>NC_134785.1:12921792-13031792 GCF_046742065.1 Oratosquilla oratoria
CCCCCCCCTCCCCTCCCAGTTCCACGGAGGGAGGGCACCAGGACGCAGGAGATCACGAGGAGATAGAGCCGTAGGAGACTTCACGGCCGCTCGCCGTTAAGGGCGGACACCCCCCCCCTCCCAGTTCTACAGAGGGAGGGCACCGCCAGAAGGAGATCACGAGGAGACGTGCGCCCGTCCAAGGAGAACACATGGGACTCGCCTGAAGGAGACCAAGGAAGAGACGTGCGCCCGTCCACCAAGGAGAAGGACATAGGGGACTCGTCGGGAAGGAGATCACGAGGAGACGTGCGCCCGCCTTTGGAGGACACAAGGGACTCGTCCGGAGAAGGAATCGACGCTCGAGGAGAATTCATCCTCGCGCCCGCAGTGCGAGGAGTGGTTTGTGTATCCATTTTATATATATATATATATATATATATATATATACTATATATATATATATAGTCTAGTAGCGTTATATATATCACACTGGTGATATTTATGTTTTGTGTTCAGATTAGTTAGTGCTCTGTGTTGATATCCAATAAAAACACGTGTTGGTGTTGCCTTGGTGTTTCTTTTCTCTCACGTCCAAATTCTCAATACTTACCGAGTATACACGTATATTTGTACCCCCCTGACACATACACACATATATTTCTCTCAGCTCTGAAAATGAATTTGGCTGTGCAACCTACCATTCTATGGTCACTATCTACATTTACTTTATTCATGACCGTAACATTGCTAACGCTCTGGCTCTCATATCCTAATATGAAGTCTACTTCGTTCTTTGTTGCTTACTCCATTTGGACTTGTCACAGCGGTCTGTAACCCAGACGAAGCCGTGCAGTCACGATATTGTTTCTGCGAACGAGGGGTCCGTGCTTGCGATACCTGGGGGGGGGGGAGAGAGAGAGAGAGAGACGGAAGTGGCCGTAGTGGCGTTATATTGATACGTTTTGTGCGCGCTCTGAATTCATGCTGTGGAGAGTGGTTAGAAGAGCGGCAGAGTGTGTGGTCTTCTTGTAGCAGCAACAGTTTACAGGCATTTTTGGCGAGGAAATCTGCCTTTTCATTGGCAGCGATTCCAACGTGGGAAGGAATCTCCATAAATCTTATGGTGAGAGAGTATTCTTGAGCTGTGACTAGATGTTGTAAAATGTGATGGATGAGGGGGCGGTGTATGGGTTGGGAAGACGAGATGGCCTGTAGGACGGACTGGGAGTCACACATTACCGCGCCATTCAGTCGCCGCTGACAGAGTAGGTTAACAGCCAGCAGGAGTTTCTGTAGTTCGCAGTACGTAGAGCTGGACGAGCTGGGTAACCTACGACCAACTCAGCCTCACTCAGGTGGCTCCACATCCGGTGAGTAGACGGTGCAACCCGCGCTAGAGTCTAGCTGTAATGACTTGTCTACGTGGAGATGATGCGCGGCAGGGGCGGGGGAGGACACTGCGGTGATGTGTTCCAATACTGTTTCTGGAGGAGCGGTGGGTCTATTTTTGAAGTGGATGTGAGGGTGACATGAGGGTGTGGAATCCTCCATGGAGGCGGACCGTGATCAATCTCGGCTATAGGGGCTTTGATGTGAAAGCTCTGCAGGGTGGAGGACGCTGTGTTAACGAGGAAGCGAACGCTGGGACGTAGTGGAGGGCAATGTGCGGCGGGGTCAAGTGAAGCTGTTAGGACATAGGAATAGTGCAGGGCCAGATGGGGTGAGTGGAGACACTTGACGCTGAAGGATTACAAAGGATTACAAAGGCAGAGCATGCCGACAGGAGATCTTTTGGTCCATAACTAGGTCGGATGCGAAAAAAAATATATAAACGATAAAGAAATAGATAAAATGAAACAAAAATTATAATAATATAAATAATAATAAATAAAATAAATAATACATAGGTATAGTTAAATAATAAACAAACAGGTAAATAGTAAATAATAATAAACTGACAGATAAATAATAATAAATGGAAATCAAGCAAATAGTAAATAAATTGACAAATAATAACAAACAAATAATCAAATAATATAAAATAAGTGGCAGTCATTACAACATCTTGCTTAAATGTTTATCTAGACGAATCTTAAAGCTTTGAACTGAACTAACTACATTGCACTGCCTCTGCAGGAAGTTTATTCCATTCATTAAATACACGGTTGGCGAAGTTGTTTCTACCCACTTCCAAATTAAATCTATTTCCTGACAGTTTGAGACCGTTATTTCTTGTCGGATTCTCATTCAGTGTAAGAATTTTGCCACGTTTGATGCTGTCAATCCCCTTTAGAATCTTGAATACCTGGATCAAGTCACCTCTGAGTCTACGCATGTTTAGGGAAAACATATTCATATGTTTTAGTCGATTTTCGTATGATTTATTTTTGATATTTGGAATCAGTTTTTTGGATCTCCTTTGTACTTTTTCCAATCTGTCAATCTCTTAAATGAGATTCGGTGACCATACAGATACAGCATATTCCAAATGTGGACGAACTAACGATTTATATAGCTTGTTAATATATATATACTATGAATAGAAGTGGCCCAAGAACGGAACCCTGAGGAACTCCACTCGTAAAAAATTTCCATCTAGAAGTTTTGCCATTTAAAACAACTCTCTGTTTTCGATCATTCAACCAATTTCTAGTCCAACTTAATAGGCTGCCACTTACTCCATGTGATGCTAATTTAGTAAGTAGTCTTTCGTGGGGACGGTATCAAAAGCTTTTGTAAAGTCTAAATATATTAAATCTATATTGTTTCTTTTGTCATGACTCGAGATGACTGTGTTGTAGAATTCGAGTAAATTGGTCACGCAAGAACGTTTCCGTCTGAATCCATGCTGGCTATCATTTATCAAACAGTTACTTTCTAAATGATGTTCGATAGCATCTCTGATGATAGTTTCCATCATTTTTCCTACGATTGATGTCAAGCTTATAGGCCTATAGTTATTTGGTTTCTTTTTGTCACCTTTTTTGAATATCGGAGTGACGTTAGCTAGCTTCCATTCTCTTGGGACATCTCCGGATATAATGGATTTTTTTTTAAATGATTTCTAAGGGAACAGCAATCTTATTTTTCATTTCCTTTAAGATTATTGAATGCCAACCGTCAGGCCCTGGCGTTTTATTAATTTTGAGTTTCTCTATACACCTTTTAATTTTTTCTTTTGTTATATTTACCGTAGTAAGTTTACCCTGGACTTTTCACAGGTTTTAATTTGGAGTTCACTTTCAGGTGTTTCATTTACGAATACTGAGCTAAAATAGTTGTTTAAAATATTACACATTCCTTCGTTTGAATACTCAAGTTGACCGTCAGCAGATAATAGTGGGCCAATGTGATTCCTAATAACCATCTCTAATGTAACTGTATAATTCTTTGGGATTCTCTTTGGATGTATCAGCGATATTCATTTCGTATTGTCGTTTTCGTTTTTTATTGTCTTTTTTTAAATCTTTCTGTATTATTACATAACTTTGATAGTCGTTGGGTGCCCTGAGCACTTGTATTTCTTATAAGCCTGTCTCTTTTTAGCAATACTTTTTTTTCAATTTCTCTGTTGGGCCATTTTGAGCGAGCCTGATTTGGGGGGGTGGGGGCGTCTGTCCTTAAACGGGATGTAAATATGAATCATCTTAGTAAGCGTATTTTGAAACATTTCCCACATCTAATCTACAGGTCTTTTGTTTAAAATTGCCTCCCAATCTGTAAGCTGAAGCTCCTGACGTAGTCCTATGAACTGAGCTTTACTAAAATCGGGTATTTTAGATGCACATGTATCTATTCTAATTTTTTTAGCAGTTTGAATCTAACTAAGTTGTGGTCACTATTTGCAATAGTTTCACCAACCTCCACATCGGCTATCATGCTTTCACGACTAGTGATCAATAGATCGAGTAAGTTTCCATGTCTTGTGGGTTCTTTTACGTGTTCAACTAAGTAATTGTCACCGAGAAAATCTATCAAGCAACTACCTATATCGCCATGTTCAAGGGTCATCCAATCAATGTCATTAAAATTGAAATCCCCCATTATCAATAAGTCTCAGTTGCAGAAACTAGACAGTTCTTGAAACAGCAGTTTGTCGTCTGCTAATGATAATATATTTGGCCTATATATTACACCTACTTTCATTTTTTTTTTTCATTTGTTTGGGTTAATTCTACCCACAAACTATCATATGCATCCTGTTTTACTTTCTCTAAGACACAGGTATGGACATTGCTTTTAATATATAACAGAACAGCCCCACCTTTCTTGTGGTTTCTATCCTGATGAAAATGTTTAAATCCCGGAATATTAAATTCAGTTTCAAACTCTTTACCATTTAACCATGTCTCGGTTATTACTATCATATCGAGATTTTCACTTTTGACATATGCCTGTATTTCTTGGAATTTATTCCTAATACTACGAGCATTAAAGTACATGGTATTAAGAAACTCGTGATTATTTCTTTTTGACACGTTTTGTATTTCAACATGATGCCTTACATTATAATTTTGTTCTTTATTGACACATTGTTCTATAATGACATTTGGTACTTCACTGGCATTCAATGCCTCATAAGCATTTGCCCCATCACGGACATCTGGTCCCTCACGGTCATTTGATCTTCTATGTACACTTTGCCCCACTACGTCATCGCGTTCCACACCGGGCACCCGTCGTTCGCTGACATTCTGGCCGGCATTCCTTCCTAAAATGATATTCTGTCCTCCACTGACATTATATCCTACCGTGATATTTTGTCCTCTACTATCGTTGTATACCCTCGTGATATCTTTTCCTCCCTTATTATTATATCCCATCGTGATATTTTGTCCTCCACTATTAATATATCCCATAGTGATATTTTGTCCTTTGACATTACATCCTAGTGTAATATTTCGTCCTCTACCGACATTATATCCTAAAATTATATTTTGTCCTACACTGACATATTGCTCTACATTATTACTATACCCTACTCTGTTTTCCCCAATACACTCTATTTCCCCTTCCCTTTGAGTTCCTACCCCAAAAAAGGAACTAGTTCATTACAAACTCCCACAATGAGGTTTGTAAGAACATCTTTGCCTCTGCGAGTAAGGTGGATCCCATCAGAAGCATAAAGGTCATGACGCCTGGAAAAGAGATACCAAGGATCAAGAAAGTGGTATCCCAGTTGCGTGCACAATCGTGATATCCTCTCATTGATCCCTATGGCTCTACTGTTCCAACACGTGCCAGCGTAGATCCTCGGAAGGATCCCACAGACTACGTGACGGCTCCCACGCTCCTTCATCTCCTGAAGAAGGACCTTGTAATTCCGAACAAGTTCCTCTGATCTCACCCTACCCACATCGTTACTTCCCGTATGAACAATCGTAACCGTGTTCGTCCGCCTTTGCTCCCTGATGGTCTGGGTACAATCAGCGACCTCACGGCCCAGTTGACATGCAAGCTTGCAACTTGGTTTGGTCTTCCGCTGCAGGATGTCGTCATAGCCTCGCACCATGGAATCCCCCACCACCAAGAACTCCTGATTTTCAGCCACTTCAGCCTCTAGCAGAGCAAAACGATTGACTAGAGCCAGCGGTTGCTCCACAGGGGACCCGCTTACCGAACGCGGGCTTGACAAACGGGACCCCACGGAGCGCCACTCGCTCACGGCAGTGTCAGAAGTAGAAGAGGTGGAACGCTCTTTGGGCTGTGGGGAAGATTCACTCTTCTCACAGAGCGCACTCTTGAGAAGACGACTTTCCTCCTCACACTTCCTGAGACGGTCCTCCAGGTTCACACAAACTTCACAAGCCATTTCGCTCCTTCTTCGGCAATGCAAACGGCAAAGAGAAAATGTAAAACAACAAAAGAAAACAAAAGCGGTCACTGAATAAACTAAATACACGAAACTTATCTTATACTATTACTCTTATCTTATACTATTACTCTCACCTTTGGAGTACTGTTTTGATTCTAGATTACTAGAACACTACACTTTATCTTATACCTGTAACTGTATAGCGCTTTACGTATACAATTACAAAAACACAACACAATCACTAGTCACTATTTGAAGATATAAACTTCACAAGAAGAGTAATAAATTTAACACGAGGTATTCACTCGCTGGTGTCTCAACAGAAGACGAGTTCTCAAGACGAGTTCTCAACCTGAGATGTTGGCGTGTATTCTTCCAATAACTGAAGAAAATATTAAGTTCGGTCTGCATGTTTACTACTCTGGTGGAGGTGGGGCATCCAAGAATGAACCGCATCACCCTATTCTTGAATCTTTCTAAAAGCACCAAGTAGGTCTTGGAGAGTTGATCAGGGCCTGCGGAGTCTATGAGTGACCGAATGAAGGCAACATAGATGGTTCTTGTCAAGGGGATGGATAGTCCTGTGGCATTGTTGGTGAGCCATTTAAAGGGAATAGAGCGATGACAGTTCACGTTAGGAACGTGCATTCACTGAGATGTGCATGTGTATTTCATATACGTATGCACATCTTGTGGATGTATGAGTGTGTGTGGTTGGGCCCACATACACTCATAAGTCAAATCACCCACCAAACGGGCTCACAACCAAAGCCCGTAGGAGCTTAACTCCCGAATTAAACACACACACACAATCGGGAGGAGATCTTGGTTGATGGGATGGATGTGCTGCCGAGCAGGAGGTTGATGAGTGTCCCGTGTTGGTAGAGGCGGCGTACGCTGTACACGGCCGGAAAATTCTTTACTTGGGAAGGGTCAACGCCGACAGGGTGGCGGGTGACGAGATAGATAATTTATTTGGTCTACCGATTGAGTCCTGTATATCAAGCTTCAAGTATAAGAAATCACACTTTGTGGCACTCTCAATGATCTCGGTGCGTCTACGTGAAATATACACATACTGAGAGGTGACAGTAGATATTTTCGTCTCGGCCAACTCCGGATTTAGCCTAAATGACTCGGTAATTTCAGAAAGCCAGGGAAGTTTCGTATCCACGGTCAGGTTTTCCCGGATGATAAGTTTATCATAAACAGTTCTAGAGGCGAAAGCAGGGGAGGTATTGGCAACTAGGGAAGATGAGATGTGGTGGAAAGGGTGAGTGTAGAAGTGAGAGAGGGAGTTATCGGAAGCCGTAGGTTGGGAGTTCTCGATATGCCTGAACGACTTTAAAGCTGGAGAATAGAATTCGCTTGTGTTCGAATTCTGGTCCGCAGATCGTTTGGTGGTGGCAGTGGTGGGGGTGGGGGTGAGGGTGGCAGCAGTGGAGGCGGCTGCGATGGGGGCTGCGGTGGCGGCTGCGGTGACAGTAGTGGCAGTGGTGGTGGCGGTAGCGGTGGTTGGCTGGGTAGCAGGGAGCAGTGGTTGCCATGGTGTGGTGCCAACATGTTCATGAACTGGCAATAAAAGCCAATGTTGCTCAGTGATGTCCTCGTCGCCACGGAGAGCGAGGTCGACATCAAAATCGGTGAGGGTGGCCGGTCCAGAATAAGACATGTTGCCTCAACAATATGGTAGAATGTAGGCAATTGGTGCTAGTAGATGTGCAGTGACGTGGGTATGGCGTTAAGATACGTCATACTTCTCGTACTGCGCACGCGCACACAGGCTGAGCACTGGACAGGAGAGTTTTGGCCAAGGATAGGAATTTCTTATGGCAAATTTTGATTAAGTTCTATATCCCTCAATACTACTTATACCAAAAGACTGACGTCTGGTGCTTACTGTTGTGTTTAGCTAGGTCTGGAACACAGTAGTTCGCTGAAACTTCTACAATTTCTTCGGAATAGTAGGAGGTCATTTGCGGGTGTATTTACATTCAAAGTCAGTTATGGCAGATCGGAAAGAAATAAAGAGAGATGTCTTGAGGATGCGTGTCCCGACTCGCCTCTAATGATGGTAATATAGTATGCATATTTGTCGCTAGCAATACATCATGCACAAGCGTCGCTAGCTGTTCGGAGGAGGGTGCCACATAGGTAATAGCCTTATTAGGTCCGCCATAAATGTACACGTGTGTGTGGTCATCCCGTGCACACCCATGGGTATCGCAGAAATGTCAAGGCAAAAAAGGGTCAGAAAGGGTGACTCCAACAGATCTCTACTAAGTGAGCTTTTGAATGTGCCTGGCATAAGAATAGAAGACACTGCAAGAGACCATAAGGCCTACACTAGGCAGTTCTATGTCCCTTACCACCTGTCATTCCCGTCCATGGAATACCCAAGAACCAAGAGATTAGTAGTCTGCTTATGAAAAGAAAGATGGATGTGTTGGCATCGAACGAACTTTAACTGAAAGGGAAGGATAAGTTTGAATTTTGGGAGTATACTGGGTAGCAGCAGAAGGCGAGAAAAGGAATGCCTCTGCTGGTGAGTAATAGTGTGTGTCTGACTGTATGGAAGGAATTGTCGTCAAGGATGTTGTTGGTAAGAATTAGATTAGGTCGGGAGTGTAGCCTTTATTGATTTGGGGGCTACATTAGGCAGGATTTAGTGCGGCAAGATAAACTCTAAAGCACACCTTTTCCTTTTCTTTATTAAAAGTTGCACTTCATCACAATTTCCTTTATACACAAGAAAATACCATTTAGTTTCTAAGTCACCACATACACCTTATCTTCTAAGCACTTCACCTAGTTTCTGACTATCTCTTAAAACTTTAGTTCCAGACTACCTCACACCTTTTTTGTTGAGTTTCTACTACACTGTTACACCAGGGCACGTCTCTCAAAAACCGACCTGCTCGGCTGATGCGATCCAGTTTTAATCTCCGGAAGTGATAAGGTCATCACTTCTCGAGTTGCCTTCCATCGTGGTGTTCACAATAATCTCGTGAAAGTCCGTTGTCTCACATGGGTGGGGCAACTGTATTTATTAAATACTGGTCTCTTGTATAATAATTACTAATTATATATCCAGGGGGGTGACTTGTTAATATGTAATGTTTCCGTGTGTTATGTCTGGTGGTATCCACTATGTGTGTGTGTTTGTATGTCCGTAGCGTGCCAGTGGTGGTGGGACGGACGTGAAAGTGCTGAGTTGTTAAATTGTCTACTCAGCACTTTCAAAAGGATGTGGTCGGCGCCAGGGAGTCGGGTGAGTGTGACATTGTTCACCATGGATACGGTGTCGTATACAGTCTCATGGGTACTTACGAGTACGTATGACCCAGTAGACAAACAAGATACACTTACAAGCATGTGCACAAACACAAACACGCATATGGACACAACCATCTTACCCCGTGTACACTCACGTACACTGCATTCGGCATCATCAATTCTCATCAATCACACATCTCTAGTCTGTTCGCTCTGCTGTCGTTCCTTCCTGGCACACCACACTTCCCAATCACTGTTGCATTTTTGCCTCCCAACATCACTACTTTCATTACCCTCCCAAAAATCTCCACACACTCATTCAAGTAATTCCAAGATTATTTTCTCTCTTCTTGTTTGTATCTCTATCAGGTCATACGTACTCATGAGTACCCATGACCCCCGTCCTATTCTAATTCTTACCCACAATATTTTTGATAACAATTACTTCCATTAAATCACACACACGCACATTTTATTACTCACCAGCAGCGGCATTCCTCCTCTCGCCTTCTACTGGTACCCAGTATACTCCCAAAATTCAAACTCACCTTTCCCTCTCAGTTTAAGTTCGTATGGTGCAAACACATCCATCTTTCTTTTCATAAGCAGACTACTAATTTCCTTTTGGCTCTTGTGTGTTCCATGGGTTGGGATGACGGGTGGTAAGGGACATGGAACTGCCTAGTGTAGGCCTTATGGTCTTTTGGGGTCTCTTCCATTCTCGTGTTCTTATGGCCTAGCACATTCAAAACCCCACTTAGTAGGGTTTTGTTAAAGTCATCCTCCCAGACTCTCTTTTGCCGTGATACTTCTGTGACACCCACGACGTGTGCACGTGATCCTGTATATTTATAACGGAGTAGATAAGTACATGGCCACTGCGTCATCCTTTGAATGGCAAGCGACACTTGTGCATGATATATTACTGCATAAATGATTAGATTTATCCTCACTGGAAGGGAATGGGGGCACGCATCCTCGAGAGAATCTCTCTCACACGTTCTCTGTAGAAGACCAAGTTGGTCGAAACGTTTGAGTAAATCAATTCCTGGAACAACTTCGTTTTACTCCCACCACCCAATCTCTCTCTTATAAATATATATATATATATTATATATATAAATATATATATGTATATATATATATAAATATACATATGTATATATACGTTGTTCCTGTTTTTAAGAAGGGAGATAGATCGACCATATGCAACTACAGGCCAATCAGTTTGACGTCGGTTATAGGAAAGATGCTTGAATCAATAATAGTAAATAGACTCAGAGAACACATTGAAGGGCATAATTTAATTCGTGATTCACAGCATGGTTTCTCCAAAGGTAAGTCATGCGTGACTAATCTTCTATCCTTTTACACTAAGGTATATAAGGCGTCAGACAACAATGAAAATTACGATGTTATTTACCTTGACTTTAGCAAAGCGTTCGACAAAGTGCCACACCAGAGACTACTAAATAAAATCAAAGCCCATGGCATAGGAGGAAAAGTGTTACAATGGATTAGAGCTTGGATTAGTAACAGAAAACAGCGGGTCACCATAAATGGAATAAAATCTAGGTGGGGCAATGTTACTAGCGGTGTCCCCCAGGGCTCGGTTTTGGGTCCCTTATTGTTCATTATGTATATAAACGACTTAGACGATGGGTTAAATAGTGATGTTAGTAAGTTTGCGGACGACACTAAAATAGGACGCCTAATTAGGTCAGGAGAAGACGCCCAGATTCTGCAGGATGATCTTGATAAACTGTTAACATGGTCGGTGAAATGGCAAATGAACTTCAATATCTCTAAGTGTAGCGTGTTAAACGTAGGGCTACACAACCCCGAAAATAGATACAACTTAGATGACACGTTTTTAGAAAAATCTGAGTGCGAGAGGGACTTGGGAGTTCTGGTGAGTCCGGACCTTAAAACCAGGAAGCAGTGCATTAGCGCCAGAAATAAAGCAAACAGAGCATTAGGCTTCATTGCTAGGACGGTAACAAATAGAAGTGCAGAGGTAATTATTAAACTCTATCTAGCAATAGTTAGACCCATCCTGGACTATGCGGTACAGTTTTGGTCTCCGTCCTACAAAATGGACATAAATTCACTAGAATCAGTACAGAGAAGAATGACCAAAATGATACAAGGACTCGGAAATTTGCCTTACGAAGAGAGGCTTAGGCACCTAAACTTACACTCTCTGGAAAGACGCAGAGTGCGGGGTGATCTAATAGAAGTGTTCAAGTGGATCAAAGGCTATAACAAGGGTGATGCAAACAAGGTCATCATAATAAAACAACAGGGCAGGACTCGCAGTAATGGGTATAAACTGGACAAATTTAGATTTAAGAAGGTAATAGGCAAGAATTGGTTTACAAATAGGGTGGTCGATGAATGGAATAAACTTAGTAACCACGTAGTAAGCGCTGAAACTATCAGTTGTTTTAAAAAACGATTAGACAACTTTATGGATGGGGACGACAGGTGGTGATGGATACGGAGCTGCCTAGTGTAGGCCTTATGGTCTTTTGCAGTCTCCTTTATTTCTTATGTTCTTATGTTCTATCTATCTATCTATACATATATATACATATATATATATATATACATATATATATATATATATACATATATATATATATATACATACATATATATATACATACATATATATATACATATATATATATACATACATATATATATACATATATATACATATATATATCCATAATATATCCATATATATATATACATATATATATATATCCATATATATATACATATATATATATACATATATATATATACATATAATATATATCCATATATATATATACATATATACTTACATATATATATACATATATATATATACATAAATATATATATAAATATATATATATACATAAATATATATAAAAATATATATATATATATATATAATATATATGTATGAAAAGTAGACCACTTGGAAAAAGAAACTAACAAAGCAGAGCATTTTCGTATATTACATCATCAGTGCAAAACTAAAGATGTAATATACGAAAGCGCTCTGCTTCATTAGTTTCTTTTTCCAAGTGGTCTAAATTGTATAAGTGAACACACGTACCCATGCTCTTATTAGCATATATATAATATATATATATATATATATATATATATATATATATATCGAGAGTACTTCTTACAAGTTGAACAATGCTACTACTGCTGTAGACTTCAACAAAGCTTGTATTCAAAATGGCCTCCTTCCAAAATATATATATATATATATACATATATATATATGTATATATATATATATATATGTATGTATGAATCATGGACTTTCGTCGTTGTAAATATCTGAAGTGAATCGCTAGTAACAGCGAATAACATACAAATAACCTCAACTGTCATTAGCAATTCACTTCAAGTATTTACAACGACGAAAGCCCAAAAAAAGTTTCGTACCAGCCTTATTGATTGTTCTAGATCTGAGCACGGGGTGTCAGTGAAAATTAGGTAATGACGGCAGTTACCAGTCTACTTTGAATCTTCGGGAGTTAGTACATTGATGACGGGTCATCCCTGCATCTCGCCACTTGCCATGGGTCAGAAGCAATGCAGGAAGACAATACACATTCACAGGAAGGCCGCTTCATTTAATCAGCGACCCTCCTCTCCGTCGCCTTGTGTACGTAGAACAAGAGAAGACGGGGAGAAATCCCATCGTGCTGGGTCAAAATATAATTCACACATAACTACTCCCTAACCCCCCCACATTCCTCACCCATTCCCTTCAATGAGTCCTGTGGTTTGCGGGGCTGGTGTCCGCTCGGACCTTAACATCGCAGTGGTCCGGAAGTATTCCAAAGAGAAAAAGAAATCAATGAAGACCAACACTGTGCGGAGTAGAACTGGGTTTTCCCATGGGCGTTAGGAGGGGGAAAGCAAGGGGAGGAGGGGAGGGGGCAGTTGCACCCACGCCCCTTAGAAATCCAAGGCGTGTTCTTGAAGCTTTGCCGGTTGTTATGTATAATTTTGCTAAATGTTCAAGTTATAGTATATCAGTGTAAGATTGATGAAAATCAAAATGTAACTTCTGCAGATAATATGCCCATGCGGCCAATTTCAAGTGTGTATCCTGGTAAAAATATACCATTGATCATAAGAATGATATTTTTAATTACAAAGGATTACAAAGGATTACAAAGGCGGAGCATGCCGACAGGAGACCTTTTGGTCCATATCTAGGTCGGATGCGGAAAAAAATCATAATAATAATGAAATAATAATGATAAAAAAAACTATAATAATGTATGCAACAAACAAAATACGTAAATAAATGCATAGGTATAGTTGAATAATAAACAAACAGGTAAACAGTAAATAATGATAAATTGACACATAACTAATAATAAATGAAAATCAAACAGACAAATGATAAAGCAAAAACAAATAATATAAAATTTCGCTCCCCCCCCCTACAAAAATTCTTGCGGACACCCCTGGGGCTTCTCATCTGGAAGAAACCTCTCCATCTAGTGTCGGAAGTTCAGCGGGAGGCATTGCCCTGGGGAGCACAGACACACATCCCTGCTTCTTCGTAAAAGCAGCACTGCGAATTTGGCCTGCAGTCTGATCAGAAGTTGCAAAGGTGGTAAGAATACGGACATGGAGCATTGTCACAAGGGGCACCAGCCAGGTAGGGCTGCGACCGTCCACACGGTTTCTTGCCTGTGAAAGTAGTACCATTTATAGTTGTAAAAAAAAAAGTATGAAGAGACGGGCAAAGAGTATAATCAATCTATTTTTTTCAATCTGGGTACTATATGCACAAGTTAGTAGTCCCATTAGTATAGAAATGCATAAGTGAATATAGAAATTAGAATACATTAGTAACCATAAAATATAAATAATTACAAAAGTTGAAATAGTTCAAACAAGTTGAGAAATTATATGAACAATCAAGTGAAGACATAAGTTAGTTCCAAATCCCTTGTATGCGTCACTGGCCATGAAGATTATATATAACTGAACCTAACATAGCGGGAAAAAAGGGGGAAAAATCGGCGCGGCGATGGAAGATAGGGGACGCGGCACGCTCTCGACGCTCAAGTGTACAAATTAATCCGCATTGCAATGAAAATAAAATAGAATTAATCAATAGATAAAATTACAGTAAAATGGGCTTAAGAGACCGATGCGTACTTTCTACTGGGGAATAACTGAAAGGGAGAGCAAAGACGATCCATCCTTACATCTATTGGCTTCGACCTGCACGGAGAAGGTCGCCAGCAGGCTGCACACAAGAGCCACGGACACCATTGTCGTCTTCGTCATCCTCATCGTCTTGTCAGTGACCTTGAACGTCTTCATCACCGGGATCGGCATGTGCGGGTCAGCACCCTGTTCAACAGTCACACAGTTTAGTACAAAGGCATCATCAGCTTCTTGGGAGAAAAAAAAGAAAAAAAAAAACTATCAGCGACAATTCCACGGAAGGCAAAACCTTTGTGTCTTTCGAAGATTTCGGAACAAGGTTAGTTTTCGATCAATATGCCACGAGAATGAACATCGGCTGGATTGTCTTTTCTACCTTGCTCGTAGCGGTTCACACGAAAATGACCCAAAACACCATTATCGGCTGAAAGAAACCTGCACAGCGAAGCTATAGCGATAATCCCATACCACACTCCTGGTCATATGGCCATTTCCCGAAGGTTGAGTGTGGTTTGAATTTTCCGCCAAAATCATCGGAAATTTAAAATTCCCGGCTCTGTGCAGGCATGCGCATTGTCGACCCCACCTCCCCCACCCAATTACCACCCATCTTACCCGGCTAGCTCGAGCCGGACGTCGCGTCACTTAGCATCGCGGAACCAGACGAGTCGGTCACTCCACAACCCACCTTCTTTTCATGCCGGTAAGTCTGGTTCCTGCTCGTGCTCGTGTGTTCTCGTAGGGAGCCCTACCTGTTCTCCTGCAGTTTTTCCCCTTCGGTGTTGTGTCCAGACACCTTTGGGACACCCCTTCTATGATTATCATTATTCTATTTTCAGACCAAACGCTTGTGTGTGGAATCCGGCTGCACAGCCAGGATCTCGTCAGACGGCCACCACGACCTCTGCTCCCGCCATGCCCCTTGTTTCTCACAAGCTGGCTTTAACCCCCTAGCCTGCGTTGTGTGCAAAGCGCGGGTTGAGGAGATTCGTGCTGCTCCTCCCAAAACCCGTTCCAAGCTAGCCGCCCTCGAACTTCTTCGGGAGGCATGGCGCAGAGCTCGGAAATTGAAATCCGCTGACGACCCCCCCCCCCTAGTGTGGGCGGATCCGGCGTTAGGCGTGGAATTGGGCCTCGTTCGCCCTCGCCATCCGTCTCCCTATGTCTCCGAGACTTCCGTTGGTGGACAACCTGGGCCTCTCGGAGTACAAGGGGACGAGTCTGATGTTACGGAGTATGGTGTCCCCGAGCGTCCTCAGGCCTCTCGGCAGCCCCATACATCCGACCATCAAGGGTCCTTAAAACCCTTACGGCTTGCTTTGTCAAGCACCCCCACGAACTCGTCTTCCTCCCTAGTTCACTCACGTGAACCCGGCAGGAAATCTCGCTCGAAAAAGAGGTCTGCCTCACCGAGGTCCAGGACGCTCAGCTTGTCCCCACCCTCCACAGCCTCTCCCCCCAACTCACCCTCCCTTCCTCGCTCTCCTTTTCCTCGCCGTAAATCCCACAAGGGCAGGGAGCCGGGGGACGAAACGAGGGGAGAGGGAACTCTGGCTGCCCAAGTGGCTGCCCTCCTTCCGTCCCTGATAGGCCCCGTCCTTGAATCGGCCCTATCACATTATCCGGCCTTTCAGACCGCGCAAATCATAACGCACCCCTCTCCAGAGCAACCTCCTATTGAACCTACGGCTCTAGCCCCCCCTCCCACTCTCCCTCCTGGTCCTTCCCTCCGCCCCTCCGTGCCGGCGACAGGTATAGGACTAGAAGGCCCCTCTCAGGAGGAACCCCCCAATCAGACGTCCGTCGGGTTGGACGGGGTGGAGGACCACTACAGTTCTTCTTTACCTTATCCTCCTACCATGACGGACTCTTGAGTTCACCCCTTCTCATGGTGTGACCTTCCCCGGTCCTGGGAGTACTCGTTTGGAGAAGATCACAAGCTAGTGGCCTGGTCTCCCGACTACTCGCTACTGGAGGGCTGGAGGAGGAGAGATGACGTTATCCTAAAGTGGGCCAACGACGCGGAGGGGGCTAAGGTTCTATATAAGATTCGACCCCTCTCCGCCCCGGCCTCCACGCCCTCCAGGATTTCCACCTCTAACACTCTGGACGCATTAGGTGCTCTCCTGGAGAACCCTCGTTTAAACCCTGATGGGCATATGTTTGTCGACAGGTCGGGGGACTCACCGGCGGTAGCACTCTCCCCAAACGCCTGGTTCCCGCAGGAGAAAGGGGAGAAAGCCTTAGACATCCCTGCTCTCGAGCGGGCCCAAGACCAACCCAAGACGGTTCCTCCTCGACGGCATATCCCTTCATCATTCCCCGTCGTCCTGCCACCACCCTTCGCGCCGGAGGGCCTGCGCGATTGCTTGTGGCACTCGGGCAGGGACCCCGCCCTCCCCCAGCAACTTAGTGAACCGGAGGCTAAGTTGCTGACGACGGAGGCCTCGACCAGACAAGACCTTGCCTCTACCATCTCGACCGTCACGGCAATGGCGATGATGAGGAACTGGCTGACGACGCTCGCCACGAGCTTTGAGGACTTCCCGCGGGAAGAATTGAGGTGAGTGGGATATTTCAATCTATAGAGGGTCCAGACCTGTCCTGGCGAGAGACGCTCGGGTAGCGTCTTCACCCAGGACGGAGCCTCTTGACTAGCGCCCGAGGACGAGGTCGTTCGGAAACGACCTCGGCTTCGCATATGTTATACGTTCTACAATTGAGCGATGTGACTTTATTACACCCTCCGGGGATCGGGATCCTTCTCGCCCTACTAATTTGATTCGCGTGTTTTCTGTATGCAGAGACACCCTGGCGGCACTCTCTACCGTGGCAGAGGGTACAGCCAACATGGCGTCATCAGCCCTACCCCCAGCAGCGAGGGCCTTCACCGCGGCTCGTCTGGCAGCTCGTCAGTCTGCAGCGCGGTCGGCCCCGGAGATAGCTCGCCGGGGCGTGGTGAGAGCAGCTCCCCTTTCCCGTGGTCTGTTCGACCAGGAAGCGACAGACCGCGTCTTCGCTACGGTCCCGACCGTCATCCAGATCCAACAACCCTCCCAACCGGAGATTCCAGGACTTCCTTCGGAGACACGCGATAGTGACCATCTCCGCTAGCACAGTTCTGGACTTCCTGTCTTGGCTAGCTGACACCACCAACAGGGCACCGGAAGGCCGACCCGGGCCATGCCCCCCACGCCCACAACATCAGAGGCCTCGCGGCATCGCTGGCGTTTCTCCGCACCCACTCTGTGGAACGGGTGCAGGACCTCGGGGGCTGGGCATCAGCAACTTCCTTCAGGACACGGTATCTCTACCACTCGATCACCCCTGTCCCATGTGTCGCCATGGGAACGGCTCCACCCCTCTTCGCAAAAGAAGGGGGGGCAAAGGGCGACCGAGGGGTAGGGGAAGGCCCAGGAACCGCTGAGCAAGATACAATATTCTACATAGAATTTATGCACTATGTGAATTGTACAATATTATTTTTATAAAAAATAAATAAATAAATGAATATATATATATATTGATATTGATATCGATATAAGTAAAAAAAAAAAAAAAAAAAGGTCGAAATGGACATGACTTCTCCTATTCAACTTAAGCTAATCTATAGTCATGATGGTCAAGAACTTTACCATGTTGAAATTAATTTCAACGCTCACTGTGACTCAGGTCGAAATGACCATGACTTTTCCTATTCAACTTGAGCTAATCTACAGTCATGATGGTCGAGAATTTTACCATGTTAAAATTGATTTCGACGCTCACTGTGACTTAGGTCGAAATGACCATGACTTTTCCTATTCAACTTAATTTAATCTACAGTCATGATGGTCGAGAATTTTACCATGTTAAAATTAATTTCGACGCTCACTGTGACTTAGGTCGAAATGACCATGACTTTTCCTATTCAACTTAAGCTAATCTGTAGTCATGATGGTCAAGAATTTTACCATGTTAAACTAATTCAACGCCCACTG
Source organism: Oratosquilla oratoria (assembly GCF_046742065.1). Lineage (NCBI taxonomy): Eukaryota > Metazoa > Arthropoda > Malacostraca > Stomatopoda > Squillidae > Oratosquilla > Oratosquilla oratoria. The sequence continues at coordinate 12,940,057 of NC_134785.1, forward strand.
TGACTCAGGTCGACATGAACATGACTTTCCTATTCAATTTAATTTAATCTACAGTCATGATGGTCGAGAATTTTACCATGTTAAAATTAATTTCGACGCTCACTGTGACTTAGGTCGAAATGACCATGACTTTTCCTATTCAACTTAAGCTAATCTGTAGTCATGATGGTCAAGAATTTTACCATGTTAAACTAATTCAACGCCCACTGTGACTCAGGTCGACATGAACATGACTTTTTCTATTCAACTTAATTTAATCTACAGTCATGATGGTCGAGAATTTTACCATGTTAAAATTAATTTCGACGCTCACTGTGACTTAGGTCGAAATGACCATGACTTTTCCTATTCAACTTAAGCTAATCTGTAGTCATGATGGTCAAGAATTTTACCATGTTAAACTAATTCAACGCCCACTGTGACTCAGGTCAACATGAACATGACTTTTCCTATTCAACTTAATTTAATCTACAGTCATGATGGTCGAGAATTTTACCATGTTAAAATTAATTTCGACGCTCACTGTGACTTAGGTCGAAATGACCATGACTTTTCCTATTCAACTTAAGCTAATCTGTAGTCATGATGGTCAAGAATTTTACCATGTTAAACTAATTCAACGCCCACTGTGACTCAGGTCAACATGAACATGACTTTTCCTATTCAACTTAATTTAATCTACAGTCATGATGGTCGAGAATTTTACCATGTTAAAATTAATTTCGACGCTCACTGTGACTTAGGTCGAAATGAACATGACTTTTCCTATTCAACTTAATTTAATCTACAGTCATGATGGTCCAGAATTTTACCATGTCAAAATTTATTTCAACGCTCACTGTGACTCAGTGATGTCACGGTATGATAACGTCATTGTGATAAATTGACGTCACCATGTAGTCCTATGACGTCAATTTGTGTCCCTGTGACGTCACGAGACGATCCTATGGCGCCATGATCAATCCGGTGACGTCACAGTACAATCACATGATGTCACTAGGTATTAAACATATAGAAGTCCGCTTGTGGGTGACGAGACGTCACAAATTGCCATAGCACACTATTGGATGAAGACGCTCGCCACGGGCTTCGAGAACTTCCCGCGGGAAGACTTGGGGTGAGTTGGATACATACCGAGGGTCCAGGCCCGTCTTCGTGGGAGACGCTCAGGGAACGTCTTCACCCAGGACGAAGCCTCTTGACTAACGCCCACGGACGAGGTCGCTCGGAAACGAACTTGGCCTCGCATACTCCCTTTCGGTTTCTCGCTTACCCCGAGGATCTTCACGAAACTAGTGAGAGTGGTAGGCGTACGTTGGACGGAAGCAAGCGTCTCCACACTCATGTTCCTAGACGGCTAGTGGATGCATTTGCCCACCGGGGAGGGTGCATCGGCCGACATCTCAATGGCTCTGAGTGTGTTGGCGGACGTGGAGTTCGGGGTGGACTGGGACGGGTCTGCCCTTGCTCCCACACAGACTTTATTGGCTCGGGATTGAGTGGGACACAGTCAGCGTCCTTCGGGTGCTCCCCTGCGCCAAAAGAGCGTGCTTCTCTCACACGTCCTCCCTCCTTCGGTGGCGGGGGGGGGGGGGCCTCAACTTCGCGACCCCGGCCCTTCCACTGAGCCGCTTGGGGCGCCGACGGCTGGTACGGGAGGTCGACAGGAGCATACTGCTTCTCCCGCGTGACCTGCCCGGGCCGATACCCTCAGCACTCCACAGGTTGTTGCGTCCCTGGCTTCGGTCGGGGGCCCTACGCCGGTCGCTGGAGTTTCTCCGCACCCACTCTGTGGAGCGGGTGCGGGACCTAGGGACTGGACATCGACGACTCCCTTGGGGACACGGTGTCTCTACCACTCAGTCGCCCCTGTCCCATGTGTCGCCATGGAAACGGCTCCACCCCTCTCATCTCAAAAAAGTGGAGGGGGCAAAGGGCGACCGAGGAGTGGGGAGGGGCCAGGAACCGTTGAACAGGATACAAATTTCGTATAATTTACGCATTGTGTGAACAGTGCAATGTTGTGCATGTCACATTCTTCGGCGTGGGTACTTGACGTTTCTGTCTCCCCTCTACTGAGTGATAAAATGAATAAGTCTCCCATAGGAAAGACACACGTAATAACGGTTTGATTCAGGCTTCACCTCTCCTCCCACCTGTCCTCGTCTCATGCATAGCTTCGCTGTGCAGGTTTCTTTCAGCCGATAATATTTCTTTGTCGCGGCTCGTGCCGCTTAAATTCTTCTTATCGGCTTAAGAAACCTGCACAGATTTAGGGTCCCTCCCTCCTCCCACAGGCGAAGCCTTCATTTCTCATTGAAGTGACGCGACGTCCGGCTCGAGCTAGCCGGGTAAGAAGGGAGGGAATAGGGAGGGGGAGGTGGGGTCGACAATGCGCATGCCTGCACAGAGCCGGGAATTTTAAATTTCCGATGATTTTGGCGGAAAATTCAAACCACACTCAACCTTCGGGAAATGGCCATATGACCAGGAGTGTGGTATGGGATTATCGCTATAGCTTCGCTGTGCAGGTTTCTTAAGCCGATAAGAAGAATTTAAGCGGCACGAGCCGCGACAAAGAAATACTTTAGTCGACCCAATGTCTGACTTTACGTTCAATAGAGGCGGCGTTGCTACAGTGTATATATGCCTGTCCACGTGGCAAGACCCAGTTTGTAGTGTTAATAATGCCTAACGCTGTGAGAATGAAAGAGAAGCTAAAAAGAAACTTCAGAAGGGGAAGGGGGGGAGGGGAGATTAAGCGTAGCGTCTTTGGGTGGGGAGTCGAGGGTGGGAGAGAGGGGAGCTTCAGCGTGGAGGGGCGTATTAATCCTTGGAGCGCCTTACTCAAGTGTCACAGTAATTAACGAGCCCAGTTACGTTTGGACATGCACATACATATACACATACATGCATACACATACACATACACATACATACATACATACATACATACATACATACATACATACATACATACATACATACATACAGCCATAGTTAATTTCTTAACCTGCTGTTATTCATAGGTGTACTTGTTAGCCGTGGGACCCCGTCCTTCTATGGACAGGAAGCGCGCGTGTTCTTTCAGGATGAGTGGAAATATATTAGGCTAAATATTGCAATGATTGTTAGTGTTAAGACCAATGGTTGGGTCAATTCTAGAATTCACTCACACACACACACACACACACACACACACACACACACACACACACACACACACAGATACACGTCAGTTCGCACGGATTGCAGGGAGGTTTCAATGTGAAATATCAGACCGCGATATGGGTAACAGCATGGACATTCATCATCTCTCATATCACGAGACCGTTGGCCTTCAGGCTGGGACTTAGGTGGTGAAGTGAGGGTGAAAACATGACAAAACCCCAATGTACGTAGCAGACAAAACCCCAACAGGAAAATCGGGGGGGGGGGGAGGCATAACCTAACCTACCTAACCTAACCAAACCTAACCTAACAAACCTAACTTATCAAACGTAACCAAACGTAACCTAACAAACCTAATTAACCTAACCTAACCAAACCTAGCTTAAGCTAACAAACCTAACCTATCCTAACCTAACCAAACCTAACAAACCTAATTTAACCTAACCTAACTCCACCTACATTTTGCCACTGGGGTTTTGTCCGGGTATGACAGTTTTCACTGACTAGGGTTTTGTCCATTGGGTTATTGTCCGTTCACTAGTAAGGGTGACTACGACAGACAGAGGGCCCTCCAGGACGTCATTTCCTGAGCGTTTGATATCATTGCTCGTTAGCGAACGCAGTGCCTGACATAGTTCGCTAATGAGGGCGGTTCGTAAAAAAAAACAAGAAAAAAAAAACTGACCTAGTTCCGTAAGGACGTTACTTTAAGAAACAGCCACTGCTAGGAATCGGAGAGAAGTGCGGGATTCAAACCCACAACTAAGCGATTGTGAGATAAGAGGAGGATTACACTGCTACTCGCTTGGAAGACCTGACTGCTGCCCCTGATTATGAGACGTGATGCACCACCCGCCTCACAAACTCCTCACCCAGTGACCTGATACAGCAAAGAATCGCACGAGTGGACACTTACAGACATGTATCATCATAAGATAGTCTAGATGATAGACATATGCGTCACCCAGGCTTTGGTGTCTGTTAACTGTAGGAGGGTGTACTGTATATAATCAACTTATTGTGTAAAACACGAGTCTTGTAAATACTTTTTTTTGTCCGCATTGGTACGTACTATTTCTGTCATCTTTCGATCCAATAAACTACTTAAAAGCAAAATACTTATCTCCTCTCTTTCTCTTCGTCATTGAATTTTTACACATATCTCTGCCTTTATCTCTATCCATCTCTACATCTCTATCTTACATACTCCATGAGAGAAATGTACATTTCCATGTAATTGCACAAAATAATCACTTTTCATTTTTACACAAAGGAATTAGGAGTATATTGATAGAAGTAAAAATATGAATCCCACAGTACATGCTCTATGAGAGAAATGTACATTTCCATGTAATTGCACAAAATAATCACTTTTCATTTTTACACAAAGGAATTATGAGTATATTGATAGAAAAAAAATATGAATCCCACAGTACAAAAATATGCCCATAGAAATAGAATGTTTATGAATTTATACATAGTTCGGATTTTTTAACAAAACCTGATCATTGTTGGTCATCAAAGGCACCATATATACAGGACACCTGATATTATTTGTATTTTCATCTACGTACCACCTAGCTATGCAGTTCATATTTTTTTCCTCCACATTACATTCAGAGAGGTTATGATTGTGACCACACCTTGGGTACTTTTGCTATTCTAGTGAAGTTGGTGGCATGATAGCTTAAACTATGGCCCTTGAAATAATCGCACGGGTAGTCCTGTCTTACCTGTGTAGTATGTGTTCGGGCTGGGGTCTCCTGCAAACTGAGCGCCACTTACAACGCAACAGCACATGACTGTGTGGATACCAGTAGGCAGATCTTGCGCCAGCGCGCACGCACACACACACACACACACACACACACACACACACACACACACGTTCAGATGGAACAGAAAAATGGATGAAAAGGAGGAACTGGTACTTGTCTATGTTTTTTTTTTTTTGTTTTTTTTTTGTCCGATACTCTCATTCAGTAAGTCTATTTGCCACTTCGTTTTGTCAGTGATCTCCCTTTCAGGTTTCTACGACCTCAAAATTGCCTTAATCGCACTGAATACATGTAGAGACTACAACTTGCAGAGTGTGACAAACGGAAAAAGCATTCTACTACCTCAATAAACATTGTTACCTTTGGTGCCTCTCCATTTTTTTTAGCAATACCTGTTCAACACTTCCATTCCTACTATATTCCTTGGGCTAATATCTCCTCACTCCTCTCACATATCTGAATTGCAAATGTACCATCAATGTCTTCTTGGAATAACGTCAGTAAACAAGAAACCACTGAGTGCGTGGCGGGGCACCGTTCCTGTTAGTCTGTCTGCCGCGGGATTGTTTATCTATTCATTTGTTTGTTTATTTATTTTGTTGTTTGTTTGTTGATTAATCAATTTATTTATTTTATTATTTATTTATTTATTTATTTATTTTATTATTTATTTATTTATTTTATTATTTATTTATTTATTTTATTATTTATTTATTTTATTATTTATTTATTTCATTATTCATTTATTTTATTATTTATTTATTTATTTATATTTATTGTTTGTTTGTTTGTTTGTTTGTTTGTTTATTTGTTCATTTACCTATTAACTTTTTTCCTCTACAGATATTTCCCTCGGTTCCGAAATTGTTTTTGTATTTTTAATTGAGTGTTAGTACGCAAACGCAAACACACAAAGACATACAAAGCAAGCGCATTAGGAAACGTACAAACTTATGCAAAGGTACACTTATAAGCACGTGCACAAACACATACATGCACACAACCACCTTACCCCGTGAACCCTCACGTATACTGCTTTCACCATCATCAATTCTCATTCATCACACATTATGCTCTCTCTGCTGTCGTTCCTTCCTGGGACACCATACTTCCCAATCACTGTTGTATTTATGTCTCCCAACATCAGTACGTTCATCATCCTCCCAAAAATCTCCACGCACTCATTCAGGTAATTTCAAAATTATTTTCTCTCTTCTTGTTTGTTTACTGGGTCATACGTATGAGTACCCATGGCCCCCGACCTATTCTAATTCTTACCAACAACAACCTTGATGACAATTCCTTCCATTCAGTCAGACACACAATATAAGGGGAAAAAAAGACAGGAAAAAATATGCGTCGCGACGGAAGATAGAAGACGCGGCACGCTCTCGACGCTGAAGTGTACAAATTAATCCACATTGCAATGAAAATGAAATGAAATTAATAAATAAATAAAATTACAGTGAAATGAGCTTAACAGACCGATGTGTTCTTTCTACTGGGGAATAGCTGAAAGGGAGAACAAAGACGATCCATCCTTACATGGTAATCTACTGACTTCGACCTGCACGGAGAAGGCCGCCAGCAGGCTGCACATAAGAGCCACGGACACCGTCGTCGTCTTCGTCATCCTCATCGTCTTGTCGGTGACCTTGAACTTCTTCTTCACTGAGATCGTCACGTGCGGGTCAGTTCCTGTTCAACAGTCACAGTTTAGTACAAAGGCATCATCAACTTCTTGGGAGAAGTAAAAAAACAAAAAACAAAAAAACTGTCAGCGACAGTTCCACGGAAGGCAAAGCCTTTGTGTCTTTCGAAGATTTAGGAACAAAGATTTCGATCAATATGCCACGAGGATGACCATCGTGCCTTTTCTACCTCGCTCATAGAGCTTCACACGAAAATGATCCAAAACACTACTTTAGTCGACCCAATGTCTGATTCTAAATGTAAGAGGCGGCGTTGCTACAGTTTATGATGCCTGCCGTCACAAGTACCCTATGAAGGAGCAACTAAAACGAGACATCAGGAGGGGAAGGGGGAGAGGAGACTGTTAGTGGGTGTTTACGTGTGAATGATATTTTGACGCAGACCAAAAGGATTTCTCCCAGTCTCCTTTTTTCTGCATGAGAGGACGGAGAGGGGAGGGGGGGAGACGCCGATAAGTGAAGCGGCCTTGCTGTGGATGCACAGTCTACACCAGTGGTTCACAGCCTGTGGTCCATGGAACCCCTAAGTATCCTTGGGGGTTTGTTCACAAGTGGGGCCGTCTACCAAAGGCCATTATTAGTGGGCGCAAAACGATTAAATTTAGTGTTGAAGTTATGTTCACGAGGTTAACGAACAGCAATTCATAAGCACGGGGTACACGTGAAAACAGGTTGAGAACCACGGGTCTACACGAAGACCTAAAATGGGATGGACGGAAAGGGTGGTGGATGGGAGTGAAATGGGTGGGAGTAGGGACGTGTCCTTGATTCGGCTACCTCACTTATAAAGGGGAAAAAACTCTTGGATATATAGAAATTTGGTTGAAACTAGTTCCAACTAGTTACGAAGTGAAGAGAATATCGATATCCATGAATACATAACCTTCTCGCTTAGGTTAGGTTATCGGGGCTGAGATTGTGCAATTGATTGTGGCTGGGGTGGGAATTCTGCAGTTGATCAGTTGGAGGATTCTACAATTGAATGTAGTTGAGTAGATATTCTAAAACGATTCAGTGTGTGTGGGGAGGGGGGGCGGAGTTGTACAATTAACCTCACACTTCTTGCTTTTGGAACAAACAATGACGTAGCTGACGAGTACCTTAGGTCAAGTCTTGCGTAGTGTGTGTGCGCACCAACACGGAGACGATTTCTGCTCTAGTCCCTCGACGTTCTCGTCCAATCAAATCTCCACCTACTGAGTGACTGACCTGGGGTGAAGCCGATTCCTCGCGTGTGTGGATGAACGCTTACCAGTTAGCCTTTAATTAAACGTGTACAAACATAGAAAAGTCTGTAGTTTCACTGCAGCTACCATTTTCTAACCATTAGGTGAGAAAGAAAACGGATATAAATAATACTAATTAACCATATACTGTATATAAAAGATCGTGCGTCAACGATTAATGTGCCTCAAACATGTATGCCTAAAATGTAAAAAAGTAGCAAATACGTAAGGTTAAGAGTTGTTAAACGGAACATAGGTGTCTTTTTACCGTCGTCAAATTACTTGCAATGGTTTTCTGACACGTAAGACAATAAGCTTTTGTTGGATCTCCATCTACCTTTGCCAACCATGGCTTGAATTCCTCCATCTCCAGCCATGCATCTCTCAGCTTCCGTTTATTAGCCATGACATGTAATCTGAAGTAGACCATGAACTTTAAAATACATAAGTTCAAGATATGCATTCCATTTCCTTTGGAGTGTCCCCCATTCAGATGAATTTACTATAAAGGGGTAACTTTGTCAGATTCGGTACACTCATGAAAGATTACTTACTTGTGATACTTTGACTGTTTAGAGGACTATTATTTCGTGTGTGTTATGCACGCAGTAGTATTAGAGAGAAATTAAATCGGTCACTAGCAAATAGCCAGGGCTCATCTCGGAGTGATCCTTGAAGTGCGGCTATTAGGAAGGCAACCACAAAACTGACTAGTTCTGCTTCATAGTTCGAATGCATTTTGCCTCGGTTTGCATATTTTCCACAATGATTTGCCAGTGCACTGCACAGTTATGTTCAGAAATATGTGTAAACATAGTAAGAAAATATATATCCAACGTAAAAAGCTGAATTTTCTATGACGAATTTTATTCTACGGAAAGAGGAATTTGAAATTACCCTATTATGTCTGCTAAACATATTTGTAGTAAGCCATTCATCAATCAAATGAATACAATTTGCTGATTACTTCTTATAACATTCGTATTAATAACATTTGCATACTATATAGGTAGTTATTATGTCGATCTTTTGCCAAGTGGCGAATGAGAAAAAAAAAAGCTACAGGCAGTTGCCAGATGTCGTCAGTATGCTTCATTCCGCATCAAAAATTCTACGAACGGCAACACTGCTGACCACCGCGTCTGCGGCTACAACCCGTTTTCTTTTCTCTGCACATGCGCATTGGGCTTGGCCCTGTTAACACTAGTGTTAAAGACTATGAAAAAAAGACAGGAAAACAAGACGTCCAGATGAAGCGGGATAACTTTAGTTCTAAATCCAACGCTTGGTGGCACTAGCGCTGATATTCACCATAACTTGCATCCCCCGCGTAGTGGCGGCGCTAGTGATGATGTGCATCGTCTGCTTGCTTATCTTTCAAATACAGCTGATTGTTGCTTCTGCTTTCCACGCGGTCAAAACAATGACAGGACATGGTCTTGCCTGCATTGTATGGTGCAATGCTAACAAACACACGCACCCGGATCTTATTTTTCATCGTTTCCCGAAGGATAAGCAATGGTAAACGCAATATGATTAATGACAAAATAGCAAATACACATTGTACTCAAGAGTGATAAGTAAGATTTTTAGAGGGAAGAATATACCAAAGTGTGAAAAAATTATATCATGACATCTCATTGGTTCTTGTTGCTATATAAAATATTTTCAGATGTTTGAAATGGAAACAAAAACTAAACGAAAAGACCATTTACAATAAAACTGAAGTAAAGCTAAACCAAGCACACACAATATGTAGCAGGCACTTCTCAGCAGCAAATTACCAGACATCAAAAAGGCTTTATGATCATGCATGCCCAGATCAAAATATCAAAGGCAAGATTATAGTTATAGCACAGTATACATGATATTTTATTCTATCTGTAGAAGATGAGATGGTAAGTAATTTTTACTTGGGAGTCTAATATTTGTTCCTATATATTTTTCAAAGTAATGATATAGGTGTATCCCTAAATATAGACTGAATAAAATATACACATATATGACTAAAATGGCCTATGCCCCCCTGCATCCGAGCCCCACCCATTTTCATATATTAGGTTAAATATAGTATTGCCTCTTCCATATTTACATTATTTATGGTGAACACTCATTTTTTTCTTACTTATTGTTATGATTTTAGTCTTTAAAGCTATGTGTGTTTTGTTATAGACCTGTATATTGTGCGTGGGCATGCACACTTTCATGTCTCCGCGACCGATTTCATAGCCCGAGAGACCTTCACGTTTGTATGATCACTCAATTTTAATTTGTTCATGTTTTTCTCTAAAGTAGCTATATTCTTTGTAACATAAACAAATCATCTCCCTTGATCAAGATTTGCCTTCACTCCGTATGGGTTTATTTAAAGAACAAGATACCGGGAAAGCATTTATTCAATCATTACAGTGTAAAATCGATATAAATATTACAATAGTTACCCTTATAAGTACTCTGAAGAAAAAACTTTCTATGAAGACCACCACTGTACAGAGTAAAAATGGGTTTTCCCATGGGCGTTAGGAGGGGGAGAGGCAAGGGGAGGAGGGGAAGGGGGCGGTTGCACCCCCGTCCCTTAGGAATCCAAGGCGTCTTCTTGAAACTTTGCCGGATGTTATGTATAATTTTGCTAAATGTTCAAGTTATACTATATCAGTGTATGACTGATGAAAAAAATATAATTCCTGCAGATAATACGCCCATGCGGCCAATTTCAAGTGTGTATCCTGATAAAACTATACCATTGATCATAAGTATGATATTTTTAATTTCCTCCCCCAACAAAAATTCTTGCGGACACCCCTGGGGCTTCTCATCTGGAAGGAACCTCTCCATCTAGTGTCGGAAGAAAGGGGGTTGGGGTCCGGTTTTGCCCCGGGGAGCACAGACACACTCCCCTGCATGTTCGAAAAAGCAGCACTCTGACTTTGGCCTGCAGTCTGATGGGTTGCGGCACGTGAAGTAAGCTATCGGACATGGGGACCTGATACAAGCGCCCCCGCTCAGGTAGGGATATGACCCACACGAGCTCTTGCCTGTGAAAGTAGTGCCATTTGTAGTATGAAGAGACGGGCAAAGATTAAAATAAAATAAAATTAAATCTGGGTACTATATGCACAAGTCTCATTAGTATAAAATACACAAATGAATAAAGAAATTAAAATACATTAGATAAACCATAAAATAGGAACAATTACAAAAGTTAAAACAGTTAACCCATGTTGAGAAGTTATATGAACAATCAAACGAGGACAAGTTAGTTCCAAATCCCTTATTTGCGTCACCGGCCATGAAGATTATAACTGAACTTAACATAAGGGGAAAAAAGAAAAAAAAAAATATGCGTCGCGACGGAAGATAGAAGACGCGACACGCTCTCGACGCTGAAGTGTACAAATTAATCCGCATTGCAATGAAAGTAAAATAGAATTAATAAATAAATAAAATTACAGTGAAGAGAGTTTAACAGACCGATGTGTTCTTTCTATTGGGGAATAGCTGAAAGGGAGAACAAAGACGATCCATCCTTACATGATCCACGGGCTTGGACCTGCACGGAGAAGGCTACCAGCAGGCTGCACACAAGAGCCACGGACACCGTCGTCGTCTTCGTCATCCTCATCGTCTTGTCGGTGACCTTGAACTTCTTCACTGAGATCGTCACGTACGGGTCAGTTCCTGTTCAACAGTCACACAGTTTAGTACAAAGGCATCATCAACTTTTTGGAAAAAAAAAAACTGTCAGCGACAGTTCCACGGAAGGCAAAGCCTTTGTGTCTTTCGAAGAATTAGGAATAAAGTTTTCGATCAATATGCCACGAGGATGACCATCGATTGGATTGCCTTTTCTACCTCGCTCATAGAGCTTCACACGAAAATGATCCAAAACACTACTTTAGTCGACCCAATGTCCGATTCTAAATGTAATAGAGGCGGCGTTGCTACAGTTTATGATGCCTGCCGTCACAAGTACCCTATGAAGGAGCAACTAAAACGAGACATCAGGAGGGGAAGGGGGAGAGGAGACTGTTAGTGGGTGTTTACGTGTGAATGATATTTTGACGCAGACCAAAAGGTTTTCTCCCACTCTCTTTTTTTTTCTGCATGAGGGGACGGAGAGGGTGGAGGGGAGACGCCGATAAGTGAAGCGGCCTTGCTGTGGATGCACAGTCTACACCAGTGGTTCACAGCCTGTGGTCCATGGAACCCCTAAGTGTCCTTGGGGGTTTGTTCACAAGTGGGGCCGTCTACCAAAGGCCATTATTAGTGGGTGCAAAACGATTAAATTTAGTGTTGAAGTTTTGTTCACGAGGTTAACGAATAGCAGTTCATAAGCACGGGGTACACGTGAAAACAGGTTGAGACGGATGGAGTTGTACAATTAACCTCACTCTTCTTGCTTTTGGAACAAACAATGACGTAGCTGACGAGTACCTTTGGTCAAGTCTTGCGTAGTGTGTGTGTGCACCAACACGGAGACGATGGCTGCTCTAGTCCCTCGATGTTCTCGTCCAATCAAATCTCCACCTACTGGGTGACTGACCACCACGTCCGCGGCTACAACCCGTTTTCTTTTTCCGGCGCATGCGCATTGGGCTTGGCCCTGTTAACCAAAGACCATATACAGAAGATAGGAAAACAAAGAGTTTTGATGTCCGTACCAATAGTGCTATGTCAGGCCGCTAGATGGCTGTGTTCATGCAAAAGTATCGTCTGTTTGTTTACATTTTAAACTCCCGGCTTATATTCAAAATGTATAGCAGGTCGCACCCATGTGTTCTGTGCAAGAGCAGAAAAGAAATAACACCAAACCATGTATTTCACGCTTTTCCAAAGGATACAGCGAGGTCATTTGTACCATGTGTTTTTGGTGTAATAATGTCATCCAATTTACCATAGGGAGGAAATATTATATTTTCCCAGACATGTCGCCAATAACATATTCATTGTTATATTATATTTTTTATACTATTATAGCTTTTCTAGGGTATCTTGGGGTAACTCAAACGAATCTGACATTATTTTTTTTTTGGCGATCGAGCACCGTTACCCTCGTCCAGGCCCCCATAACCCTTTCCTTCTCACTCCATCCAAGAGGGAGGGTTGATGGGGTTCTTTACCCTCCTACAAATCCTTAGGACACATTGAATCCTTGTTACATTCAAGACAAGAGAGAGCTGAAACAGGTCTTTTAAGAATTGACTATTAAAGCAGTGTGGACAGTAAATAGAGTGTGGATTACACAGTAATTTAGCTACTTTATTATTTTTTTAATTAATGGCAAAGTAAATAGGTAATGATTACACTTTTCTTGATTCAGTACATATTTTTGTGATATTCTATATAGTACATGGTAATCTTATTATATATATATTTGCAGATGTATGGCATGGCTGAATGTTATCCAGGTCCCATAATTATTTAAAAAATCTCCTCAGGATCTGAACAGGAGTTACAGGCTATGCAGTAGACATTTTCCCCCAAAAAACTACACAAATGGAACAACCAGCTCTAGACTTCTCCAGAATGCATTACCTGATCAGAATCTTAATTCTATGTATCAAAGTTGTTTATTTGAATATATTGAGCATAATGAATTGTTAGAATGTTATTTAAGTGGTTTGCTATTAAACAATCAAAGAATAAGTACAGTAGGAATGTTTAATTTTGTTTCAATATTTAGGTTATGTCTAATTTCCTTTGCATGTATGTGCAGGTGTAGCAACAAGTCTTCCTACATCAAGCTCCATCACACCAACAGACAGGAATTTTATGGAGAAATCTATAAATAGTAACTCTTTAGAAGATGGTAGTGAAATTTTGAAGTATTTCAGAAATGGAAAAAGTACCAGTAATGATTTAAATCTAAACTCTTCACCAGATAAATATGATGACTTAGATAATGTACCAGAAGAAAATGTGTATATTCAAGAGCATATGTCTGGGGACAACAGTGAGGGAAATACTGCTCTTGCAACATATTTTCCCACTTTTAATCCAGAAGAAATGGACAGTGAACTTGCAAAATACTTTGCATCATTTATTCCAGAAGAGGTTAGCTCTAGTAATAATAACATTAATTGTAATCAGTGTGAGATAGAAAATTATATATGTCATAAACATTTAAAAAATCACAATTGCAATGATTGTAATGAGATTCTTCAAAAATCTGAGTCTGATACAGAACAAAATTATATGTATACACATTTAAAGGATGCAGGTGAGGGAAGGTATTTACATTATGCTAATAATACCATCATTAATTTTATTAAAGAAATTGAGACAGTGTTTGTTGAAAATATTGAAAAACTCATGCATGAAGAAAATTTGAAGAGAAAGTTTTTTAATGTAATAAATGCAAAAGATATTATCCTTTTAAATCTATTTGATGATTTGAAAAATATGATAGTTTGCATTTACATTATGATACGGCTATATTATTTTACAAAGTTTTATAACAGGAAACTAAACAACAAAAGAAAATGTAATGACAGTGGATATAATGGAGGAAAAAAAATAGGAAAACAATAAAAATTACGCATCAGTAATGCAGTATGAATTGAATTCAATGACTTTTGTATTTACAGAAAGGGATGTCATCAAAGATGAAAAGAATTTGGTATGTATTCTCTGGATTAGTATGCATGTTTTCACCATTTTATTTTTTTCCAGTGTTTGTCTTGCATGATATCTTGTTTTATGTTCTGTTTTTCTTTTATGTGCATATCTGATTGTTGACTTAAATAGTTTTTGAGTACACTTTATTTTCTTATCTGTTTGCTTTGAGCATGATTATTTTGTATTATACTTTTATCATTTGGCATATTAATATATATATATATATATATATATATATATATATATATATATATATATATACTGTATATAATTTTTCTACTTGTTCTCTTTATTTTTATTTTTTTTATTCTTATTTGTATTTTCCTTTTGTTTGTTTATTTTGTCCGTGTCTGTATTCTTCAGTTAATGTCAAAGGTTCATATACAAGTTTGGTTTTTAACTTATCTTTCTAAGTGTGTATTCGTCTTAGATAAAGGTGCATGATGCATTTCCTATGTCTATGTCTTGCATGTAAATATTATTCACGTCAGAGCATTCTGAGAACATGAATAAAGCATAAAGCTGAGGACAAATCAAAGTGTTTTCTTAACTATCCACATTGCAATTATTTCAACTTTGTTTAAAAGAGAGATTGAATCTTTATTTTATCTCATAGAAGAAAATAAGCCAAGGACTAGGTATAATTATATAACTACAGACCATTAAAGAAAACAATAATAATTGAAAAAAATATCTATCAAGTGAACATCAGCAAAAAATAAGTAAGAAAAAATACAAACATGTCATCAGCATACACTTCTTTCAAGTTGAAATTAGATTTTATATCAATAAAATTATATTAAAAGATAGTATCAAGAAAAAGTTATCACAAGACTACGAATAAGTAATGCAAAAATATATAATAGTTGGCCCTGAAAATATTGTAGTATTATGTCAAGCCAATAGGTGGCGGTAGTGTAGCGGCTGCCATTTTTTTTATCAACATAGTATTGGAGCTTTCCTATCTTTCTCTACATAGTCTTTGCTGTTAACACCAAAGGGTGTTAACACTAGTGGTTCCAACGGCCGCGGTCGAAACCGCGGCGGTTCAATTACAATGTAAGTCACTGGAGGCGTTCATACACAACCGCTCTCACTTTTTCCTTGACTATGATGTTCCAGGGTGAACAGTTTTTTATTCTACCGTTTGATTCCTAACAGAACTATCAAGATTTTCTTCTGGCTGCCGCCAAGCGATCTCACTAGCCAGGCGGGGAAGCGACCTAACATCGGCCTAAAAGAACCAGCGTCTTGCCGCAGCTGACAGAGCTTTGCTCTTCCAGGGGTTTCTCACTTCCCACTGTGTGGGATTGGGATGTTAATGAGTGTACAGGAGCTCCTACCATCGACGGGGAGCGATTGATATCATCGCTCGTTAACAAACGCAGCGCCAGACGTAGTTTGCTAACGAGGGCAATTCGAAGACAAAAACGTCTGACCACATTTCGTATAGACGTTATGAATGATAGGTTTATCTACTTCAAGAAACAGCCACTGCTGGGACTTGGAGAGAAGCGCGGGATTCGAACCCACAACTAAGCGAATGCGAGACCAGCTCGCTTGCGATGACGCCACCAGAGCAGGATTACATTGGAACTCCTTCTAACACTCCCCGTGTCACAAAGTCCGCAACATGATACCGCATCACGAAGACAACGAAAAAACGTAGAGACTGGACAGCTTCACATCAGGCTTAATGACCCCCTTATGGGTCGATACCCTTAAAAAATAATAATAAAAAATAAAAATATATATATATATATATATAAAAAAATACCGCAAGGACTTTCATTAGTGGGCACTTGCAGATGTGTATCATCATAAGATGATACAGATCAGGGGCTCTTAACACTCTTTTCCATGTACCCCATGACTTATGTGTTACTATTATGTGTATTACTATTCTTTAGCCTCCTGAAGATCACCTCAACCCTGAATAGAAGTAGGTGGCATTCACTAAACGCCCCTAATATTTAGTTCGTGGTTTCAGAAATATATGCCTTTGGTGACAATAAACAATGATCAAGTTTTCGTCAAAAAAAATGTGAAATGCATATAGATTCATAGACGTGCTCTCTTGGCCTGAAATAAAGGTGTTTCTATATCTCGTGGGCATGTGCAAAATTAAACATGGCACGCAAGTACAGTACAGATCAGATTTCGAATTTTGTTAGTATGCTCCTAATTTCCTTAGGTAAAAGTAAAAGGATTTTTTTTTTTTTTTTTTTTTTTTACGCAATGACATGGAAATGTACTTTTCTCTCATAGATGTAAGTAGGGGAGAGAGAGAGGAAGAAAGAGGGAGGAAAAGAGAGGGAGGAAAAGAGAGGGGGGGAGAGAGACAGAGAAAGAGAAAGAGAAAGAGAAAGAAAGAGAGACAGGCTTAAACTATGGCCCTTGAAAAATAATGGCCGCATGCACCTGTAGTTCTATCTTACCTGTATAGCAGTTGTTCGGGCTGGGGTCTTCAGACAACTGATCACCTACTGTGAACGCGAGGGCCACTTATAACGCAACAGCACATGTGCGGTTACCAGTAGGCACATTACGCAAACACACAGACACACACATTTCTTTTCGCAGCAGTGTTCATAGCATCTGTTGGACATCGACTTCACACGCATGTGCAACTCTCCTCGTTACTGTCAGTTTATGTTGGTGAGGGGGAGGGAGTGAATCAGAAAATGCCAAGTCTTAATAGCAATGAGAATGATAAAGAAGACATACGGCAATCTTCAACCCCCGCCACACCTCTCTTCTGATCTCTGGTCTGTGCAAAAGAAGAAGAATCGAGTTCTGAGTGCGAGGTCGGGGTTTCCCCTTCCGAGAGCTGTGCAAGTTTTTCGCGTCCGCTGGCTCATAAAAAAAGTAAATAAACAAATAAAAAAAAACCTGGTTACACCCAAAATAAAGGCTGACCTTGATCGTACACACCAAGCCCTTGATGAACAGACTTAGAAGCATGGACGGTAGACTTGTGCGTGGGCACCATTACCGACAAGCGACGTCCTCTCATAGTTTCTGTTCAGACGAAGTTAGCCAAACGACCCTCCTCTTACATATAGGGACCTTAACTTACATATAGGCACCTGAACTTACATATAGGCACGTTCAGTTACATATAGGCACCTTAACTTACATATAGGCACCATAACTTACATATAGGCACCCTAAATTGTATATAGGCACCTTAACTTACATATAGGCACCTTAACTTATAAATAGGCACCTTAACTTACACTCTCTGGAAAGACGTAGAGTGCTGGGTGATCTAATAGTGGTGTTTAAGTGGATAAAAGGCTTTAACAATGAAACGCAAACAAGGTCATCATATTAAGACAACAGGACAGGATTCGCAGTAATGGATTTAAACTGGACAAGTTTAGATTTAAGAAGGAAATAGGCAATAATTGGTTTACTAATAGGGTGGTCAACGAATGGAACAGACTGAAACTATCAGTTTGGAAAAGACGAAGAGTGCTGAGTGATCTGAAAGAAATGTTCAAATGGGTTAAGACCTTTAACAAGGGTGATGTAGTCAAGGTCATCATATTGAGATAGCAGGGCAGGACTCGTAGTAATGGATTTATATTGGACAAATTTAGGTTTAAGAAGGAAATTGACAAAAATTATTTACCAGTAGAGTGGTCAACAAATCAGTTGTTTTAGGAGAAGATTTAATGGATTAAGATGACAGGTGGTAAGAATGACAGAACTGCCTAGTGTAGGCCTTATGGCCTCTTGCAGTCTCCTCCTTTTTTATGTTCTTATGCTCTTTCCGAGGGAGTAGTCTTTCGTGCCCGTGGCAGCAACATGACTCCTTTTGTTGGTGATTCTCATCAGAGGATTTACTTTGTGTGCAAATGCAAACAACATGTCATCCAGTATGTTCTCTGGTCTAAAAGAAAAAGGATTGTGACCGATCTTTACGACCTTCCGTGCTGTCAAGGACAAAGAGAAGAGTCCGCCCTGTTTTGTGGTTGGTACGTCATCTTCTCATCACCGCAATGCAATATACAGATAAAAACATAAAAATGGAGGAGACTGCAAGGAGACCATAAGGCCTACACTAGGCAGTTCCATGTCCATTACCACCTGTCATCCCCACCCATAAAGTTATCTAACCTTCTCTTAAAACAACCGATAGTTTCAGCGCTCATTAAGTACATGGTTACTAAGTCTATTCCATTCGTTGACCACTCTGGTAAACCAGTTCTTGCCTATTTCCCTTTTTAAATCTAAATTAGTCCAATTTGAATCCATTACTGCGAGTCCTGCCCCCAGATAGACAGACAGACAAACCAAAAGACGACCCACGGCGTTTCTTGCTGGAGCCCTTTGCGAGAACCATGGGTCTGTCAACCAAGACACGAATCCGAAGAAATGCGAGTCGAGGCAAGACTGTGGGTCTCTCCGGCTCTTCTTACCCTTCGTCTTACTTTTCGCCTTACCCTTCGTCTTCCCCTTCGTCTTTCCCTTCGACTTTCCCTTTGCCTTACCTTTCGTCTTATTCTTTGTCTCACCCTACGTCTTACTTTTCTTGAACCTCAGTCGGCTCAGTGAAAAGGAGCGAGCTGGTAACTCGGACCTACTCCGCGATATGTATACACGCACACACACACACACACACACACACACACACACACACACACACACACACACACACACACACACATGCACGTACGCACGCACACACGTATTCATATATATTTGGCGGCAGGAGCCAGAAAGTGAGCAGGGTGAGGCGCACATGGTCTAAGTAAGGAGACCCCAGCTCCCCTCCCTCAGATTCAATTCTGAAAACCAAAGGGTCGTGCTCGCTGGTCGAGAGGGTTAGAGCGTTTGAGGTGACGGCGGTTCGAACCACACCGCCAGCGAGTTGGACCAAGGGCATGGTTCATTATATTTCACGCTATAAAATCCTCCGTAAGGGGCACCGTACTAGCCTCCTGATAGGGGAAGTTCGTGCCGTCCTGTTGGTTTTGATCTTCGGTGGATCACAACATTTTTGCAAGGAGGAGGAATTGGTTGCGTAGTCGTTCCTTGAGGTGTGGAAGCGAAGTTCAGATGGACAGAGAGCCGGTTTGAGAAAAGCGGAAATAGTTTCTTTGCTTTATTGATGCGATTTGTCCAGACTGTACCCAGTTTTTAAGTCCTTCTACAAGCCTGATGATTGGGTCTTATAAAGGGGAACTCGGATGAGTTACCAACAAGGAATTACGTATAATAGTTAAATTACAAGGAGCCAATTTGGCCTGACTAGAGTTGAGATAAGGCTCAAATATTTGCTATTAACTTTAATTCTATGTTTATATATATACAATCTATGTCCAAGTGGACATAGAACCATAGGAGAAAATAAATTATCAATACTGCTGTTTTGTGGTATCATGTTTCGACCGTTGGGGTCGAAGCGGGCAGCGTGGGCTGGCAGGTAATCCGGAGATAATTGCTCTTTGACCCTGCTTGACCTGAGAGATGAGGTCTTGAGCGGGCTTACTACACCAAAACTCTTCATGCGTGCGTGCGTGCGTCCGTGTGCACTGGTGCTGGCTGGTAAGAATGCAGACCGTCGATATGCAAATGCGTGCAACAGTCCAACCGAATTACCAACATGAGTTCGTGCACGGTAGCTCTCGATGAATCGGTTGCGGCCAACTTGACCTACACTCTTGAAGCCTTGAAGTGTCTGCGTGTCACTTTGAAAATGTTTCCATTATTATAACTTTGTGGATAGGGATGAAAGATGGTAAAGAACATGGAACTGTGTAGGCCTCATGGTCTCTTACAGTCTCCTCCGTTCTTATGTTTTTATGAGACACTGTCGAGTCGAAGAAGTTCTCATTGGCTCGCATTTCAGGAACAAGATGGTGGCATTAATTCGAGGTCTGCTTCTGGCACTGGTCCTGTCTGTGGTTGCCGTAACCAGCGTTCGGAGGTGGCACCCTGGTCTCCCCCGAAATATCTGTAAGTACTGCATGCACACACACACATACACACTCACACACACATACATACGCACACATACACACACACACACACACACACACACACACACACACACACACACGTCAAAATATGTCTACCTTCCAAATAAGACATGTACCCAGGCTCCACACACCCCTCATTCATTTGTATAATCTGGTATCTTAGCTCAATATACATACATATGCATTCAACATGTGTGTGTGTGTGTGTGTGTGTGTGTGTGTGTGTGTGTGTGTGTGTGTGTGTGTGTGTGTGTGTGTGTGTGTGTGTGTGTGTGTGTGTGTGTGTGTGTGTGTGTGTGTGTGTGTGTGTGTGTGTGTGTGTGTGTGTGCGCGTGTATCAGCACACATACGCGCGTATTTCAATAATACAATTGTAACACAGTGTACAGATATGAAAGAGTACCTTGATTATTACATAGATTTGTTTCTTCTTGCGGCGTCTACATTTACACTCGCAACGATTTCCTACCGACTAGCATGCTGTCCTCCTTCCCTTCCTCCTTCTCCTCCTCCCTCCTCTCTCTCCCCCTCTCTTCTCTCCCTATCCCTCTTCAGATGACGATAATGTGTATTTTGTTCTGTGCAGCGACTCGTGTCCTCTCTCACTCTCTCTCCTCCTCAGATGACGATCATGTGCACTTAAATCCGTGCAGTGACCCTAGAAGACTGGAGTTCTCCCAGAAGTTTTGCCTGCCGAAGCCTTGCCAGTCGTATGACCTCTGCCCCGGGCGAACTCACAAAGAATGCTCCGGAGAACGGTACTGCTGCCACACTGGGGACGGTAGGCAGTGGGCCTGTGCCAAACTGTACGACGGCATCCCGCCGTCTTAAACTCCACATTCAAGGGAGAGGAGACGAGAGCGCCGTGTCCTGAGACGATCCTGCTCAACGAAGTCATGGAGGTCGGTCAAATAAAGACTTCGGTCGATATGTGTGTCTTATTTCTTCCTTTCTTCTTCGCGTGGCCAGTTTTCACGCTCTTAATCTAAGTGCTCCGGGACCACCGTACTTATTCTTCTTGAATTTTGCAAGCAGTCGTTCACCGGGTGGAAGACGAGCACAGTTGAAATGCACATCTTTAAATCTTGAGGATGGTGTCATCAGACACTATCATCAAGATTTACAGCGACAAGGAAGGAGGCCTGCATCCCGAGACGGGTGACTTGTCCTCTCTCGGTGCATGTGCCTCCTTCTCCTCTTTCTCCTCCTCCTCCTTGCCAGATGTACGTTCTATTATCACCAATTCCCTTAGCATGTGTATTCATAGTTAGGTCTGCGACTTGACTTTTCAAACGATGTTAAGTTTGATTTGGTGTACGAGTGAGAATCCGGAATGACTGATGGTGGTGGAAGACGAGGAGGACGAAGAAGAAGACGTTCACCATCAGCGCCAACAGCATCAACAGCAGAAGCAACATTGAATCTAAGAAAGGAGGTGTGAAATATGAGGATAACATCTTCCAACAAAAAATTGCACTCAGAGAAATAAGAGCATTTAGATGTATATGCATGCATATACTGAGAGGGGGCGGGGTTTGGCCCAACAGTTGAGGGAGGTCTGTGTTGGTCGAGATCATATTATGACTCGGAACCAGTTTTACGATTACCTTTTTCGACTGGGAATCCTGCGCCCATGATAAGGACATCGAAGAAGCAGCTTGTGATACAGAAGTACGACAACGCACCCTGATAATAACCCTTGTTCTCCAACAACATTAGTAAATGTACTCTGTATGTTTCTCTTTCTCATATATATATATATATATATATATATATATATATATATATATATGCAAAGTAGACCACTTGGAAAAAGAAACTGACGAATCAGAGCGCTTTCGTATATTACATCTGAAGATGAAATATACGGAAGCGCTCTGCTTCGTTAGTTTCTTTTTCCAAGTGTCTACTTTGCATAAGTGAACACACGTACGTGTCCTTATTAGCATATATATATATATATATATATATATATATATATATATATATATATATAAAAACATATACATATATATATATATATATATATCCACTATATAAACTCAAATGCACTCCAGCGCCATTTCTTCACCTTTTAAGAACTGTTCCCCAGTTATGTTATATCATCGTAATTGCCTTAATTTTTGTGTTCACAATTGTATGTTTGTAATTCATATTTTCCAGTTTTTCCTGAAGCTTTCTCTATGTAGACGAAACGTCGAATATTAGATAGATGTTCTTGGTGAATTTGTCTTTGCTCACCCCTCGAATGACCGGATCCTTGTTGGAAAATTTGAAAATACATATAAGAAGATTATCAACTGTCATAATGCTGTCGATTTCAATACTACTTGCATACATACATATATACATACATACATACATACATATATATGCCAAAGGCTTTTTCCCCTTACAAGGGAGGTAGCCATAAAAACGAAGGAATAAATTCCACTCCCACCCTTCCATCCTCATGTACTCCACTCCCATTTACCACCTCCCTCCCTCTTATCTTGTCTCCTCCTCCCGAGAGCTTTGCAAGTTTTCCGCGTCCGCTGGCTCGTAAAAAATGTAAATAAACAAATGAAGAAAGCTTGGTAACACCCAACACCTCGATTGTACAGACTTGGACATATGGACGACAGATTTGTGCGTGGGCGTCATCATAGCCAGGCGACTTCCTCTCACAGTCTTCGCTCAGACGGAGGCAGCCAAACGATCTTCCTCAGCCGAGGAAGGTAGGAAGTATCAAGCCCGTTTGGCCATGCGCGGAAGTCCAAGTATTGCCAGACCTGAAGACGGCTGGCGGGGGCGGGGTACATTTTCTTTAACACTTAGACTTTCAGAATCTATAGGAAGGACAGCCACCTGTCCCTATTGCCAGTAACTAACTTCTAAATCCTCTCTACGGTATTAGTGCCAGGAATAGGGCTAACAGGGCATTCAATTTCATTGCCAGGACATTTGCAAACAAATGTGCAGCGGTAATAATCAAACTCTATCTGCCGATAGTTAAACTCATGCTTGACTACGTGGTACAGTTTTGGTCCCCAACCTATACCTGTAGAAATTATATTAATTTACTAGAATCAATACAGAGCAGAATGACCAAAATAGCACAAGGGCTTAGAAACTGGAAAGACGAAGGATGTGGGGGGATCTAATAGAGGTATTGAAATGAGTTAAGGGCTTTAACAAGAGTGATGTAGGTAAGGTCATCATATTAAAACAGCTAAGCAGGACTTGTAGTAATATATCTATATTGGGAAGATTTAGGTTTAAGAAGGAAACTGGCAAGCACTGGTTTACCGACAATTATTAATAATTGGAATTTACTTATTGACCATGTAGTGAGCGTTGAAAAAATTAATTGCTTTAAGAAAAAATAGATAACTTTATAGATATGGATGTATTAAGCTGGTAGCCTTACCCCACGTTGGGTAGGCAAATTTCAGGCTGGTGGAAGGCAAAATCTGGAGGTTATTTGTTTACTTAGAAACGAATGTTGGGCGCTAATAATATGATAAGGCTCGCTCTAAGTGCGAGAAAAAGAGGAGGAGACGAGAAAGTTAGGGAGGTGACGATTTGTGCTTCAAGTCGTGTCCCAACTTGGTGTATTTGCTAAGGGGGGGGGGGGGAGAAGGCGAGAGAGCAACGGAACGTCGAGCCAGGCTCAGTGTGTGATGCTTCAAGGCGATATGAATTTTTGGCTAAATTTGTGCGAGGTCAAAGTCGTCACCTGGGAAATCGGACGCAAAACGTTCTCACTCTGCTGACTCACGAAGACAGAGGGTATGGGGCTGGGACTTCACGTGATTTCCTCAAAGAGGCTATTGGCCAACCAACGACAGGGTTCATCAATTATGTCTGTAGCGTAGATAAGCTAATAACCTTAGATGAGGAAATTATAATAATGGAAGAAAGAAAACATAAGACTTGGGAAACAGTAGCCCAATATTCGATGAGCCCAAGAGGTAATCCTCCAAAATTAACAAAAGGGTATAGAATAGAAGAATTCCATTTGACTAATGGACTTTTGTATAGAAAAACAGTTGTAAGTGGGATAGATATTTCTATGGGCCCAGTCCCACAGTCCTCGCCTTGCTAAATATCTATGTCAATTATGTTTCTTCTCTAGACAGTCTCAGGGAAAGCGAGGGAGTTGTCCTTTATTATTAAGTTGGAAGATTTATTGCATTGCAAGAATATAATAAAGTTTATATATTTAAAATAGGAGTTGGTTTTAATACTGCAGTTGATGACAGTCTTCACCACTCTCGTCGGTTTTGAAAGCCGACGTTATATGGTTCCTGTAGAATAGGCTGATAAGGGTCTTTCTTTTATGAAGCATCGACGTGGATATTATGTTCATGGTATCATCGCTTTTAATGTTCTTTCTATTGGTTAATTAGGGAAACCATTCTTAATGAGGACTTATGAGGTTCGTTCTACTTCGCGCTGAACTTGCTTTTAGTCAGACCAGTGAGTGTCCTCCTGAGGTATGCATTCATTGTCGACTTTTTATATCTCAGTGGGTACTCACTCTCCATTTAGGCAGCGGCCGTTCTTGGTCGCTTTAACACAGATACTTCAGGTTAGCGTGTATTCATTTCTAGTTGTTTCGTAATCTTACTTTGTTCTACCCTTTCATTTCTCCACATTTTGCATGTGCGTGCGCATGCACTCTTGCATGTCTACGCGTTTGATTTCACAGCTAGTGCTGACCATCACGTTTGTAGGATCACTTGGTATAGATTTGTTCATAGTTTTCTCTAAAGTAGCTATATTCTTCGTAACAAAGCAAACCATCTTCTGTGGCCATGACTTTTGTTTTCACTCCCTATGGGTTTTATCTAAAGAAGAACAAGATATCGGAAAGCATTTATTCAATCATTACAGTGTGAAATCGATGTAAAGATTACACTGAGGAACAGTGTTAGTGAAGACCACCACCAATGTGCAAAGTAGAAATGGGTTTTCTCGTGTGTATGTTTGATGAAAGTCAAAACATAATTCGTGTAGATAATGTAAATATGTGCCTATGCGGCTAATTTGAAGTATCTTGATATATCTCTATACCATTAACCATACGTGTATACCATCTTTAATTTCGTCAACCCTGCAAAATTTCCTGCGGAGGCCCCAAGGTACTTCTCATCTCGAAGCAACCTCTCCATCTAACTTCGGAAATTAAAGGGTCTGTCCCCGGAATCACAGACACACCCCTTACCGGGGTAAAAGCAGCATGTTGAGGTTCGTGGACATTGTGAGGAGTTCATGCACTTGGGTGCCGGGCCGATGTCGAAACGTCTACAAAATCCCCCGCCGCCGCCTGTGAGAGCAGTGCCATTTACAGTTACGAAAAAAGATTAAGTACGAAGAGGCGGGCAAAGAGCAAACTGGGCAGTTCTATTTTTTTTTTTTTTTTTTTTTGGGGGGGTACTATATGCACACGCTAGTAGTCCCGTTAGTATAGAAATACATGAGTGAATAAATATATTAAGATAGATTAGATAAAGAATAAAATCTAAACAATTACAGAAGTTAAAATACAGTTAAAACAAGTTGACAAATTATATGAACAATATAGTGAAGACATACATAAGCTCAAAATTCCTTATTTGCGTCACCGGCCATCAAGATTATAACTGAACCTGATGTGAGAAAAGAAATGGCGCTCAAGTGTATAAATCAACCTGCATTGCAATGAAAATAGAATAAAATGAACAAGTAAATAAATTGATAAAATTACAGTAGAATGAGCTTAACAAACCAATGTGTACTTTCTACTGGAGAATAACTGAAAGGGAGAACAAAGACGATCCATCCTTACATGATAATGCAGTGACTTGGGCCTGCACGCAGATAGCAGCCAGCAGGCTATACACAAGAGCCACAGACACTGCTGTCGTCTTCGTCATCCTCATCGTCTTGTCGGTGACCTTGAACGTCTTCTTCACCGAGATCGGCGCGTGCGGGTCAGCTCTTGTTCAACAGTCACACCGCTTACAACAGACATCAACTTTTTCAAATAAGATAAAATAAAAAATTACATGTACGGCCAGTGACAATTCCACGAATGTCAAAGCCTAACCTCTTTGTGTCCTTCGAAGATTTCGGAACAAGGGTAGTTTTCGACCAATATGCCACAAGAATGAACATCGATTGGACTGCCTATTCTACGCTCTCTCTTACCTCTTGGTGCGCAAACGCTCCCAGCCCCACTTTAGTCGACCCAATATCTGAGCTTGCGTGGAAGTAGAGGCGGCGTTGCTACAGTGTATGCATGTGCCGCCACGAGTATGAACGAGTAACTAAAACAGGACTTAAGGAGGAGGAGGGGAGGTTAAGCGTTGCTTGGTTGGGTCAGGAGGGGAAGGTGGGGAAGAGGGGAGCTTCAGCGTTTCGTTGTGTCCACACTCTTTGTCACCAGGCAACTTTATTCACCCAAGGAGAAAAAATCATAAAGACTCGACAGGATTAGAAATAAGCATTAACACTTGCAGTACTTTGCTGCCGGGCGATATTATTCAGACGGCGGAAAATCTACTTCATGTCCAATTCACAAGACAAGAAAATTAGAGTACACCTCTCCAAGTGTCCCACTAATTAATGAGCCTACTTAAGTTTGTATATACACATAAATACACATACATAAACATATACACACATGCACATAAATACACACATGCAGACAGAGATCATTATTTATACTGCGGTTATGCATGGGCGTACTATCGTTGTTAGCGGCGGGGCCCCGTCGAGATGTTTTTTTACAAAGGCAAAGCATGCCGACAGGAGACCTTTTGATCCATATCTAGGTCGGATGCAAAAAAAAAAAAAAAAAAAAAAAAAAATTAAAAAAAAAAAAAAAAAAAAAAAAAAAAAAAAAAAAAAAAAAAAAAAAAAAATCATATTAATAATAAATTAAAACTATAACAATGTAAATAACAATTAAAATACATAAATAAATGCATTGGTATAGTTGAATAACAAACAAACAGGTAAATAGTAAATGATAATAAATTGACATATAACTAATAATAAATGAAAATCAGACAGACAAATTATAACAAAACAAAAGCAAATAATATAACATAAATTATAATAATTACAGCATCTTACTTAGGTATTTATCTAAATGATTCTTAAAGCTTCGAACTGAACTACATTGCACTACCTGTGCAGGAAGTTTATTCCATTCATTAACTACACGGTTGGCAAAGTTGTTTCTACCTACTTCCAAATTGAATCTATTTCCGGACAGTTTGAGACCATTGTTTCTTGTCTGATTCTCATTCAATGTGAAAATTTTGTCACTTTTGATGTTGTCAATTCCCTTTAAAATCTTAAAGACCTGTATCAAGTCACCTCTGAGTCTACGCTTTTTTAGGGAAAACAGATTCATATGCTTAAGTCGATTTTCGTATGTTTTATTTTTGATATTTGGAATCAGTTTTGTGGCTCGCCGTTGTACTTTTTCCAGTCTGTCAATGTCTTTAATGAGATTCGGTGACCATACGGAAACAGCATATTCCAAATGTGGACGAACTAACGATTTATATAGCTTGTTAATGAGTGATGGACTTTTGAAATCAAAAGATCGCGCAATCAATCCCAGAATCTTATTTGCTTTCTCAGAGGCTGAAATACACTGCTTGGATGATTTGAGGTCGTTACTGATAATTACGCCGAGATCTTTTTCACTATCCACTTTTGTTAACGAATTTCCAAATAACTTGTAATCGTACTTGCTGTTATTTTTACCTATGTGCATTACCTTGCATTTACTTGTGTTAAATTTCATTAGCCACTTTTCAGACCATTGCTGTAATTTATCTAAATCTTCTTGAATATCTAATTGGTTTGAGTGATCATTTGCCACTCCGCACAGTTTTGTATCATCAGCAAATTTGGAAACAGTAGATTTTAGTCCATGGTCTATATCATTTATATATACTATGAATAGAAGTGGCCCAAGAACGGAACCCTGAGGAACTCCACTTGCAACACTTTTCCATCCAGAAGTTTTTTCCATTTAAAACAACTCTCTGTTTTCGACCTTTCAACCAATTACTAGTCCAACCTAATAGGCTACCACTTATTCCATGCAAAGCTAATTTAGTAAGTAGTCTTTCGTGTGGGACGGTATCAAAAGCTTTTGCAAAGTCTAGATATATTAAATCTATATTGTTTCTTTTGTCATAATTCGAGACAACTGTGTTGTAGAATTCGAGTAAGTTAGTCACGCAAGAACGTTTCCGTCTGAAACCATGTTGGCTATCATTTATCAAACGGTTACTTTCTAAATGATATTCGATAGCATCTCTGATGATAGTTTCCATTATTTTTCCTACGATCGAAGTCAAACTAATAGGCCTATAGTTATTTGGTTTCTTTTTGTCACCTTTTTTGAATATGGGAGTAACGTTAGCTAGCTTCCATTCTCTTGGGACATCTCCGGATATGATGGATTTCTTGAAAATAATTTCTAATGGAACAACAATCTCATTTTTCATTTCCTTTAAGATTCTTGGATGCCAACCGTCAGGCCCTGGTGTTTTATTAACTTTGAGTTTGTCTATACACCTTTTAATTTTTTCTTTTGTTATATTTACCGTAGTGAGTAAGTTTACCCCAGACTTTTCACAGGTTTCAGTTTGGAATTCACTTTGAGGTGTTTCGTTTACGAATACCGAGCTAAAATAATTGTTTAAGAGATTACACATTCCTTCATTTGAATATTCAAGTTGACCGTCAGCAGATAATAGTGGACCAATGTGATTCCTAACAACCTTTTTATCTCTAATGTAACTATAGAATTCTTTGGGATTCTCTTTGGATTTCTCAGCGATGTTCATTTCGTATTGTCGTTTTCTTTTTCTTATTGTCTTTTTTAAATCTCTCTGTATTGATACATAGCTTTCATAGTCATTAGATGCACCCGAGCACTTATATTTCTTATAAGCCTGTCTCTTTTTAGCAATACTTTTTTCAGTTTCTTTGTCGAGCCACTTTGGGCGAGCCTGATTTGGGGGACGTCTGTCCTTAAAAGGAATGTAAGTTTGAATCATCTTAGTGAGCGTATTTTGAAATATTTCCCACATCTGATCTACAGGCCTTTCGTTTAATTTTTCCTCCCAATCTGTAAGCTGAAGCTCCAGTCAGCTATGGAGAAGGAGCGTGAGTGTTCTTTCAGGATGAATGAATTATTTTTAGGTATATATATATATATATATATATATATATATACGTATATATATATATATACATATATATATATATATATATATATATATATATACATATATATATATATATATATATACACATATACTGTATATATATATATATATATATATATACACATATACACACACACACACACATATATATATATATATATATATATATATATGTATATATATATATATATATATATACTGTATATATATCATATATCATATATACCAGACATATGATATCACTTGTGTTTTGATGTATGCAGTATCTATCTATACAGTTCACAATGGTGCAATGAACGTCAGTGTTAAGACCACTTTTCGGGTCAATTGTAGAATCCCCCCTCCCTCCTCACACACACACACACATGTACTTGGGTTGAAGATAATGTTGCTGGGGTGGACATTCTACAGTTGATCATGTCTTGTGATACTTTTCAAATGGAGATTATTCCTTTACTGTGTGAGGACTCTTAAAACTGCATGAAACTATCTCCTATTTATATCATCTATGAGAGAAAATAGAAATTCCATGTTATTGCGTAAAATATTCCCTTTTTATTTTTACTTTAGAAAATAAATTAGAATATTTATACAATTCCAATTCTGAACTGTAATATACTTGCGTACCTTGTTTAACTTTGCACATGCCCACGAGATATAAAAACAGCTTTATTTCAGGCCAAGAGAGCATGTTTATGAATCTATATATATTTCGTATTTTTGAACGAAAATTATCATTACTTATGGTTATAAAGGCCTACATTTCGTATTTTCCGAACACCCGATATTAGTTGTGTTTTGATCTATGCAGCACCTATTTCACAATGTTTCTCCACATTGCATTCAGAGAGTTTATGATTGTGATTATACTTTGGGTGCTTTTGCTAGTCTGGTGAAGTTCCTGGCACGATATCTTAAGCTGTGGCCCTTGAAATAATCGCCGTGTGCACGCGCAGTCCTGTCTCACCTGTATAGTAGGTTGTTCGGGTTGGGGTCTCCTGCACACTGGTCACCGGTTGTGAACGCAAGGGTCATTTATAACGTAACAGAACATGTGCGGTTACCAGTAGGCATATTATACAACCACACAGACACACCCACCCACCAACACACACACATTTCGTTTCGTATTAGTGTTCATAGCATCTGTTGGACACCGATTGCGCAAGCATGTGCAACTCTCTTCATTTCTGTCAGGTTATGTAGGGGAGGGGGAAGGAGTGAACTGAAAAAAAAAATCCGAGGCTTAATAGCAATGACACTAATAAAGAAGACATACGACAATCTTCAACCTCCGCCACCCATCACTTCTGTCCCCTCCTCTGTACCAAAGAGGGAGGGAGGAGGGCAAGAAGGAAGAATCCAATTTTGAGAATGCGGTCGGGGTTCCCCTACCGAAGGCATTGCAAGTTTTCCGCGTCCGATGGCTCATAAAAAAGGCAAATAAACAAATGAAAATCCATGGATACACCCAACACAACGACTCACTTCAATTGTACACACAAAGCCCTTAAGGAACACACTTGGAAAGATGGACGACAGACTAGCATGGGCGCCACATCGCCAGACGACGTTCCCTCATCGTCTTTGCTCAGACGGAGGCAGCCAAACGATCTTCCTCCGCCTAGGAACTTGAGGGATGTCAGGCCCCTTTGGCCGCACGCAGAAGTCCAGATAACGGCAGACCTGAAGACGGCTGGTGGGGGCGGGGTGCATTTTTTTTTTTTTTTTCTAAATCTTAAACTTTTGAGATCTATAGTCAGAGGAGTTCCCTACCGCCAAATCCTCTCTAGGGCATTAGTGCCAGGAATAGTAACAGACCATTGCTAGGAGCTGTTGCTGGAGGTTCTGCACCTGTGCCTGGAAGCTGAGTGTTGGCGCACCGTGTGGCGAACATATCCGCCAGTCCCTCCACCTCCTGTTGTGGCTCTGGGTGGGAGGAAGGACGAGGGGCGCGCTTCCCAGCTGTCCTCAGATCGGCCCACAAATCTGCCAAACTGGGGTGCTGGGAGAAGCTGGTACACCACTCCAACTACTTGGCCTCCCGTACCCGACTTGAGACTTGACGAGCGTGTGCCACTACTTCCTTCAACAGTTGTAGGTTAGTGGGGGTGGGTCGTTTGCGGGATGATTCTGCGAGATGATTCTGCTCCCGGACCTCCTCGTTGTAGGACCACCAGTTCCGATGCCATCGTTGCACCGATAGTCGTCTAGGGATGGCGGCTTCTGCAGCTATCTCGATCTCTGCAATGAATTCTGCTTCTCGCTGGTCCAGGTCCTCTGGCAGGTCGTATGCTTTCTACCAGTTATCCAGGACGGCTTGGAACTTATTCTAGTCTGCCCTCCGCAGGTCCCATCAAATTGTTGGGAGTGGTGGGGGCGGGAGCGCGACCCTTAGAGTGGTGATGATAGCGTGGTGGTCGCAGGGCAGAGTAGGACGAACCTGCCAGTTAGTTCCTCAGTTTGATGTATGTTTGCCTTTTTTTCCATCTTTTCCAAGCTTTGTCTCCTCTATCTTTAGCATCACTAAAAAATTTATACCAACACTTTATGTGAACTCTTTTTTTGTTTCTTCTTTGCTTCACATTTATCTGTTCTCTCCTTGTATTTTTCTTTAAATATGTTCCATTTCTCTTCCATCTTTGTTTCTTCATTTGAACAATTAGCGTTTTATTTTTTTTTCTTTACAAAGTCCGTTTTGTTTCTTCTCATATCATTTTGTTCTTTAAGTTCGAACTCTATTAGTATGTGGTCTCTCTTCCCAATTGGTGTCTTGCAATTCATTTTGTTCACGATTTCAGGCTCAAATGTGAATATTAAGTCTAGTCTCGACGGTTCTTTATTGCTTCTATATCTGGTATTTTCCTTGACCCATTGCGTCAATGTACAATCAATGGCGATATCCAGTAGAATGTTGTCCCAGAGTTCCTCTCCACCTTTTACTGTCATTTCTTCCCAATTTATTTCCTTTGCGTTCAAGTCACCCATAATTACTATATTTCCTCCATCGATCAGTAATTCAGATAATGCATTCTTTATGTCTTCCATTAATTTGGAATGATCACTATCAGACCAAGCCTGTGTTTTTGGGGGTACATATACTACTATAACATTTTTATTTTCATATTACTATTTACAATTTTAATCATAATCATTTCCACACTATCTTTTCTTTCTGTTATCTTTGTCACATTTAAGTCCCTTCTAGCCAATAACATGACTCCCCCTTGATTGTCCGTTCTATTTTTCGCCCAATGGTTGTATAGACCTTGTCCCACCATACTTGATGATATAGGACCTTTCAATTTTGTCTCCACAATTCCCATTATGTCTGGTTTCTCTATTAACAAATACTTGTTTAGTTCATTTATTCCAGAAATCATACAGTCCATGTTTGTGTATGCCAATTTTAATTTCTTTTCTCTTCTCTTTTTTTTTTTTTTTTTTTGTTTCCTTTTTTTCTGATATACCATTTTCTCAGCCTCAGATCCAGCACTCTTTAAAAAAAAAACTAGTTTTTTTCAGTCTCCGTTCTTCTCTCTCTCTCTCTCTCTCTTTTTTTTTTTTTTAAAGCTTTATTTCTTAGTGCCTTATCTTCCTCTATTTCCTCATCGCTTATTTCCTTTTTTATCCACATATTTTTGTAATTTTCACTGTTAACTAGTTTTGTCGCTTTTGATAGTATCTCTTCAGCTATCATTTGAGTCCGTAGCTTGATTTTCATTGGCCTATAGTATTTTTCTCTAGAGTATGTGTCCATTTTAGGCACCTCGTCAATTTCCATATCCAACTTTTGACCCTCGTCCTGAACCGACGTTCCGCCAGACTCATAGAGAGGACACTTGGCCCTCAACGGACATTTGCCCCACAGTGACAAAATCCCCCGTCATCCCACACATGTAATGTGACCTCTCCCCGTGTCTTACGTCGTGACCTCCCCCCGTGTCTTACGTTGTGACCTCTCCCAGAGCCTTTTTATTCTATGTTATTATGTCCTGTACTCTCTGTCTCTATTACATTGAAAACGCTAACTGCGTTTAGCGAAACGTCTGTACATTCTTTCTCAACAAAAGTTCCTAATGTCTACTGGAAATTTATTATTCCGTCTGTCCTGTGAAAACCAGAAATCTACGTTCAGAAGACTTGAAAGTCTACTTAAGAAGCCTTGTAGTGCCGAATGCGCAGTTGTTTTTAACAAAACATGTTTAAAGGAAAACCTGCTGCCAAGATTTACATATATATATATATACACACACACCTGGGCCACCAGGGCAGCTTACTGGAGATGAAAAGGTTACGTGTGTAGCCTGACAATATATAGCGTTCTGCCTGGTGCATTAATGGGTGGGTATT
This sequence comes from Oratosquilla oratoria, assembly GCF_046742065.1. Classification (NCBI taxonomy): domain Eukaryota; kingdom Metazoa; phylum Arthropoda; class Malacostraca; order Stomatopoda; family Squillidae; genus Oratosquilla; species Oratosquilla oratoria. Next base: position 12,974,129 of record NC_134785.1, read on the forward strand.
TCATAAGAACATAACAATAGAGGATACTGCAAGAGACCATAAGGCATACATTAGGCAGTTCTTTGTCTCTTACCACCTTTAATTCCTATCCATAAAGTTATCTAATCTTTTCTTTAAAACAACCAATTGCTTCATTGCTCACTTCCATAGTTACCAAGTCTATTCCTTCCGTTATCCACTCTGTTGGTAAACCAGTTATTGCCTTCTAATTCTCCCCTCCATTTGTATTGGAGGGGAGAATTAGAAGGCCACTACTCTGGATGTTTACTTGAGGGTGATAAGTCATTATTATAGAGAGCTTCTCGTAGGGGGGAGACGGCGGGTATCACCGGGGCCCCCGAAAGTACCTCTCGTAGGGCCCGGCATCACCGCCCTGTCCCAGTGGCGCGGTGCCTTTATGTTCTGTCGTTGTGGAATTCCGTGTTCGTGAGAATAATGGTTCTAAATAGATCCTGCTTGAAGGTACCAAAGGTGGCGTCTTGAGAGGCTAGTGGTCATCATCTCTACGCAAGAAGGTTGAGTCCACAGTCCTCGCCTTTCTAAATATCTTTGTAAATAATGTTTTTTCCTCTAGAGAGACCCAGGCAACGGGAAGCTGTCCTTTATTATGAAGTTGAAAGATTTATTGCATCGGAAGAATATCATAAAAGTTATATATTTACCCATTGATATGGTTTTAACACTTTATTACTCGCGCCGGTTTTGTAAGTTGATATTACCTGATTTCTGTAGAAATGGTTGATAGGGGTCTTTTTTTTTTAAAGCGTTGACGTGGGGAGTATGTTCATGGTACATAAATACATATACCAAAGCTTTTTTCCCCTTACAAGTGGGGTAGCCAAAAAGAAAAAGGCATAAAATCATTCCCACCCATTCCATCCCTGAATACACTCCACACCCCTCCACCCTCCCTCTTATCTTAGCACCTCCTGAATGACGGGTCATCCCTGCACCTTGTCCACTGCCCTGGGTCAGAAGCAGTGTCGCAAGACACAGCACATCCACAGCAAGGCCGCTTCATTAAATCGGCGACCCCCCTCTCCGCCCCCCATTGCATAAAAGGATAGGACGGGGAGAAATTCCTTCGGGCTAGGTCAAATTTTGCTCACACATACTACCTCCCACCCCCACCCCCCCGCCCATTCCACCTCATGCAATCACAACATCATCCATATACAGCCATTCTCCATTCACCCATCTTCTGTTCATGATACCATCGTTTTTGTTTTTCGCTCTACTAGGTAACTAGGGGAACCATGGTTAATGAGGACTTATGAGGTTCGCTCTAGTTCGTGGTGAACTAGTCTTTAGTCAGACCAGTGTCCTCCTGAGGTATGCATTCATTGTCAACTTTTTATATCTCATTGTCTATTTAGGCAGCGGTAGTTATTGGTCGCCCTAACATAGATAATTCTACAGCAACCATTTTTTAAGTGCTTTCGCCGCTTTTGGAAGACCACATAATCAGAGAACATCATTCTATTTTTTTCCTCAGCCACTATCTATATTTTTAATGAGGAAAATGCGCACGCCATTCCTAGAAGAGGATGCATTCTGCTGGCGTCATGCAACCCTGTTTACATTGAAACAGGTTTCTTTCGAGATTTTCTTGTTTTCGATTTCGTGAGACACCCAACCCAGCTGAGCCCCCAGCCAGCACTGCAGTGCACTATAGCCAAGTGAAGCGGAACGCATCGCTATGAAAAGACCCCCCTGCCTCACCCAACCTTGGGAGATCTGTGCAGAACAGCTGGTCCGCACCCATGGACCCGTTTCCCCAGTCGAGGACCTTATGCACTGCTTTGACTCGCCTCCCCCGGGTTCACAAGAAGTCTGGCTTGTGTGTTGTGTGTTTCGTTTGTTGCGCGCACGTGCGCACATTAAACTAGTTGTATTTCAGTTGCATTCCATAGGGAAAAAAACTCAGTTTATTGGCCCACGTCTGTCTGTATGGGTCGTAATCTACTAAACAGAAAATTCATTTCCGCTTGACTAGCTAACTGTACCTTTTTCAAAGTTATTTCCTCTTCAAGCTAGTGCATATTCATTTCTAGTTGTTCTGTAATCTTACTTTGTTCTACAGTTTCATATTTCCACATTCTGCATGTCTGCGCGACTAATTTCTTAACCCGTGCTGACCTTCACGTTTGTACTATCTCTTGATACAGATATATTCTTTGTTACAAAGCAAATCATCTCCTGTGACCAAGAGTTTTGCCTTCACTCCATATGGGTTTTATCTAAAGAAGAACAAGATATCGGAAGGCATTTATTCAATCATTACAGTGTAAAATCGATATAAAGATTACATTGGTTACAAAGGATTACAAAGGATTACAAAGGCGAAGCATGCCGACAGGAGACCTTTTGGTCCATATCTAGGTCGGATGCGAAAAAAAATCATAATAATAATAGAATAATAACAATAAAAAAAACTATAATAATGTATGCAACAAACAAAATACATAAATAAATGCATACTTACTCCTGTAAGTACTCTGAAGAAAACTTTCGATGAAGGCCTTCACCAGTATGCAGAGCAGAAATGGGTTTTCTCATGGGTTATATTATATCAGTGTATGGTTGGTGAAATTTGAAATATTTGAAATGTAACGCGTGTAGATATGCGGCCAATATAAAGTGTGTATCTTGATATATCTCTATACCATTAACCATATATGCATAATATCCTTAATTATGCCAAGCCTACTAAAATTCTTGCCTCACCGCCTCAGCGAAAACTCCTGCGGACACCCAGGGGGCTTCTCATCTCCAAGAAACCTCGGTATCTAACTTCGGTGGAAAGGGAAGCGTGTACACCCACAACTCCTAGCACGAAAGTTATAGCAGCATGTTGACCTTGGCCCGCAGTCTAATGAGGAGCGACACCGTTTAAAGAACAAGAAGGGCCACCCCTGTCCACACGACCTCGCGCCTGTGAAAGCAGTACCATTTATAGTTCGAAAAAAAAAGTAATAAGTACGAAGAGGTGGACAAGGATTAAATTCTGACATCTTTTTTTTTTTTTATCTGGATACTAAGTTAGTAGTCCCATTGGGACAGAAATACATGAGTGAATTAATAAATGAAAATAGATTAGATGAACCATGGAATGTACAAATAATTACAGAGGTTAGAACACAGTTAAAACAAATTGAAAAATTGTATGAACAATCAAATCAAAACATAGGTAAGCTCTAAATTCTTTACTTGCGTCACCAGCCATGAAGATTATAATTGAACCTAACAAGGGGAAAAAAGGTAAAAAGAAAAGAAAAAAAAAACTCGGCCCCGCGATGGAAGATAGGGTATGCGGCACGCTCTCGACGCTCAAATGTGCAATTATCGGCTGAAAGAAACCTGCACAGCGAAGCTATAGCGATAATCCCATACCACACTCCTGGTCATATGGCCATTTCCCGAAGGTTGAGTGTGGTTTGAATTTTCCGCCAAAATCATCGGAAATTTAAAATTCCCGGCTCTGTGCAGGTATGCGCATTGTCGACCACACCTCCCCCTCCCTATCCCCTCCCTTCTTACCCGGCTAGCTCGAGCCGGACGTCGCGTCACTTAGATCGCGGAAACGGGACCGAGTGGTTAACTCGCTGCCCACATGGGAGCAGGCGGTCCCGTTTCCTGCTGGTTAATCGTCTGTTAGTTTTATCGCTTTCCGCTTGGCTGCGGGTTTGTCTCATTCTTCGACTTTGATTTTATACGAGCACAATCCCTCCCCGTCTTCGAGCCGTCCCTGGTAAACAACCCGGGTCCTCTCGGAGGACAGGGGACGTGTCTTATGGTACGGAGTGTGGCGCCCCCCAGGGTCATCAGGCCTCTCGGCAGCGCCATACCTCTGACCATCATCGGTCCTCTATTGCCTCACGGTTTGTATCAGGCCCTAGGCGTAGACTTTGACCATATACGATCGCAATCCGTCCCCGTCTTCAGGCCGTCCGTGGTAAGAACCCGGGCCTCTCGGAAGACAGGGGGACGTGTCTTATGGTACGGAGGGTGGCGCCCCCCAGGGTCATCAGGCCTCTCGGCAGCGCCATACCTCCGACCATCATCGGTCCTCTATTGCCTCACGGTTTGTTTCAGGCCCTAGGCGTAGACTTTGACCATATACGATCGCAATACGTCCCCGTCTCCAGGCCGTCCGTGGTAAGAACCCGGGCCTCTTTGATGACGGGGGGGACGTGTCTTATGGTACGGAGTGTGGCGCCCCCCAGGGTCATCAGGCCTCTCGGCAGCGCCATACCTCTGACCATCATCGGTCCTCTATTGCCTCACGGTTTGTATCAGGCCCTAGGCGTAGACTTTGACCATATACGATCGCAATACGTCCCCGTCTCCAGGCCGTCCGTGGTAAGAACCCGGGCCTCTTTGAAGACAGGGGGACGTGTCTTATGGTACGGAGTGTGGCGCCCCCCAGGGTCATCAGGCCTCTCGGCAGCCCCAAACCTCCGGTCATCAATGGTCCTCTAACAGCCTCATAGCTTGCTTCGTCAGGCCCTAGGCGTAGACTTTGACCTTATACGATCGTAATCCGTTCCCCATACGTCTTCGGGTCGTCCGCGGTAAGAACCCGGGCCTCTCGGAAGAGAGGGGGACGTGTCCTATGGTACGGAGGGGGTGCCCCCGAGGGTCATCAGGCCTCTCGGCAGCCCCATACATCCGACCAATAATGGTCCTCTAACGCCTTAAGGGCTCCCTTTGTGAGGCCCTAGGCGTAGACTTTGACCTTTTCCACTCGTAATCCGTTCCCCATACGTCTTCGAGTCGTACGTGGTAAGAATCCGGGCCTCTCGGAGGACAAGGGGACGTGTCCTATGATACGGAGGGTGACGCCCCGAGGGTCATCAGGCCTCGGCAGCCCCATACCTTCGACCAATAATGGTCCTTTAACGCCTTATAACTTTCTTTGTCAGGCCCTAGGCGTAGACTTTGACCTTTTCCACTCGTACTCCGTTCCCCATACGTCCTCAAGTCGTCCGTGGTAAGAACCCGGGCCTCTTGGAGGACAAGGGGACGTGTCTTATGATACGGAGGGTGGCTCCCCGAGGATCATCAGGCCTCGGCAGCCCCATACCTCCGAGCTTCAATGGTCTTCTAACGCCTCACGGCACCACCCTCCTTCCAGGTTTCTTAACAAAAAAAAAAAAAAAAAAAAAAAAAAAAAATCACCACCCAGCCCTTCTCATGAGCCACAGCCAACCTCTTATCAACTTCACTTGGCTTGAGTTTAAAGATGACTTACCTGATGTTCCACCCCCAAGTAAAACACAAAAGAACTTTAGACTTAGGGAGTCTTGTGTTAGTTAAAATGAGTATAAATTAGTTCAAAGAAACTACAATCATTTAGTGTAATGAGAAGAGGAAAATCAGTTTTAAATAGTACAGTTTAAGTTGGCGCAAAGTGCTAGGTATTACATAAATAAAATGCCTTGACCTTGGAGAAAAAAAAAAAAAAAAAAAAACAGGTCGAAATGGACATGACTTCTCCTATTCAACTTAAGCTAATCTATAGTCATGATGGTCAAGAACTTTACCATGTTGAAATTAATTTCAACGCTCACTGTGACTCAGGTCGAAATGACCATGACTTTTCCTATTCAACTTGAGCTAATCTACAGTCATGATGGTCGAGAATTTTACCATGTTAAAATTAATTTCGACGCTCACCGTGACTCAGGTGGAAATGGACATGACTTTTCCTATTCAACTTGAGCTAATCTACAGTCATGATGGTCGAGAATTTTACCATGTTAAAATTGATTTCGACGCTCACTGTGACTTAGGTCGAAATGACCATGACTTTTCCTATTCAACTTAAGCTAATCTGTAGTCATGATGGTCAAGAATTTTACCATGTTAAACTAATTCAACGCCCACTGTGACTCAGGTCGACATGAACATGACTTTTCCTATTCAACTTAATTTAATCTACAGTCATGATGGTCGAGAATTTTACCATGTTAAAATTAATTTCGACGCTCACTGTGACTTAGGTCGAAATTACCATGACTTTTCCTATTCAACTTAAGCTAATCTGTAGTCATGATGGTCAAGAATTTTACCATGTTAAACTAATTCAACGCCCACTGTGACTCAGGTCAACATGAACATGACTTTTCCTATTCAACTTAATTTAATCTACAGTCATGATGGTCCAGAATTTTACCATGTCAAAATTTATTTCAACGCTCACTGTGACTCAGTGATGTCACGGTATGATAAGATGACGTCATTGTGATAAATTGACGTCACCATGTAGTCCTATGACGTCAATTTGTGTCCCTGTGACGTCACGAGACGATCCTATGGCGCCATGATCAATCCGGTGACGTCACAGTATAATCACATGATGTCACTAGGTATTAAACATATAGAAGTCCGCTTGTGGGTGATGAGACGTCACAAATTGCCATAGCACACTTTTGGATGAAGACGCTCGCCACGGGCTTCGAGAACTTCCCGCGGGAAGACTTGGGGTGAGTTGGATACATACCGAGGGTCCAGGCCCGTCTTCGTGGGAGACGCTCAGGGAACGTCTTCACCCAGGACGAAGCCTCTTGACTAACGCCCACGGACGAGGTCGCTCGGAAACGAACTTGGCCTCGCATACTCCCTTTCGGTTTCTCGCTTACCCCGAGGATCTTCACGAAACTAGTGAGAGTGGTAGGCGTACGTTGGACGGAAGCAAGCGTCTCCACACTCATGTTCCTAGACGGCTAGTTGATGCATTTGCCCACCGGGGAGGGTGCATCGGCCGACATCTCAGTGGCTCTGAGTGTGTTGGAGGACGTGGAGTTCGGGGTGGACTGGGACGGGTCTGCCCTTGCTCCCACACAGAGACTTTATTGGCTCGGGATTGAGTGGGACACAGTCAGCGTCCTTCGGGTGCTCCCCTGCGCCAAAAGAGCGTGCTTCTCTCACACGTCCTCCCTCCTTCGGTGGCGGGGGGGGGGGTGCCTCAACTTCGCGACCCCGGCCCTTCCACTGAGCCGCTTGGGGCGCCGACGGCTGGTACGGGAGGTCGACAGGAGCATACTGCTTCTCCCGCGTGACCTGCCCGGGCCGATACCCTCAGCACTCCACAGGTTGTTGCGTCCCTGGCTTCGGTCGGGGGCCCTACGCCGGTCGCTGGAGTTTCTCCGCACCCACTCTGTGGAGCGGGTGCGGGACCTAGGGACTGGACATCGACGACTCCCTTGGGGACACGGTGTCTCTACCACTCGGTCGCCCCTGTCCCATGTGTCGCCATGGAAACGGCTCCACCCCTCTCATCTCAAAAAAGTGGAGGGGGCAAAGGGCGACCGAGGAGTGGGGAGGGGCCAGGAACCGTTGAACAGGATACAAATTTCGTATAATTTACGCATTGTGTGAACAGTGCAATGTTGTGCATGTCACATTCTTCGGCGTGGGTACTTGACGTTTCTGTCTCCCCTCTACTGAGTGATAAAATGAATAAGTCTCCCATAGGAAAGACACACGTAATAACGGTTTGATTCAGGCTTCACCTCTCCTCCCACCTGTCCTCGTCTCATGCATAGCTTCGCTGTGCAGGTTTCTTTCAGCCGATAATATTTCTTTGTCGCGGCTCGTGCCGCTTAAATTCTTCTTATCGGCTTAAGAAACCTGCACAGATTTAGGGTCCCTCCCTCCTCCCACAGGCGAAGCCTTCATTTCTCATTGAAGTGACGCGACGTCCGGCTCGAGCTAGCCGGGTAAGAAGGGAGGGGATAGGGAGGGGGAGGTGGGGTCGACAATGCGCATGCCTGCACAGAGCCGGGAATTTTAAATTTCCGATGATTTTGGCGGAAAATTCAAACCACACTCAACCTTCGGGAAATGGCCATATGACCAGGAGTGTGGTATGGGATTATCGCTATAGCTTCGCTGTGCAGGTTTCTTAAGCCGATAAGAAGAATTTAAGCGGCACGAGCCGCGACAAAGAAATAATTAACCCCCATTGCAAAAACAATAGAAGAAAATGAAGAAGTAAATAAATCTATAAAATTACAGGAGAATGAGCTTAACAGACCAATGTGTATTTTCTACTGGGGAATAACTGAAAGGGAGAACAAAGACAATCCATCCTTACATGCTGGTCGTTGGCTTTCGACCTGCACGGAGAGGGCCACCAGCAGGCTGCACACAAGAGCCACGGACACCATTGTCGTCTTCGTCATCCTCATCGTCTTATCGGTAACCTTGAACGTCTTCTTCACCGGGATCGGCACGTGCGAGTCAGCTCCTGTTCAACAGTCACACCGCTTACAACATAGACATCAACTTCTTCAAATAAGATAAAATAAAAAATTACATGTACGGCCAGTGACATTTCCACGAATGTCAAAGCCTGACCTCTTTGTGTCCTTCGAAGATTTCGGAACAAGGGTAGTTTTCGACCGATATGCCACAAGAATGAACATCGATTGGACTGCCTATTCTACGCTCTCTCTTACCTCTTGGTGCGCAAACGCTCCCAGCCCCACTTTAGTCGACCCAATATCTGACCTTGCGTGGGAGTAGAGGCGGCGTTGCTACAGTGTATGCATGTGCCGCCACGAGTATGAAAGAGTAACTAAATCAGGACTTAAGGAGGAGGAGAGGAGGTTAAGCGTTGCTTGGTTGGGTCAGGAGGGGAAGGTGGGGAAGAGGGGAGCTTCAGCGTTTCGTTGTGTCCACACTCTTTGTCACCAGGCAACTTTATTTACCCAAGGAGAAAAAATCACAAAGACTCGACAGGATTAGAAATAAGCATCAACACTTGCAGCACTTTGCTGCCGGGCGATATCATTCAGACGGCAGAAAATCTACTTCATGTCCAATTCAAAAGACAAGAAAAATAGGAGTACACTTCTCCAAGTGTCCCACTAATTAATGAGCCTACTTAAGTTTGTATATACACATACATACACATACATAAACATACACACACATGCACATAAATACACACATGCAGACAGAGATCATTATTTATACTGCGGTTATGCATAGGCGCACTATCATTGTTAGCGGCGGGGCCCCGTCGAGATGTTTGACGCCAGTCAGCTATGGAGAGGGAGCGTGAGTGTTCTTTCAGGATGAATGAATTATTTTTATGTATATATACATATATTTATATACATATATATATATATATATATATATATATATATATATACATATATATATTGTATATATGTACATATATATATGTATATATATATACATATATGTATATATATATATATAGACATATATATATATATATATATATATGTACATATATATATATACATACAACCGTACATACACATATATATACACACACATACACACATATATATATATATATATATATATATATATATATATATATATACTGTATATATATCATATATCATAAATACCAGACATATGATATCACTTGTGTTTTGATGTATGCAGTATCTATCTATACAGTTCACAATGGTGCAATGAACGTCAGTGTTAAGACCACTGTTCGGGTCAATTGTAGAATCCCCCCTCCCTCCTCACACACACACACACATGTACTTGGGTTGAAGATAATGTTGCTGGGGTGGACATTCTACAGTTGATCATGTCTTGTGATACTTTTCAAATGGAGGTTATTCCTTTGCAGCGTGAGGACTCTTAAAACTGCATGAAACCAGTTTCAACTGGTTACAAACTGAAAATGAAATCAATATTCCTGAATACACAATCTTTTAGGCTAGGCTAGGCTAGGTTAGGCGAGAGTAGATTTGGTTAAGTTAGGTTATCGGGTTTGAGATTGTACAATTGAGTGTAGCTGAGATAAAGATTCTTCACTTGATCAGAGGAGACGGGTGGGGAAATTCTACAATTGAATGTACGTGTGGAGATTCTTCAGTTGATCAGATTGTACAATTGGTCCCACTGCTCTTTCTTTCGGAACCAACAGTGATGTAGGTGACGAGGTACCTCTGGTCTACTCTTCTGCACCGCGGTTGTGCACCAACAAGGAGACCAAGGTTGCGGTACTTCATCAGTGTTCTCGGCTTCTCGATTTTTCACCCACTGGTCACCGACACCGCTGCTGCAGCCCGTTTTCTTCATTTGGTGTATGCCCATTGGACCTAGGTCCTGTCAACACTAGTAGTTGAAACCACCGCAGTTGAAACCGCAGCGGTTGTAAGTCAACGGAGACATTCAAACATAACCGTGCAGTTTTTTCTTGACTATGTGATTTAAACCGTTAGCGTGAGCAGGGCCATTCTCTACCCTTTAAATCCTGACGGAACTGTCAAGAATTGACTCGACATAGAGGGGCTCCTACGATTTACGGGGGGCTCGGCAGAGCATTCTTTTCTGAGCGTTTGATGTAATTGCGCGTTAGCGAACACAGTACAAGACGTAGTTCACTAACGAGGGCAATTCGAAGAGAAAAATGTCTGAACCCATTTCGTACAAACGTTCTGAAGAATAGGTTTATCTACTTCAAGAAACAGTCACTGCTGGCAATCGGAGAGAAGTGAAAGATTCGAACCTACGACTAAACAAATATGAGACCAGCTCGATTACGATTGCGCCACCAGCGCAGGATTACATTGCAACTCTTTCTCTCTCTCTCTCTCTCTCTCTATCTCCTATTTACATCATCTATGATAGAAAATCAAATTTCCATGTTATTGCGCAAAATATTCCCCTTTTATTTTTACCTCAGAAAATAAATTAGAATATTTATACAATTCCAATTCTGAACTGTAATATACTTGCGTACCTTGTTTAACTTTGCACATGCCCACGAGATATAAAAACAGCTTTATTTCAGGCCAAGAGAGCATGTTTAGGAATCTATATATATTTCGTATTTTTGAACGAAAATTATCATTACTTATGGTCACTAAAGGCATACATTTCGTATTTTCCGAGCACCCGATATTAGTTGTGTTTTGATCTATGCAGCATCTATTTCACAATGTTTCTCCACATTGCATTCAGAGAGTTTATGATTGTGATTACACTTTGGGTGCTTTTCTAGTCTAGTGAAGTTCCTGGCACGATATCTTAAGCTGTGGCCCTTGAAATAATCGCCGTGTGCACGCGCAGTCCTGTCTCACCTGTATAGTAGGTTGTTCGGGTTGGGGTCTCCTGCACACTGGTCACCGGCTGTGAACGCAAGGGTCATTTATAACGTAACAGAACATGTGCGGTTACCAGTAGGCATATTACACAACCACACAGACACACCCACACACCAACACACACACATTTCGTTTCGTATTAGTGTTCATAGCATCTGTTGGACACCGATTGCGCAAGCATGTGCAACTCTCTTCATTTCTGTCAGGTTATGTAGGGGAGGGGGAAGGAGTGAACTGAAAAAAAAATCCGAGGCTTAATAGCAATGACACTAATAAAGAAGACATACGACAATATTCAACCTCCGCCACCACTCACTTCTGTCCCCTCATCTGTACCAAAGAGGGAGGGAGGAAGGCAAGAAGGAAGAATCCAATTTTGAGAATGCGGTCGGGGTTCCCCTACCGAAGGCATTGCAAGTTTTCCGCGTCCGATGGCTCATAAAAAAGGCAAATAAACAAATGAAAATCCATGGTTACAACCAACATAGCGACTGACTTTGATTGTACACACAAAGCCCGTAAGGAACACACTTGGAAAGATGGACAACAGACTAGCGTGGGCGCTACATCGCCAGACGACGTCCCCTCATCGTCTTTGCTCAAACGGAGGCAGCCAAACGATCTTCCTCCGCCTAGGAACGTGAGGGATGTCAGGCCCCTTTGGCCGCACGCAGAAGTCCAGATAACGGCAGACCTGAAGACGGCTGGCGGGGGCGGGGTGCATTTTCTTTTTTCTTTTCTTTTTTCTAAATCTTAAATTTTGAGATCTATAGTCAGAGGAGTTCCCTACCGCCAAATCCTCTCTAGGGCATTAGTGCCAGGAATAGTAACAGACCATTGCTAGGAGCTGTTGCTGGAGGTTCTGCACCTGTGCCTGGAAGCTGAGTGTTGGCGCACCGTGTGGCGAACATATCCGCCAGTCGCTCCACCTCCTGTTGTGGCTCTGGGTAGGAGGAAGGACGAGGGGCGCGCTTCCCAGCCCTTCTCAGATCGGCCCACAAATCTGCCAAACTGGAGTGCTGGGAGAAGCTGGCACACCACTCCAACCACTTGGCCTCCCGTACCCGACTTGAGACTCGACGAGCGTGTGCCACTACTTCCTTCAACAGTTGTAGGTTAGTGGGGGTGGGTCGTTTGCGGGATGATTCTGCGAGATGATTCTGCTCCCGGACCTCCTCGTTGTAGGACCACCACTTCCGACGCCGTCGTTGCACCGGATCTCATCTGGGGATGGCAGCTTCTGCAGCTGTCTCGATCGCTGCAATTAATTCTGCTTCTCGCTGGCCCAGGTCCTCCGGCAGGTCGTATGCTTTCCACCAGTTATCCAGGACGGTCTGGAACTTATTCTAGTCTGCCCTCCGCAGGTCCCATCAAATAGTTGGGAGTGGTGGGGGCGGGAGCGCGACCCTTAGAGTGGTGATGTTAGCGTTGTGGGAGCAGGGCAGAGTAGGATGAACCTGCCAGTTAGTTCCTCAGTTTGATGTATGTTTGCCATTTGGTCATTTTTTGTCTTTTCTCCATTATTTCCAGGCTTTGTCTTCTATCTTTAGCATCACTAAAAAAAATTACCAACACTTTATGTAAACTTTGTTTTGTTTCTTCTTTGGTACATATTAATCTGTTCTCTCCTTGTATTTTTCTTTAAGTATGTTCCATTTCTCTTCCATCGTTGTTTCTTCATTTGAACAATTTGAACAATTAGGCTTTTGAGATTTTTTCTTAGTTTTACAAAGTCCATTTTCTTCTCGTATCATTTTCTTGACCCATTTTTTCAATGTATAATCAATGGCCATATCCAGTAGAATGTTGCCCCAGAGTTTCTCTCCACCTTTTACTGTCATTTCTTCCCAATTTATTTCCTTTGCGTTAAAGTCACCCATAATTACTATGTTTCCTCCATTGATCAGTAATTCAGATAATGCATTCTTTATGTCTTCCATTAATTTGGAATGATCACTATCAGACCAAGCCTGTGTTTTTGGGGGTACATATACTACTACAACATTTCTACTTTTCATATTACTATTTACAATTTTAATCATAATCATTTCCACACTATCTTTTCTTTCTGTTATCTTTGTCACATTTAAGCCCCTTCTAGCCAATAACATGACTTCCCCTTGATTATCCGTTCTATTTTTCGCACCAATAATTGTATAGACCTTGTCCCACCATACTTGATGATATAGGACCTTTCAATTTTGTCTCCACAATTCCCATTATGTCTGGTTTCTCTATTAACAAATACTTGTTTAGTTCATTTATTCCAGAAGTCATACAGTGCATGTTTGTGTATGCCACTTTTAATTTCTTTTCTCTTCTCTTTTTTTTTCTTTTTTCCCTTTTTTCTGATATACCATTTTCTCAGCCTCAGATCCAGCACTCTTTATTTATTTATTTTTTTCATTCTCCGTTCTTCTCACTCTCTCTTTTTTTTTCTTTCTTTTTTAAGTTTCATTTCTTAGTGCCTTATCTTCCTTTATTTCCTCATCGCTTATTTCCTTTTTTATCCACACATATTTGTAATTTTCACTGTTAACTAGTTTTGTCGCTTTCGATAGTATCTCTTCAGCTATCATTTGAGTCCTTAGCTTGATTTTCATTGGCCTATAATGTTTTTCTATAGAGTATGTGCCTATTTTATGCACCTCGTCAATTTCCATATCCAACTCTTGACCCTCGTCCTGAACCGCTTTCAGTATTTCCTTTGTAATTTCTTTCTCTTTTTCTCTTTGGTATTTGTATACATTATGTTCTTCTTTGATACCATAAACCACAATGTATTTCTTTTTATCCACTGTGTCTCTCACCAAGTTTTCCTTTTCTTTGATTACCTTAATTACTGTTTCTTTTACATTCTCCTCTACCTGTTGTTGTACTATTTCTTTGAAAGAAGCTTTTTTGGTTTTCACGTTCCTATTTCCACTGATTTCATTTCAAGGTGATCACACTATTTGGATTATTCTCGCACTTTTTTTGGTCCCTGCTTGTATTTGCTCTTTGATCTCTATCTTCAGTTCTTCGTCTTTGTTTCTATCCTCGTTTTCCTTCCTTTCGTTTTCTTTTTAATCACACTTGGTTGACTTTTTAGATCACTCAACTCTGATATTTCGTCATTAGTTTTACGTAAGATTGTCATTTCTTTGTGCAAGGCTCTATAATCTATTTTTATATGAATAATTCCTCCATCAAGTCATTGATGTCTAGATTCCTTAGAACACTACTAAACCTAGTCTCTCTTTCTGCATGTATAACTTTTCCTATTGTTCCCTTTTCCCTTTGAAAAACGGGAAAAAAGTCCATCTTTGAGTAGTCTTCGGAGTGTCGCTTAGACACGTTCTCTTCGGTATCACATACAGTGGCGATTCCACTCTATTCATATCTAGTCCTGTCTTCGTTGGTTCATCAATTCTTTTGTCTTCTTTTTTTCTTTTCCTCCATTTCGTGCTATACTATACTTTTCCGTAACTGGGTTTTACACCTTACCGGTCACTCGATTACAAAGCGCTAAGTCTGAGCTCATTCACTAGACTTGTGTGTGTGTGTGTGTGTGTGTGTGTGTGTGTGTGTGTGTGTGTGTGTGTGTGTGTGTGTGTGTGTGTGTGTGTGTGTGTGTGTGTGTGTGTGCGTGTGAATATGCATAAGTATAAGATAAATTATATATATATATATATATATATACATTATACATGTATAAGTGTAAGTACATGAACATACATTTTTTCTGGTTATCCCCATTTTTTTTTATTTTTTTTTATGTGCTTCTTGTCTCTCTTAAAGAATATAAAAGTTCTCCGAATGTGCCATAAGCATGGGTGTAAATGAAGTCGTCGAACAGAGATTTACTGACACGACGTTTCGTAAATTGTAGAGACATTTTCAACTGAACACAAATGTTTGTTAAAAGATTATATATATATATATATATATATATATATTTTTATATATATACTTATATATATATATATATATACGTATATATATATACGTATATATATATATAATATATATATATATCTATAATATATATATGATGATAATATGGTTTAACATCACACACTCCCCCCTATCGGGAGGCTAGGACGGTGCCCCTTGCAGAGGGCTTTGTAGCGTAGAATTTAATGAACCATGCCCTTGGTTCAACTTCGCTGGTACATATATTTACATACCTGTGCCACTGGGGCAGCTTACTTGATATGAAGAGGCTATGTATGTAGTCTGACAATATATAGCGTTCTGGGTGGTGCATTAATAGGTGGGTATTTCATAAGAACATAAGAATAGAGGATACTGCAAGAGACCATAAGGCATACACTATGCAGTTCTTTGTCTCTCACTATCTTTAATCCCTATTCATAAAGTTATCTAATCTTTTCTTAAAACAACCAATCGTTTCATTCCTCACTTCCATAGTTACCAAGTCTATTCCATCTGTTATCCACTCTCTTGGTAAACCAGTTATTGCCCATTTCTTTCTTAAACCTTCCATTTCTATTGGAGGGGAGAATTAGAAGGCCACTACTCTGGATGTTTACTTGAGGGTGATAAGTCATTATTATAGAGAGCTTCTCGTAGGGGGGAGACGGCGGGTATCACCGGGGCCCCCGAAGTTACCTCTCGTAGGGCCCGGCATCACATTCCTGACCCAGTGGCGCGGTGCCTTTATATTCTCTCGTTGTGGAATTCCGCGTTCGTGAGAATAATGGTTCCAAATAGATCCTGCTTGAAGGTCCCAAAGGTGGCGTCTTGAGAGGCTAGTGGTCATCATCTCTACGTAAGAAGGTTGAGTCCACAGTCCTCGTCTTGCTAAATATCTTTGTAAATGATGTTTTTCCTCTAGGGAGGCCCAGGCAAAGGGAAGCTGTCCTTTATTATTAAGTTGGAAGATTCATTGCATTGGAAGAATATTATAAAAGTTATATATTTACCCTCTGATATGATTTTAGCACTTTATCACTCGCGCCGGTTTTGTAAGACGATATTACCTGGTTTCTGTAGAAAAGATTGATAGGAGTCTTTCTTTTTTGAAGCGTTGATGTGGGGAGTATGTTCATGGTACCCTCGTTTTTGTTTTTCGCTCTACTGGGTAGTTAGGGAAACCATTGTTAATGAGGACTTATGAGGTTTGCTCTAGTTCGTGCTGAACTAGTGTTTAATCAGAGCAGTGAGTGTACTCCTAAGGTATGCATTCATTGTTGACCTTTCCTATCTCAGGGGGCACTCACTGTCCATTTAGGCAGCGGTAGTTTTTGGTCGCCTTAATATAGATACTTCTACAGGAACCCTTTTTCAAGTGCTTTCACCGCTTTTGGAAGACCACATAATCAGAGAACATCATTTTATTTTTCTCCTCAGCCACTATTCATATTTTTTTATGAGGAAAAGGCGCACGCCATTCCTAGAAGACGGCGCATTCTGCTGGCGTCATGCAACCCTGTTTACGTTGAAACAGGTTTCCCTCGAGATTTTCTTGTTTTCGATTTCGTGAGACACCCAACCCAGCTGAGCCCCAGCCAGCACTGCAGTGCACTATAGCCAAGTGAAGCGGAACGCATCGCTATGAAAAGACCCCCCTGCCTCACCCAACCTTGGGAGATCTGTGCAGAACAGCTGGTCCGCACCCATGGACCCGTTTCCCCAGTCGAGGACCTTATGCACTGCTTTGACTCGCCTCCCCCGGGTTCACAAGAAGTCTGGCTTGTGTGTTGTGTGTTTCGTTTGTTGCGCGCACGTGCGCACATTAAACTAGTTGTATTTCAGTTGCATTCCATAGGGAAAAAAACTCAGTTTATTGGCCCACGTCTGTCTGTATGGGTCGTAATCTACTAAACAGAAAATTCATTTCCGCTTGACTAGCTAACTGTACCTTTTTCAAAGTTACTTCTTCTTCAAGCTAGTGCATTTTCCTTTCTAGTTGTTCTGTAATCTTACTTTGTTCTACAGTTTCATATATCCACATTCTGCATGTACGCGTGCATTTGCGTGCGCGCATGCACTTTTGCACGTCTGCGCGACTAATTTCTTAGCCCGTGCTGACCTTCACGTTTGTACTATCTCTTGATACAGATATATTCTTTGTTACAAAGCAAATCATCTCCTGTGACCAAGACTTTTGCTTTCACTCCGTATGGGTTTTATCTAAAGAAGAACAAGATATCGGAAGTCATTTATTCAATCATTACAGTGTAAAATCGATATAAAGATTACATTGGTTACAAAGGATTACAAAGGATTACAAAGGCGAAGCATGCCGACAGGAGACCTTTTGGTCCATATCTAGGTCGGATGCGAAAAAAAAATCATAATAATAATAGAATAATAACAATAAAAAAAAACTATAATAATGTATGCAACAAACAAAATACATAAATATATCCATACTTACTCCTGTAAGTACTCTGAATAAAACTTTCGATGAAGGCCACCACCAATATGCAGAGCAGAAATGGGTTTTCTCATGGGTTATAGTATTTCAGTGTATGGTTGATGAAATTTGAAATATTTGAAATGTAACGCGTGTAGATGTAAATGTGTGGTTATGCGGCCAATATAAAGTGTGTATCTTGATATATATCTATACCATTAAGCATACATGCATAATATCCTTAATTATGCCAAGCCTACTAAAATTCTTGCCTCACCGCCTCAGCGAAAACTCCTGCGGACACCCAGGGGCTTCTCATCTCCAAGAAACCTCGGTATCTAACTTCGGAGGAAAGGGAAGCGTGTACACCCACAACTCCTAGCACGAAAGTTATAGCAGCATGTTGACCTTGGCCCGCAGTCTAATGAGGAGCGACACCGTTTATAGGGCCGGAAGGGCCACCCATGTCCACACGACCTCGCGCCTGTGAAAGCAGTACCATTTATAGTTTAAAAAAAAAAAAGTAATAAGTACGAAGAGGTGGACAAGGAGTAAATTCTGACTTTTTTTTCTGGATACTAAGTTAGTAGTCCCATTGGGACAGAAATACATGAGTGAATTAATAAATAAAAATAGATTAGATGAACTATAGAATGCACAAATAATTACAGAGGTTAGAACACAGTTAAAACAATTTGAAAAATTGTATGAACAATCAAGTCAAAATATAGGTAAGCTCTAAATTCTTTACTTGCGTCACCAGCCATGAAGATTATAATTGAACCTAACAAGGGGAAAAAAGGTAAAAAGAAAAGAAAAAAAAAACTCGGCCCCGCGATGGAAGATAGGGTATGCGGCACGCTCTCGACGCTCAAATGTACAAATTAACCCGCATTGCAAAAACAATAGAAGAAAATGAATAAGTAAATAAATCTATAAAATTACAGGAGAATGAACTTAACAGACCAATGTGTATTTTCTACTGGGGAATAACTGAAAGGGAGAACAAAGACAATCCATCCTTACATGGTCGATGGATTTTGTCCTGCACGGAGAAGGCCACCAGAAGGCTGCACACAAGAGCCACGGACACCATTGTCGTCTTCGTCATCCTCATCGTCTTGTCGGTAACCTTGAACGTCTTCTTCACCGGGATCGGCACGTGCGGGTCAGCTCCTGTTCAAGAGTCACACCGCTTACAACATAGACATCAACTTCTTCAAATAAAATAAAATAAAATAAATTACATGTACGGCCAGTGACAATTCCACGAATGTCAAAGCCTGACCTCTTTGTGTCCTTCGAAGATTTCGGAACAAGGGTAGTTTTCGACCGATATGCCACAAGAATGAACATCGATTGGACTGCCTATTCTACGCTCTCTCTTACCTCCTGGTGCGCAAACGCTCCCAGCCCCACTTTAGTCGACCCAATATCTGACCTTGCGTGGGAGTAGAGGCGGCGTTGCTACAGTGTATGCATGTGCCGCCACGAGTATGAAAGGGTAACTAAAACAGGACTTAAGGAGGAGGGGAGGTTAAGCGTTGCTTGGTTGGGTCAGGAGGGGAAGGTGGGGAAGAGGGGAGCTTCAGCGTTTCGTTGTGTCCACACTCTTTGTCACCAGGCAACTTTATTTACCCAAGGGGAAAAAATCACAAAGACTCGAAAGGATTAGAAATAAGCATTAACACTTGCAGTACTTTGCTGCCGGGCGATATCATTTAGACAGCGCAAAAAACACCTTTACTTCTCTTCCAATTCAAAAGACAAGAAAATTTAGAGTACACCTTTCCAAGTGTCCCAGTAATTAATGAACCTACTTAAGTTTGTATATACACATACATACATATGTATAAATATACACACGCATGCACATAAATACACACATGCAGACAGAGATCATTATTTATACTGCGGTTATGCATGGGCGTACTATCGTTGTTAGCGGCGGGGCCCCGTCGAGATGTTTGACGCCAGTCAGCTATGGAGAAGGAGCGTGAGTGTTCTTTCAGGATGAATGAATTATTTTTAGGTATATATACATATATGTATATACATATATATATATATATATATATATATATATATATATACATATACACACACACACACACATACATATATATATATATATATATATATATATATATATATATATATGTATATATATGTATATGTATATATATATATATACTGTATATATATCATATATCATATATACCAGACATGATATCACTTGTGTTTTGATGTATGCAGTATCTATCTATACAGTTCACAATGGTGCAATGAACGTCAGTGTTAAGACCACTGTTCGGGTCAATTGTAGAATCCCCCCTCCCTCCTCACACACACACACACATGTACTTGGAGTTGAAGATAATGTTGCTGGGGTGGACATTCTACAGTTGATCATGTCTTGTGATACTTTTCAAATGGAGGTTATTCCTTTGCAGCGTGAGGACTCTTAAAACTGCATGAAACCAGTTTCAACTGGTTACAAACTGAAAATGAAATCAATATTCCTGAATACACAACCTTTTAGGCTAGGCTAGGCTACGTTAGGCGAGAGTAGATCTGGTTAAGTTAGGTTATCGGGGTTGAGATTGTACAATTGAGTGTAGCTGGGATGGAGATTCTTCAGTTGATCAGTGGGGACGGGTGGGGGAATTCTACAATTGAATGTACTTGTGAAGATTCTTCAGTTGATCAGATTCTACAATTGGTCCCACTGCTCTTTCTTTTGGATCCAGCAGTGATGTAGGTGACGAGGTACCTCTGGTCTACTCTTCTGCACCGCGGTTGTGCACCAACAAGGAGACTAAGGTTGCGGTACTTCATCAGTGTTCTCGGCTTCTCGATTTTTCACCCACTGGCCACCGACACCGCTGCTGCAGCCCGTTTTCTTCATTTGGTGTATGCCCATTGGACCTAGGTCCTGTCAACACTAGTAGTTGAAACCACCGCAGTTGAAACCGCAGCGGTTGTAAGTCAACGGAGACGTTCAAACATAACCGTGCAGTTTTTTCTTGACTATGTGATTTAAACCGTTAGCGTGAACAGGGCCTTTCTCTACCCTTTAAATCCTGACGGAACTGTCAAGAATTGACTCGACTTAGAGGGGCTCCTACGATGTACGGGGGGCTCTGCACAGCGTCCTTTTCTGAGCGTGATATAATTGCTCGTTAGCGAACACAGTACAAGACGTAGTTCACTAACGAGGGCAATTCGAAGAGAAAAATGTCTGAACCCATTTCGTACAGACGTTATGAAGAATAGGTTTATCTACTTCAAGAAACAGCCACTGCTGGCAATCGGAGAGAGGTGAAAGATTCGAACCTACGACTAAACAAATATGAGACCAGCTCGATTACGATTACGCCACCAGCGCAGGATTACATTGCAACTCTTTCTCTCTCTCTCTCTCTATTTATCTATCTCCTTTTTACATCATCTATGATAGAAAATCAAATTTCCATGTTATTGCGCAAAATATTCCCTTTTTATTTTTACTTTAGAAAATAAATTAGAATATTTATACAATTCCAATTCTGAACTGTAATATACTTGCGTACCTTGTTTAACTTTGCACATGCCCACGAGATATAAAAGCAGCTTTATTTCAGGCCAAGAGAGCATGTTTATGAATCTATATATATTTCGTATTTTTTAACGAAAATTATCATTACTTATGGTCACTAAAGGCATACATTTCGTATTTTCCAAACACCCGATATTAGTTGTGTTTTGATCTATGCAGCATCTATTTCACAATGTTTCTCCACATTGCATTCAGAGAGTTTATGATTGTGATTACACTTTGGGTGCTTTTGCTAGTCTGGTGAAGTTCCTGGCACGATATCTTAAGCTGTGGCCCTTGAAATAATCGCCGTGTGCACGCGCAGTCCTGTCTCACCTGTATAGTAGGTTGTTCGGGTTGGGGTCTCCTGCACACTGGTCACCGGTTGTGAACGCAAGGGTCATTTATAACGTAACAGAACATGTGCGGTTACCAGTAGGCATATTATACAACCACACAGACACACCCACCCACCAACACACACACATTTCGTTTCGTATTAGTGTTCATAGCATCTGTTGGACACCGATTGCGCAAGCATGTGCAACTCTCTTCATTTCTGTCAGGTTATGTAGGGGAGGGGGAAGGAGTGAACTGAACAAAAAATCCAAGGCTTAATAGCAATGACACTAATAAAGAAGACATACGACAATCTTCAACCTCCGCCACCCATCACTTCTGTCCCCTCCTCTGTACCAAAGAGGGAGGGAGGAGAGCAAGAAGGAAGAATCCAATTTTGAGAATGCGGTCGGGGTTCCCCTACCGAAGGCATTGCAAGTTTTCCGCGTCCGATGGCTCATAAAAAAGGCAAATAAACAAATGAAAATCCATGGATACACCCAACACAACGACTGGCTTTGATTGTACACACCAACCACGTAAGGAACACACTTGGAAAGATGGACGACAGACTAGCGTGGGCGCCACATCGCCAGACGACGTCCCCTCATCGTCTTTGCTCAGACGGAGGCAGCCAAACGATCTTCCTCCGCCTAGGAACTTGAGGGATGTCAGACCCCTTTGGCCGCACGCAGAAGTCCAGGTAACGCCAGACCTGAAGACGGCTGGTGGGGGCGGGGTGCATTTTCTTTTTTCTTTTCATTTTTCTAAATCTTAAACTTTTGAGATCTATAGTCAGAGGAGTTCCCTACCGCCAAATCCTCTCTAGGGCATTAGTGTCAGGAATAGTAACAGACCATTGCTAGGAGCTGTTGCTGGAGGTTCTGCACCTGTGCCTGGAAGCTGAGTGTTGGCGCACCGTGTTGCAAACATATCCGCCAGTCGCTCCACCTCCTATTGTGGCTCTGGGTGGGAGGCAGGACGAGGGGCGCGCTTCCAAGCTGTCCTCAGATCGGCCCACAAATCTGCCAAACTGGAGTGCTGGGAGAAGCTGACACATCACCAACCACTTGGCCTCCCGTACCCGACTTGAGACTCGACGAGCGTGTGCCACTACTTCCTTCAACAGTTGTAGGTTAGTGGGGGTGGGTCGTTTGCGGGATGATTCTGCGAGATGATTCTGCTCCCGGACCTCCTCGTTGTAGGACCACCAGTTCCGATGCCATCGTTGCACCGGATGTCGTCTAGGGATGGCGGCTTCTGCAGCTATCTCGATCTCTGCAATTAATTCTGATTCTCGCTGGTCCAGGTCCTCCGGTAGGTCGTATGCTTTCCACCAGTTATCCAGGACGGTCTGGAACTTATTCTAGTCTGCCCTCCGTAGGTCCCGTCAAATAGTTGGGAGTGGTGGGGGCGGGAGCGCGACCCTTAGAGTGGTGATGTTAGCGTTGTGGGAGCAGGGCAGAGTAGGATGAACCTGCCAGTTAGTTCCTCAGTTTGATGTATGTTTGCCTTTTTTTCCATCTTTTCCAAACTTTGTCTCCTCTATCTTTAGCATCACTAAAAAATTTATACCAACACTTTATGTGAACTCTTTTTTTGTTTCTTCTTTGCTTCACATTTATCTGTTCTCTCCTTGTATTTTTCTTTAAATATGTTCCATTTCTCTTCCATCTTTGTTTCTTCATTTGAACAATTTGAACAATTAGCGTTTTATTTTTTTTCTTTACAAAGTCCGTTTTGTTTCTTCCCATATCATTTTGTTCTAGAAGTTCGAACTCTATTAGTATGTGGTCTCTCTTCCCAATTGGTGTCTTGCAATTCATTTTGTTCACGATTTCAGGCTCAAATGTGAATATTAAGTCTAGTCTCGACGGTTCTTTATTGCTTCTATATCTGGTATTTTCCTTGACCCATTGCGTCAATGTACAATCAATGGCGATATCCAGTAGAATGTTGTCCCAGAGTTCCTCTCCACCTTTTACTGTCATTTCTTCCCAATTTATTTCCTTTGCGTTCAAGTCACCCATAATTACTATATTTCCTCCATCGATCAGTAATTCAGATAATGCATTCTTTATGTCTTCCATTAATTTGGAATGATCACTATCAGACCAAGCCTGTGTTTTTGGGGGTACATATACTACTATAACATTTTTATTTTCATATTACTATTTACAATTTTAATCATAATCATTTCCACACTATCTTTTCTTTCTGTTATCTTTGTCACATTTAAGTCCCTTCTAGCCAATAACATGACTCCCCCTTGATTGTCCGTTCTATTTTTCGCCCAATGGTTGTATAGACCTTGTCCCACCATACTTGATGATATAGGACCTTTCAATTTTGTCTCCACAATTCCCATTATGTCTGGTTTCTCTATTAACAAATACTTGTTTAGTTCATGTATTCCAGAAATCATACAGTCCATGTTTGTGTATGCCAATTTTAATTTCTTTTCTCTTCTCTTTTTTTTTTTTTTTTGTTTCCTTTTTTTCTGATATACCATTTTCTCAGCCTCAGATCCAGTACTCTAAAAAAAAAAAAACTAGTTTTTTTTCAGTCTCCGTTCTTCTCTCTCTCTCTCTCTTTTTTTTTTTTTTTAAGCTTTATTTCTTAGTGCCTTATCTTCTCTATTTCCTCATCGCTTATTTCCTTTTTTATCCACATATTTTTGTAATTTTCACTGTTAACTAGTTTTGTCGCTTTTGATAGTATCTCTTCAGCTATCATTTGAGTCCGTAGCTTGATTTTCATTGGCCTATAGTATTTTTCTCTAGAGTATGTGTCCATTTTAGGCACCTCGTCAATTTCCATATCCAACTTTTGACCCTCGTCCTGAACCGACGTTCCGCCAGACTCATAGAGAGGACACTTGGCCCTCAACGGACATTTGCCCCACAGTGACAAAATCCCCCGTCATCCCACACATGTAATGTGACCTCTCCCCGTGTCTTACGTCGTGACCTCCCCCCGTGTCTTACGTTGTGACCTCTCCCAGAGCCTTTTTATTCTATGTTATTATGTCCTGTACTCTCTGTCTCTATTACATTGAAAATGCTAACTGCGTTTAGCGAAACGTCTGTACATTCTTTCTCAACAAAAGTTCCTAATGTCTACTGGAAATTTATTATTCCGTCTGTCCTGTGAAAACCAGAAATCTACGTTCAGAAGACTTGAAAGTCTACTTAAGAAGCCTTGTAGTGCCGAATGCGCAGTTGTTTTTAACAAAACATGTTTAAAGGAAAACCTGCTGCCAAGATTTACATATATATATATATACACACACACCTGGGCCACCAGGGCAGCTTACTGGAGATGAAAAGGTTACGTGTGTAGCCTGACAATATATAGCGTTCTGCCTGGTGCATTAATGGGTGGGTATTTCATAAGAACATAACAATAGAGGATACTGCAAGAGACCATAAGGCATACATTAGGCAGTTCTTTGTCTCTTACCACCTTTAATTCCTATCCATAAAGTTATCTAATCTTTTCTTTAAAACAACCAATTGCTTCATTGCTCACTTCCATAGTTACCAAGTCTATTCCTTCCGTTATCCACTCTGTTGGTAAACCAGTTATTGCCTTCTAATTCTCCCCTCCATTTGTATTGGAGGGGAGAATTAGAAGGTCACTACTCTGGATGTTTACTTGAGGGTGATAAGTCATTATTATAGAGAGCTTCTCGTAGGGGGGAGACGGCGGGCATCATCGGGGTCCCCGAAAGTCCCTCTCGTAGGGCCCGGCATCACATTCCTGACCCAGTGGCGCGGTGCCTTTATATTCTCTCGTTGTGGAATTCCGTGTTCGTGAGAATAATGGTTCCAAATAGATCCCGCTTGAAGGTCCCAAAGGTGGCGTCTTGAGAGGCTAGTGGTCATCATCTCTACGTAAGAAGGTTGAGTCCACAGTCCTCGTCTTGCTAAATATCTTTGTAAATGATGTTTTTCCTCTAGGGAGGCCCAGGCAAAGGGAAGCTGTCCTTTATTATTAAGTTGGAAGATTCATTGCATTGGAAGAATATTATAAAAGTTATATATTTACCCTCTGATATGGTTTTAGCACTTTATCACTCGCGCCGGTTTTGTAAGACGATATTACCTGGTTTCTGTAGAAAAGATTGATAGGAGTCTTTCTTTTTTGAAGCGTTGATGTGGGGAGTATGTTCATGGTACCCTCGTTTTTGTTTTTCGCTCTACTGGGTAGTTAGGGAAACCATTGTTAATGAGGACTTATGAGGTTTGCTCTAGTTCGTGCTGAACTAGTGTTTAATCAGAGCAGTGAGTGTACTCCTAAGGTATGCATTCATTGTTGACCTTTCCTATCTCAGGGGGCACTCACTGTCCATTTAGGCAGCGGTAGTTTTTGGTCGCCTTAATATAGATACTTCTACAGGAACCCTTTTTCAAGTGCTTTCACCGCTTCTGGAAGACCACATAATCAGAGAACATCATTTTATTTTTCTCCTCAGCCACTATTCATATTTTTTTATGAGGAAAAGGCGCACGCCATTCCTAGAAGAGGGCGCATTCTGCTTTCGTCATGCAACCCTGTTTACGTTGGAACAGGTTTCCCTCGAGATTTTCTTGTTTTCGATTTCGTGAGACACCCAACCCAGCTGAGCCCCAGCCAGCACTGCAGTGCACTATAGCCAAGCGAAGCGGAACGCATCGCTATGAAAAGACCCCCCTGCCTCACCCAACCTTGGGAGATCTGTGCAGAACAGCTGGTCCGCACCCATGGACCCGTTTCCCCAGTCGAGGACCTTATGCACTGCTTTGACTCGCCTCCCCCGGGTTCACAAGAAGTCTGGCTTGTGTGTTGTGTGTTTCGTTTGTTGCGCGCACGTGCGCACATTAAACTAGTTGTATTTCAGTTGCATTCCATAGGGAAAAAAACTCAGTTTATTGGCCCACGTCTGTCTGTATGGGTCGTAATCTACTAAACAGAAAATTCATTTCCGCTTGACTAGCTAACTGTACCTTTTTCAAAGTGACTTTTTCTTCAAGTTAGTGCATTTTCCTTTCTAGTTGTTCTGTAATCTTACTTTGTTCTACAGTTTCATATATCCACATTCTGCATGTACGCGTGCATTTGCGTGCGCGCATGCACTTTTGCACGTCTGCGCGACTAATTTCTTAGCCCGTGCTGACCTTCACGTTTGTACTATCTCTTGATACAGATATATTCTTTGTTACAAAGCAAATCATCTCCTGTGACCAAGACTTTTGCCTTCACTCCGTATGGGTTTTATCTAAAGAAGAACAAGATATCGGAAGGCATTTATTCAATCATTACAGTGTAAAATCGATATAAAGATTACATTGGTTACAAAGGATTACAAAGGATTACAAAGGCGAAGCATGCCGACAGGAGACCTTTTGGTCCATATCTAGGTCGGATACGAAAAAAAAATCATAATAATAATAGAATAATAACAATAAAAAAAAACTATAATAATGTATGCAACAAACAAAATACATAAATAAATCCATACTTACTCCTGTAAGTACTCTGAAGAAAACTTTCGATGAAGGCCACCACCAATATGCAGAGCAGAAATGGGTTGGTATGGTTGGTGAAATTTGAAATATTTGAAATGTAACGCGTGTAGATGTAAATACATGGTTATGCGGCCAATATAAAGTGTGTATCTTGATATATATCTATATCATTAACCATACATGCATAATATCCTTAATTATGCCAAGCCTACTAAAATTCTTGCCTCACCCCCTCAACCAAAACTCCTGCGGACACCCAGGGGCTTCTCATCTCCAAGAAACCTCTGTATCTAACTTCGGAGGAAAGGGAAGCGTATACACACACACTCCCTACCACGAAAGTCAAAGCAGCATGTTGACTTTGGCCCGCAGTCTAATGAGGAGCGACACCGTTTATAGGGCCGGAAGGGCCTCGCCTGTCCACACGACCTCCTGCCTGTGAAAGCAGTGCCATTTATAGTTTTGAAAAAAATAACAAGTACGAAGAAGTAGAGAAAGAGTGAATTTTGACATCTTTTTTTTTTTACCTGGGTACTAAGTTAGTAGCCCCCATTGGGACAGAAATACATGAGTTAACTAATAAATGAAAATAGATTAGATGAACCATAGAATGTACAAGTAATTACAGAGGTTAGAACACAGTTAAAACAATTTGAAAAACTGTATGAGCAATTAAATAAAAATATAGGTAAGCTCTAAATTCTTTACTTGCGTCACCAGCCATGAAGATTATAATTGAACCAAACATAGTGGGGAGAAAAAAAAGTCGGCGCCGCGATGGAAACTAGGGTAAGCGGCATGCACTCGACGCTCAAATGTACAAATTAACCCGCATTACAGAAACAGCAGAAGAAAATGAAGAAGTAAATGAATCTATAAAATTACAGCAGAATGAGCTTATCTGATGGATGTGTACTCTCTACTGGGGAATAAATGAAAGGGAGAGCAAAGACGATCCATCCTTACATCCACTGGCTTCCTGCACGAAGAAGGCCGCCAGCAGGCTGCACACAAGAACCACGGACACCATTGTCGTCTTAGTCATCCTCATCTTCTTGTCGGTAACCTTGAACGTCTTCTTCACCGGGATCGGCACGTGCGGGTCAGCTCCTGTTCAACAATCACACCGCTTAGAACATAGACATCAACTTCTTAAAATAAAAGACAAAAAATTATTTCCATGTACGGTCAGAGACAATTCCACGAATGTCAAAGCCTGACCTCTTTGTGTCCTTCGAAGATTTCCGAACAAGGGTAGTTTTCGACCAATATGCCACAAGAATGAACATTGATTGGACTGCCTATTCTACGCTTGCTAGTAGCTCTTGACACGCAAACGCTCCCAGCCCCACTTTAGTCGACCCAATATCTGACCTTGCGTGGGAGTAGAGGCGGCGTTGCTACAGTGTATGTATGTGCCGCCACGAGTATGAAAGAGTAACTTAAAATGGGACTTCAGGAGGGGAGAGGGGAGAGGGGAGGTTAAGCGTTGTTTGATGGGGTGAGGAGGGGAGGGTGGTGGAAAGGGAAGTTTGAGCGTGGAGGGTCGGGGGGGGGGAGATGGGTACGTACCTCCAGAGCAACTTACTCTGTCACCAGCCAACTTCTTTTGCCTTAGGAAAAAGAGATCCACAAAGACTCGACAGGGTTAGAAAGAAGCATTAACCCTTGCAGTACTTTGCAGCCGAGCGATATTATTCAGACGGAGTAAAATCACCTTTATTTCAAGAAACAATAAAAAATGAGAGTATACCTCACCAAGTGTCCCAGTAATCAACAAGCCCACTTACGTTTGTATATGCACATACATACACATACACATACATAATATGCATATATGTAGACAAAGATCATAATTTAGCCATCGGTTATTTATAGGTCTACTATCGTCGTTGGCGGCGGGACCCAGTCGAGCTGTTTAATGACAGCCTGCTATGGAGAAAAAGCGCGATTTTCCTGTCAGGTTAAGTGGAATTATTTTAGGTCTGTATATATACGAATGGATGGGTGGTGAGGTAAACACCAGGAACCGTTGGAGTTTTAGTGCTAACGTTTCCCTGGTGTTTACCTCACCACCCTTCCACTCATTCTGTCTTACGCACTTCAATATATATATATATATATATATATATATATATATATATATATATTTATATATGTACTGTATATATATATATATATGTATGTATGTATGTATGTATGTATATACTGGACACATGATATTTGTGCTTTGATCTATGCAGTATCTATCTATACAGTTCACAAAATTTTCTCCACATTACATTTAGAGGGTTTATGATTGTGTTCACACCTTGGGAGCTTTTTCTATTTTAGCGAAGTTCGTGGCACAGTAGCTTAAACTTTGGCCCTTGAAATAATCGCCGCGTGCATCCGTAGCCCTGTCTTACCTGTATAGTAGGTGTTCGGGTTGGGGTCTCCTGCAAACTGGTCGCTGGCTGTGAACGCGAGGGTCATTTATAACGTAACAGCACATGTGTGGTTACCAGTAGGCATATTACACAATACATAGACACACCCACCCACATACGCACACACACTTCGTTGCGCAGCAGTGTTCATAGCATCTGCTGAACACTGATTGCTCACCATTGTGCAATTCTCCTCATTACTGTCAGTTTATGGCGGGGAGGGGGAGGGAGTGAACTGGAAAAAAATCCAAGGCTTAGTAGCAATGACACTGATAAAGAAGACAGGCGACAATCTTCAACCTCCGCCACCCCTCTCTTCCACCCAAAGAGGGAGGGAGGGGGGAAGAAGGGAATATCCAATTCTGAGTATCAGGTCGGGCTGGGACTTCACCACGTGATTTCCTCAAAGAGGCTATTGGCCAACCAACGACAGGGTTCATCAATTATGTCTGTAGTATAGATAAGCTAGTAACCTTAGATGAGGAAATTATAATAATGGTGCAAAGAAAACACAAGACTTGGGAAACAGTAGCGCAATATTTGATGAACCCAAGAGGTAATCCTCCAAAAATTACCATTAGGGTACAAGATAGAAGAATTCCATTTGACTAATGGTCTTTTGTATAGAAAAACAGTTGTAAGTGGGAAAGATATTTCTAGGAGCCCAGTAAATCACTTGGTTATACCACAAACTCTTGTACATGAGGTAATGAAGTTTCTACATGATAGTGACTAGTTTACATCCGGGAAAAGACAAAATTTTTAGACAAGTACAACCGAGTCATAACCTGAGTCTGTTTGTGTGTGTGTGTGTGTGTGTGTGTGTGTGTGTGTGTGTGTGTGTGTGTGTACACGCGCGAGCGCACTCGGGCACGAGCGCATTAATACAATTGTAATACAAGCAAACTGTATGGATCCGAAATGGTCACCTTACGTACATTTTGTTACCTCCTGTAGAGTCTGCATTTCCACCCACAACAATTTCCTAGTGCGTCGCATGCTGTTCTCTCTCTCTCCTTTTCTCTCTTCCTCAAATGAGGATCAGTTGCACTTTGATCCGTGCAGAGACTCTATACTGGAGTTCTTCCACAAGTTTTGCCTGCCGAAGCCTTGCCAGCCGTGTGACCTCTGCCCCGGGCGCACTCACGAAGGATGCTCCGGAGAGCGGTACTTCTGCCTCCCTCGGGGCGGTAGGCAGTGGGATTGCATCCCACCGTCTTAGACTCCACATTCAAGGGAGGGGAGATGAGAGTGCCGTGTCCTGAGCAGGAAATGCCTTCACTTCTGAGGCGATCCTGCTTAACCAAGTTATGGAGGTCAGTGAAGTAAAGACTTCGGTCGATATGTATGTCGCGTGTCTTATTTCTTCCTCTCGTTTTCGCGTAGACAATTTTCACTCTCTGAATCGAACTGCATCGCTACCAACCTGTTTCTTTCTTGAAATTTGCAAACCGCCGTTCAAGCTGGTGGAAGACAAGCACAGTTGGGATGCACATTAAGAATTCACTTGTCATCAGACACCCATCATCAAGATTTACAGTAAATAAGTCTTGATCTTGTTTTCTTTGTGATGCACAAAGGAGGTGACAAAACAAAGAAATGCGACCGTCGAGAAGAGGAAGATCGTGCTCACTACATAGTTAACAAGTCTATTCCATTCGTAAACCACTCTGTTGGTAAACTAGTTATTGCCTATTTCTTTCTTAAACCTTCCAGTGCTATTGGAGGGGAGAATTAGAAGTTCATTACTCTGGATATTTATATGAGGGTGATAAGTCTTTAATATAAAGAGCTTCTCATAGAAGCAGACGGCAGGCATCACCGGGACCCCCGAAAGTACCTAGCACAGGCCCGGTCATCACTGTCCTGACCCAGTGGCGGGGTGCCTTTATATTCTCTCGTTGTGGGATTCCCTGTTCGTGAGAATAATGGTTCCATATAGATCCTACTTGAAGGACCCAAAGGTGGCGTCTTGAGAGGCTAATGGGCATCATCTCTTAATAAGAAGGTTCAGTCCCACAGTCCTCGCCTTGCTAAATATCTATGTCAATTATGTTTCTTCTCTAGACAGCCTCAGGAAAAGTGAGGGAGTTGTCCTTTATTATTAAGTTGGAAGATTTATTGCATTGCAAGAATATAATCAAGTTTGTGGACTTAAAACATGAGTTGTGTTTAACACTGCAGATGATGATATTCTTCATCACTCTCGTCGGTTTTGAAAGCCGACGTTATATGGTTCCTGTAGAAAAGGTTGATAAGGGTCTTTCTTTTATGAAGCATCGACGTGGGGATTATGTTCATGGTACCATCGTTTTTTAATACTCTTTCTACTGGGTAGTGAGGGAAACCATTCTTAATGAGGACTTATGAGGTTCGCTCTAGTTCGTGCAGAACTAGTGTTTAGTCAGGTCAGACTAGTGAGTGTCCTCCTGAGGAATGCATTCATTGTCGACTTTTTATATCTCAGTGGGTACTCACTCTCCATTTAGGCAGCGGCCGTTCTTGTTCGCTTTAACACAGATACTTCAGGTTAGTGTATATTCGTTTCTAGTTGTTTCGTAATCTTACTTTGTTCTCCCCTTCCATTTCTCCATACTTTGATTGTACATGCGCATGCACTCTTGCATGTCTACGCGTTTGATTTCATAGCTAGTACTTACCTTAACATTTGAGCAATAACTTGATACAGATATGTTCATCATTATCTCTAAAGTAGCTATATTCTTCGTAACAAAGCAAACCATCTTCTGTGGCCAAGTCTTTTGTTTTCACTCCCTATGGGTTTTATCTAAAGAAAAACAAGATATCGGAAAGCATTTATTCAATCATTACAGTGTGAAATCGATGTAAAGATTACACTGATGAAAACTGTTAATGAAGGCCACCACCAACATGCAAAGTAGAAATGGGTTTCATCGTGTGTATGTTTGAAAGTCAAAACATAATTCGTGTAGATAATGTAAATATGTGACAATGCGGCTAATTTTAGATGTCTTGATATATCTCTATACCATTCACCATACGTGTATACCATCTTTAATTTTGCCAACCCTGCAAAATTTCCTGCGGAGGCCCCTGGGTCTTCTCATCTCGAAGCAACTACTCCATCTAACTTCGGAAATTAAAGAGTCTGTCCCCGGGATAGCAGACACACCCCTTAGTGAGGTAAAAGCAGCATCTTGAGGATGGTGGGCAGCCTGAGGAGTCCTTGCACCGGGAAACCGGGCCGAGGACGTTATTTCTACAAAATTCCCCGCTGCCGCCTGTGAGAACAGTGCCATTTACAGTTACGAAAAAGATTAAATACGAAGAGGCGGGCAAAGAGCAAAATTGACAGTTCTTTTTTCAATCTTGGTACTATATGCACACATTAGTAGTCCCATTAGTATAGAAATACATAAGTGAATTTGTAAATTAGAATACACTAGATAAACCATAAAACATAAAAAAATACCGGAGTTGAAATACAGTTAAAACAAGTTGAGAAAATATATGAACAATCAAGTGAAGACATAGGTAAGCTTCAAATCCCTTATTTGCGCCACTGGCCATCAAGATTATAACTAAACCGAACATAGAAAAATAAATGGAGCTCAAGTGTATCAATTAACCCGCATTGCAATGAAACTAGAATAAAATTATCAAATAAAGTTATAACAAACAAACCGATGTGTACTTTCTACTAGAGAATAACTAAAAGGGAGAACAAAGTCGATCAACCCTTACACAGTGCGGCTCGACTGCCTTGGACCTGCACGGAGAAGACCGCCAGCAGGCTGCACACAAGAGCCACGGACACCATTGTCGTCTTCATCATCCTCATCGTCTTGTCGGTGACCTTGAACGTCTTCTTCACCGGGATCGGCACGTACGGGTCAGCTCCTGTTCAACAGTCACACCGCTTACAACAAAGAAATCAACTTCTTGAAATAAAAGTAAAAAATATTATTTACATATACGGTCAGTGACAATTCCACGAAAGGCAAAGCCTGGCCCCTTTGTGTCCTTACAAGATTTCGGAACAGGAGTAGTTTTCGGCCGAAATGCCACAAGAATGAACATCGATTGGATTGCCATTCTACGCTCTCTCGTAACGCTTGACACGCAAAGGCTCCCAGCCCCACTTCAGTCGACCCAATACTCGTACCTGACCTTGCGTGGGAGTAGAGACGGCGCTGCTACAGTGTATGTACCGCCTCGAGTAGGAAAGGGTAATCTAAAATGGGACTTCAGGAGGGGAGAGGAGAGAGGGGAGGTTAAGCGTTGTTTGATGGGGTGAGGAAGGGAGGGTGGGGGAGAGGGGAGTTTCAGCGAGGAGGGCCGGGGGGTGATGGGTACCTCTATCGCGTATCCTCGGAGCAACTTACTCAATTCGTTACATCCACTCTCTGTCATCAGCCAACTTCATTTGCCTTAGGAAAAAGAAATCCATAAAGACTCGACAGGGTTAGAAAGAAGTACTTTGCTGCCGAGCGATATCATTCAAACGGAGGAAAATCACCATTTAATAAAGAAACAAGAAAATGAGAGTATACCTCACCAAGTGTCCCAGTAATCAACAAGCCCGATTACGTTTGTATATGCACATACATGCACATACATGCACATACATACAAATACACATGCATACACACCCATATATGCAGACATAGAACATTATTTAGCCTGCTATTATTCATAGGTCTAAATATCGCGGTTGAGCGCGGAACCCAGTCGAGCTGTATAACAACAGCCTGCTATTGAGAAGGAGAGCGATTGTTCTTTCAGAATAAGTGGAAGGATTTTAGGTTGATATACACATGATATTACTTGTGTTTTGATCTCTGCATTATCTATCTATACGGTTCACAAAATTTTCCCTATATTAAATTTAGAGAGTTTCTGATTATGATCACACCGTGGGAGCTTTTGCTATTATAGCGAAGTTCGTGGCACAGTAGTTTAAACTGTGGCCCTTGAAATAATTGCCGAGTGCACCCGTAGCCCTGTCTTACCTTTATAGTAGGTGTTCGGGTTGGGGCTCTCCTGTAAACTGTTCACCGGCTGTGAACGTGAGGGCCGCTTATAACGTAACAGTACATGTGCGGTTACCAGTAGGCATATTACACAAACACACAGACACACCAACCCACCCACCCACCCAAACCCAAACACACACACACACACACACACACACACACACACACACACACACACACACACACACACTGGAAAGAAAATCCAAGGCTTAGCAGCAATGACACTGATAAAGAAGACAGGCGACAATCTTCAACCTCCGCCACCCCTCTCTTTCACCCAAAGAGGGAGGGAAGGGTGAGGAAGGGAGGATCCAATTCTGAGTATCAGGTCGGGGTTCCCCATCCCGAGAGCTTTGAAAGTTTTCCGCGTCCACTGGCTCGTAAAAAAAGGTAAATAAACAAATGAAGAAAGCTTGGTAACACCCAACACCTCGATTGTACTCTTTAATATAAGGACCTTCTCATAGAGAGAGAAGGCGGGCATCACCGGGACCCCCGAAAGTACCTCTCACAGTGCCCGGTCATCACTATCCTGACCCAGTGGTGCGGTGCCTTTATATTCTCTCGTTGTGGGATTCCGTGTTCGTGAGGATATTGGTTCCATATAGATCCTGCTTGAAGGTCCCAAAGGTGGCATCTAGGCTAATGGTCATCATCTCTACGTAAGAGGGTTCAGTCCCACAGTCCTCGCCTTGCTACATATCTACGTCAATTATGTTTCTTCTCTAGACAGGCTCAGGGAAAGTGAGGGAGTTGTCCTTTATTATCAAGTTGGAAGATTTATTGCATTGGAAGAATATGATAAAGTTTATATATTCAAAATAGGGGTTATGTTTAACACTGCAGCTGATGATATTCTTCATCACTCTCGTCGGTTTTGTAAGCCGACGTCATATGGTTCCTGTAGAAAAGGCTGATAAAGGTCTTTCTTTTATGAAGCATTGACGTGGAGATTATGTTCATGGTACCATCGCTTTTAATACTCTTTCTATTGGTTAATTAGGGAAACCATTGTTAATGAGGACTTATGAGGTTCGCTCTAGTTCGTGCAGAACTAGTGTTTAGTCAGACCAGTGAGTGTCCTCCTGAGGTATGCATTCATTGTCGACTTTTTATATCTCAGTAGGCACTCACTGTCCATGTAGGCAGCGGCCGTTCTTGGTCGCTTTAACACAGATAATTCAGGTTAGTGTGGATTCATTTTTAGTTGTTTCGTAATCTTACTTTGTTCTCTCCTTTCATTTATCCACATTTTGATTGTACATGCGCATGCACTCTTCCATGTCTACGCGTTTGATTTCATAGCTAGTCCTGACCTCGTTGGTGCAATAATTTGATACAGATATGTTCATCATTTTCTCTAAAGTAGCTA
The DNA here is from genome assembly GCF_046742065.1 of Oratosquilla oratoria. Taxonomy (NCBI): domain Eukaryota; kingdom Metazoa; phylum Arthropoda; class Malacostraca; order Stomatopoda; family Squillidae; genus Oratosquilla; species Oratosquilla oratoria. Next base: position 13,009,849 of record NC_134785.1, read on the forward strand.
TATTCTTCGTAACAAAGCTAATTGCCTCCTGTGGCCAAGACTTTTGCCTTAATTCCCAATGGGTTTTATCTAAAGAGGGACAAGATATCGGAAAGCATTTACTCCATTACAGTGTGAAATCGATGTATAGATTACACTGAGGAAAACTGTTAACGAAAGCCATCACCAATGTGCAGAGTAGAAATGGGTTTCCTCGTGTGTATGCTTGATGAAAGTCAAGATATAAATCGTGTAGATAATGTAAATATATGTCCATGCGGCCAATATGAAGTATCTTGATATGGCTCTATACCATTAACCATAATAACTTATATACCATCTCCTTCTGAGGCCCCTGGGTCTTCTCATCTCGAAGCAACCTCTCCATCTAACCCCGGAGGAAAGGGGCTTTGTCCCCGGGAGCACAGACACATCCCCCCGCAGGGCCGTAAAAGCAGCACTTTGAGTTCGGCCTGCATTCTGAGGAGGTGCTGCACGGGTAGAAAGTCGGACACGGGATCTTGTGACAAGTGTTATCAATCACGTAGGGCTTTGTCGGTGCGCACCCTCCCACGCCTGTGAGAGCAGTACCATTTATAGTTATGACAAAAAATGATGTACGAAGAGGAGGGCAAAGAGCAAATTTGACAATCATTTTTTTCAATATAGGTACACGGTAGTAGTCTCATTAGTATAGAAATACATAAGTAAATGAATAAATTCAAATACATTAGATAAGCCATAAGATATACATACAATTACAGAAGTTTAAGTACAGTTAAAACAAGTTGAGTTATGATATGAGCAATAAAGTGAAGGCATAGGTAAGCTCCAAATCCCTTATTTGCGTCACCGGCCATCAAGATTATAACTGAACCTAACATCGGAAAGTAAATGGTGCTCAAGTGTATAAATTAACCCGCATTGCAATGAAAATAGGATAGAATGATTAAGTAAATAGATAAAGTTACAACAGAATGAGCTTAACAGGCCAATGTGTACTTTCTACTGGGAAATAATTAAAAGCGGGAACAAAGACAATACATCCTTACATGGTATTGCCCGACTGCCTTGGACCGGCGCGGAGAAGGTCGCCAGCAGGCTGCACACAAGAGCCACGGACACCATTGTCTTCTTCGTCATCCTCATCGTCTTGTCGGTAACCTTGAACGTCTTCTTCACCGGGATCGGCACGTGCTGGTCAGCTCCTTCCTGTCCAACAGTTACACTGCTTGGTACAAAGACATCAACTTTTAATAAAAATAGTAATAGATAAATAAATACATAAAAGGAAAATAAAAGGTAAAGATATTATTTACATGTACAATCAGTGACAATTACATATAAGGCAAAACCTGTCCTCTTTGTATCCTTAGAAGATTTCGCAACGAGGGTAGTTTTCGACCGATATACTACAAGAATGAACATCGATTGGACTGCCTATTCTACGCTCGCTCGTAGCGCTTGGCATGCAAACGCTACCAGCCTCACTTTAGTCGACCCCCGGGAGGGGAGGAAATGAGAGGGGATGTTCAGTGTCGTTTCATGGGGTGAGGAAGGGAGGGAAGGGAGGAGGGGAGCTTCAGCGTAGAGGGGATGGGGGGAGATGGGTACCTCCGTCGCGTAGTAATCGTCAGAGCAACTTACTCAATTCGTTACATCCACGCTCTCTGTCACCAGCCAACTTAATTCACCTTAGGGAAAAAAAATCCACAAAGACTCGACAGGGTTAGAAAAATGTATTAACCCTTGCAGTACTTTGCTGTCGAGCGATATCATTCAGACGGAGGAAAATCACCTTTACTTCAAGAAACGAGAAAATGAGAGTACACCTCACCAAGTGTCCCAGCAATCAATAAGCCCAATTACGTACATATATGCACATACATACACATACACATGTTTACACCTACATACACATACATATATGTAGACATAGAACATTATTTAGCCTGTGGTTATTCATAGGTCTACTATCGTCGTTGGCGACGGGACACCGTCGAGCTGTCTAACGACAGCCTACTATGGAGAAAAAGCGCAATTGTTCTTTCAGGATAAATGGAATGGTTTTAGGTTGAAGTTCATGGCACAGTGGCTTAAACTGTGGCCCCTGAAATAATCACCGGGTGCATCTATAGTCCTGTCTCACCTGTATAGAACGTGTTCGGGTTGGGGTCTCCTGCAAACTGTTCTGGATTCTGGATTCCAAGGAAAGTCCACCTCGCTTGCGCGGGATCGGGTTTTGTGGGAGGGGAAGAATGTCTGTAGGAAAATGAAAAGATAGTAGTGTATAAAAGAGGGCTATTGCCACCGGGCGAATTGCGAGCGATTTGGGGCTTATTTGTTGTCATCAGCTGTGAATGCGAGGGCCACTTATAACGTAACAGCACATGTGCGGTTACCAGTAGGCACATTACACAAACACACACCAACACCCACACACACGCCGTTTCGCAGCAGTGCGGGACACCGATTCCACACGAATGTGCAAATCTTCTCACTACTGTAAGTTTATGTTGGGGAGGGGAGGAGACTAAGCTGAAAAAAAACAAGGCAAACACAATGATTAAGAAGACATGCCACAATCTTCAACCTCCGCCACCCCTTTCTTCCGCTCCCTGCTCTGTACCAAAGAAAGAGGGAGGGAGGGAGGGGTGAGAAAGGGAGGATGCAGTTCTTAGTATGAGGTCGGGGTTCTCCCCTCCGAGAGCTTTGCAAGTTTTCCGCGTCCACTGGCTCATAAAAAATGTAAATAAACAAAGGAAAATCCATGGTTACACGCAACACAACGACTGACTTTGATTGTACACACACCAAGCCCATAAGGAACAGACTTGGAAAGATGGACGACTGACTTAAGCGTGGGAGCCACATTGCTAGGCAACATCCTCTCATCGTCTTTGCTCAGATGGAGGCACCCAAACGATCTTCCTCCGCCAAAGAAGGTGGGAGATGTCAGGCCCCTTTGGCCGCGCGCAGAAGTCCAGGTGTCGCCAGATCTGAAGGCGGCTGGCGGAGGTGGGGTACAAATGCCTTTTCTTTTCTTTTTTTTTCTTTTTTTTCTTCTTCTTCTTCTTTAACTCAAATTTTCGAGATCTACAGGAAAGACAGCCACTTGTCAGAACAGTTCCCTACCACCAATGATCAACTTCCAAATCGCCTCTAGGTTATTAGTGCCAGGAAAAGGGCTAACAGGCCATTGCTAAGACCGTTACAAACAAATTGTAATACAAGCAAATTATCATTTGAGTCCTTAGTTTGATTTTCATGGGCCTATAGTGTTTTCTCTAGAGTATGTGCCCATTTTATGCACCTCGTCGATTTCCTTATCCAACTCTTGACCCTTGTCCTGAACCACTTTCAGTATTTCCTTCGCAATTTCTTTCTCTCTCTTTTTTTCTCTCTCTCTCTGATATTTGTATACATTATGTTTTTCTTTGATACCATAAACCACAATGCTTTTCTTTTTATCCACTGTGTCTCTCACCCAGTTTTCCTTTTCTTTGATTACCTTAATTACTGTTTCTTTTGCTTTCTCCTCTACCTGTTGTTGTACTATTTCTTTGAAACAGTGTTTTAATTTTCACGTTCCTGTTTCCAGTGATTTTTTTTTATTTCAAGGAGATCCGTTTCTTTAATTGATTCCCTCACTTTTTCGGTCACTGCTTGTATTTGATCTTTGACCTCTTTCTGCAGTTCTTCGTTTTTGTTTCTATCCTCGTTTTCCTTTCGTTTTCTCTTTTAATCATACTTAATTCCCCATTTAGATCACATATATATCTGATTATTTCGTTGTTAGTTTTACGTAAATTTGGTATTTCTTTGTGCAAGGCTCTACAATCTATTTTTAGATCTATTAATTCCTCCATCAAGTCGTTGATGTCTCGATTCCTTGGTACACTGCTAAACCTAGTTTCTCTTTCTGTATCCAGAACTTTTCCTATTGCTTCCTTTTCTTTTTGAAAACCCCCCAAAAATTTTGTTTTCCCACCTTTGAGAAGTCTTCAGAGTGTCGCTTAGACACGTTCTCTTTGGAATCACACAGTGGCGATTCCACTCTACTCATATCCAATCCTGTCTTCGTTGGTTCATTAATTCTTTTGTCTTCTTTTCTTTCCTCCATTTCGTGCTATACTATACTTTTCCAAAACTGGATTTTACAACTTACCGGTCACTCGATTACATAGCCCTCTCATTCCGAAAACAACAACAAGGCGTTTCCTTGAACCAAGCGATAAAGCGCAAAGTCTGAGCTCATTCTCTAGACTTGTGTGTGTGTGTGTGTGTGTGTGTGTGTGTGTGTGTGTGTGTGTGTGTGTGTGTGTGTGTGTGTGTGTGTGTGTGTGTGTGTGTGTGTGTGTGTGTGTGTGTGTGTGTGTGTGTGTGTGTGTGTGTGTGTGAACATATATAATTATATGATAAAATATATATATATACACATATACATTATACAGACGCTCCTCTACTTACGTTCATTTGTTTTACGTTTTTTTCGATTTTACGTTTGAACTGAAAAAAAAAATGAGTGATCTTTTTAGTTTAGCGCGCTCTCCGTAGTACGAGACGTTCAAACGATACTTACGCATGACTCTGCGTCCATTGTTTACATGGCACAAACGACAGACTGTACGTGCCTTGCCTATTCCTCCTCCTCCTCCCCTCCTCCTTCTCCTCCACCATCTCACTTTATGTTGCTTGAATTTAATATATTTGAAATTAATGTTATTATTTTACAATGTTATGTTTATAATTAATTATTTAGGAGTGTTTTATAAGATACGGTAATAGAATTTATGGATGTATAGTACAGTATGAACGTACAGTAACAACTTACGTTCATTTTCACGTTACGTTCGGCCGTTCGGAACGTAACTAAAACGTAAGTTGAGGAGTGTCTGTATATGTATAAGTATACGCACATGAACATGCATTTTTTTCTGGTTATCCCCAATTTTTCTAATAAGATTCTTCTTGTCTCTCTTAAGTAATATAAAAGTTCTCCGAATGTGGCGTAGGCATGGGTATAAATGAAATCGTCGAACAGAGATTTACTGACACGATGTTTCGTAACTTGTAGTCACATTTTCAGCTGAACACAAATGTTTGTTACAAGATATATATATATATATATATATATATATATATATATATATATATATATATATATATATATATATATATATATATATATATATATATATATACATACCTGTGCCACTGGGGCAGCTTACTTGATATGAAGAGGTTATGTATGTAGCCTGACAATATATAGCCTTCTGTGTGGTGCATTAATGGGTGGATATTTCATAAGAACATTAGAATGAAGGATACTGCAGGAGCCCATAAGGCATACACTAGGCAGTTCTTTGTCCCTTACCACCTTTAATCCCTATCCATAAAGTTATCTAATCTTCCCTTAAAACAACCAATTGTTTCAGTGTTCACTACATAGTTGCCAAGTCTATTTCATTCGTTACTTTGCAGCTCTATTAGAGGGAAGAATTAGAAGGTCACCACTCTGGATGTTTATATGCGGGTGATAAGTCTTTAATATGAAGAGCTTCTTCTGCAGGGAGACGGCGGCCATCACCGGGGCCCCCGAAAGTACCTCTCGTAGTCCCGGGCATCACCGTCCTGACCCAGTGGAGCGGTGTCTTTATATTCTTTCGTTGTGGGATTCCGTGTTCGTGAGGATAATGGTTCCTAATAGATCCTGCTTGAAGGTGCCAAAGGTGGCGTCTTGAGAGGCAAGTAGTCATCACAGTCCTCGCCTTGCTAAATATTTGTAAATTATGTTTTTCCTATAGAGAGACCCAGGGAAAGTGAGGGAGTTGTCCTTTACTATTAAGTTGGAAGATTTATTGCATTGCAAGAATATAATAAAGTTTATATATCTAAAATAGGAGTTGGTTTTAACACTGCAGTTGATGAGAGTCTTCAAAACACTCGTCGGCTTTGAAAGCCGACGTTATATGGTTCCTGTAGAAAAGGTTGATAAGGGTCTTTCTTTTATGAAGCATCGACGTGGTGATTATGTTCATGCTACCATCGTTTTTTAATGTTCTTTCTACTGGGTAATTAGGGAAACCATTCTTAATGAGGACTTATGAGTTTCGCTATAGTTCGTGCTGAGCTAGTGTTTAGTCAGACCAGTGAGTGTCCTCCTGAAGTATGCATTCATTGTCGACTTTTTATATCTCAGTGGGTACTCACTCTCCATTTAGGCAGTGGCCGTTCTTGGTCGCTTTAACACAGAAACTTTAGGCTAGTGTATATTCACTTCTAGTTGTTTCGTAATCTTACTTTGTTCTACCCTGACCATCACGTTTGTAGGATCACTTAGTATAGATTTGTTCATAGTTTTCTCTAAAGTAGCTATATTCTTCGTAACAAAGCAAACCATCTTCTGTGGCCAAGACTTTTGTTTTCACTCCCTATGGGTTTTATCTAAAGAAGAACAAGATATCGGAAAGCATTTATTCAATCATTACAGTGTGAAATCGATGTAAAGATTAAACTGAGGAACATTGTTAGTGAAGGCCACATCCAATGTGTAAAGTAGAAATGGGTTTCCTCGTGTGTATGGTTGATGAAAGTCAAAACATAATTCGTGTAGATAATGTAAATATGTGCCTATGCGGCTAATTTGAAGTATCTTGATATATCTCTATACCATTAACCATACGTGTATATCTCTATACCATTAACCATACGTGTATATCTCTATACCATTAACCATACGTGTATACCATCTTTAATTTTGTCAACCCTGCAAAATTTCCTGCGGAGGCCCCTGGGTCTTCTCCTCTCGAAGCAACCTCTCCATCTAACTTCGGAAATTAAAGAATCTGTCCCGGGAACACAGACACACCCCTTAGTGGGGTGATAGCAGCATCTTGAGGATGGTGGGCAGTCTGAGGGGTTCCCGCACGGGGTAAGCGGGTCGAGGACGTCATTTCTACAAAATGCCCTACCTGTGAGAGCAGTCCCATTTACAGTTACGAAAAATGATTAAGTACAAAAAAGGGGGCAAAGAGCAAAACTGACAGTTCTGGGTATTATATGCACACGTTAGTAGTCCCATTAGTATAGAAATATATAAGTGAATAAATAAATTAAGATAGATTAGATAAACCATAAAATATAAATAATTAAAGAAGTTAAAATACAGTTAAAACAAGTTGAGAAATTATATGAACAATCAAGTGAAGACATAGGTAAGCTCCAAATCCCTTATTTGCGTCACCGGCCATCAAGATTATAACTGAACCTAACGTAGGAAAATAAATGGCGCTCAAGTGTATAGATTAACCCGCATTGCAATGAAAATAGAATGATATGAACAAATAAATAAATTGATAGAATTACAGCAGAGTGAGCTTAACAGACCAATGTGTACTTTATACTAGGGGATAACTGAAAGGGAGAACAAAGACGACCCATCCTTACATGATTCACTGACTTAGGCCTGCACGCAGAAAGCAGCCAGCAGGCTGCACACAAGAACCACGGACACCGCTATCGTCTTCGTCATCCTCATCGTCTTGTCGGTAACCTTGAACGTCCTCTTCACCGGGATCGGCGCGTGCGGGTAAGCTCCTGTTCAACAATCACGCCGCTTAGAACATAGACATCAATTTCTTGAAATAAAAGACTAAAAAAAAAAAATCCATGTACGGTCAGTGACAATTCCACGAATGGCAAAGCCTAAGCTCTTCGTGTCCTTCCAAGATTTCGGAACAGGAGTAGTTTTCGGCCGATATGCCACAAGAATGAACATCGATTGGACTGCCCATTCTCTCCTCGCGCTTGACACGCAAATGCTCCCAGCCCCACTTTAGTCGACCCGATATCTGACCTTGCGTAGGAGAAGGGCGCCGTTGCTACAGTGTATGCATGTGCCGCCACGAGTAAAATAGAGTAATTAAAACGGGACTTCAGGAGGGGGAAGGGGAGAGGGGAGGTTAAGCGCAGTTTGATGGGGTGAGGAGGGAAGGGTGTGTGAGTTTCAGCGTTTCGTTGTGTCCACATTCTTTGTCACCAGGCAACTTTATTTACTCAAGGAAAAAAATCACAGCCTCGAGACAGGAATAGAAATAAGCATTAACATTTGCAATACTTTGCCGCCTGGTGATATCATTCAGACGGTGGAAAATCACCTTTACTTCATTCCTAACTCAAATGACGAGAAAATTAGAATACACCTCTCCAATTGTCCCAGTAATTAATGATCCTACTTAAGTTTGTATGTACACATACATACACATACATACACATGCATAAACATACACACGCATGCACATAAATACACACATATATGTGGACAAGATCATTATTTAGACTGCGTTTATGCACAGTTGATAGCGGCAGGACCCAGTCGAGATGTTTGACGGTAGTCAGCTATGGAGAAGGAGAGCGAGTGTTCTTTCAAGAGGATTGAAAAGATTTTAGGTATATATATATATATATATATATTTATATGTATATAATATATATATACATATATATATGTATATATATATATATATATATATGTATATATTATATATCATATGTATATATATACATATATATATATACATATATATATATGTATATATATATGTATATACATATACATGTATATATATACACATATATATATACATATATATATATATATATATTTCATATATACAGTTCATAAAATTTTCTCCACATTACATTCAAAGGGTTTATGATTGTGATTACACCTTGGGAGCTTTTACTATCTTAGTGAAGTTCGTGGCGCAGTGGGTTAAACTATGGCCCTTGAAATAATCGCCGCGTGCACCCGTAGTCCAGTCTTACCTGTGCAGTAGGTGTTCGGGTTGGGGTCTCCTGCCAACTGGTCGCCGGCTGTGAACGCGAGGGCCACTTATAACGTAACAGCCTATGTGCGGTTACCAGTAGGCAGATTATACAAACACAAAGACATACACACATACACATAAACGTTGTTTCGCAGCAGTGTTCATAACATCTGCTGAACACCGATTGCACACGCATGTGCAACTCTTCTCACTACTGTCAGTTTATGTTTGTGAGGGGAAGAGACCAAGCTGAAAAAAACAAACAAGGCAAAGACAATGATTAAGAAGACTTGCCACAATCTTCAACCTCCGCCACCCCTTTCTTCCGCTCCCTGCTCTGTACCAAAGAGAGAGAGAGAGGGAGGGGTGAGGAGGAGAAGATGCAGTTCTTAGTATGAGGTCGGGGTTCTCCCTTCCGAGAGCTTTGCAAGTTTTCCGCGTCTGCGGCCTCATAAAAAAGGCATTAAAAACAAATGAAAATCCATGGTTACATCCAACACGACTGGCTTTGATTGTACACACCAACCACGTAAGGAACAGACTTCGAAAAATGGACGACAGACAAGCGTGAGCACCACATCACCAGGCAACGTCCCCTCATCGTCTTTGCTTAGACGGAGGCAGCCAAACGATCTTCCTCCGCCTAGGAATTTGAGGGATGTCAGGCCCCTTTGGCCGCACGCAGAAGTCCAGATAACGGCAGATCTATAGTCTATAGTCAGAGGAGTTCCCTACCGCCAAATCCTTTCTAGGGCATTAGTGCCAGGAATAGTAACAGACCATTGCTAGGAGCTGTTGCTGGAGGTTCTGCACCTGTGCCTGGAAGCTGAGTGTTGGCGCACCGTGTTGCGAACATATCCGCCAGTCCCTCCACCTCCTGTTGTGGCTCTGGGTGGGAGGCAGGGAGAGGGGCGCGCTTCCCAGCCCTTCTCAGATCGGCCCACAAATCTGCCAAACTGGAGTGCTGGGAGAAGCTGTCACATCACTCCAACCACTTGGCCTCCCGTACCCGACTTGAGACTCGACGAGCGTGTGCCACTACTTCCTTCAACAGTTGTAGGTTAGTGGGGGTGGGTCGTTTGCGGGATGATTCTGCGAGATGATTCTGCTCCCGGACCTCCTCGTTGTAGGACCACCAGTTCCGATGCCATCGTTGCACCGGATGTCGTCTAAGGATGGCGGCTTCTGCAGCTATCTCGATCTCTGCAATGAATTCTGCTTCTCACTGGTCCAGGTCCTCCGGCAGGTCGTATGCTTTCTACCAGTTATCCAGGACGGCTTGGAACTTATTCTAGTCTGCCCTCCGCAGGTCCCATCAAATTGTTGGGAGTGGTGGGGGCGGGAGCGCGACCCCTAGAGTGGTGATGATAGCGTCGTGGTCGCAGGGCAGAGTAGGACGAACCTGCCAGTTAGTTCCTCAGTTTGATGTATGTTTGCCTTTTTTTCCATCTTTTCCAAGCTTTGTCTCCTCTATCTTTAGCATCACTAAAAAATTTATACCAACACTTTATGTAAACTTTGTTTTGTTTCTTCTTTGGTACATATTAATCTGTTCTCTCCTTGTATTTTTCTTTAAGTATGTTCCATTTCTCTTCCATCGTTGTTTCTTCATTTGAACAATTTGAACAATTAGCGTTTTATTTTATTTTTTTACAAAGTCCGTTTTGTTTCTTCTCATATCATTTTGTTGACCCATTTTTTCAATGTATAATCAATGGCCATATCCAGTAGAATGTTGCCCCAGAGTTTCTCTCCACCTTTTACTGTCATTTCTTCCCTATTTACTTCCTTTGCGTTAAAGTCACCCATAATTACTATGTTTCCTCCATTGATCAGTAATTCAGATAATGCATTCTTTATGTCTTCCAGTAATTTGGAATGATCACTATCAAACCAAGCCTGTTTTTTGGGGGGTACATATACTACTATAACATTTCTCCTTTTCATATTACTATTTACAACTTTAATCATAATCATTTCCACATTATCTTTTCCTACTCTTATCTTTGTCACATTTAATCCCTTTCTAACCAATAACATGACTCCCCCCTGTTTATTAGTTCTATTTTTCGCCCAATGGTTGTATAGACCTTATCCCACCATACTTGATGATATAGGACCTTTCAATTTTGTCTCCACAATTCCCATTATGTCTGGTTTCTCTATTAACAAATACTTGTTTAGTTCATTTATTCCAGAAGTCATACAGTGCATGTTTGTGTATGCCACTTTTAATTTCTTTTCTCTTCTCTTTTTTTTTCTTTTTTCCCTTTTTTCTGATATACCATTTTCTCAGCCTCAGATCCAGCACTCTTTATTTATTTATTTTTTTCAGTCTCCGTTCTTCTCACTCTCTCTTTTTTTTTCTTTCTTTTTTAAGTTTCATTTCTTAGTGCCTTATCTTCCTTTATTTCCTCATCGCTTATTTCCTTTTTTATCCACACATATTTGTAATTTTCACTGTTAACTAGTTTTGTCGCTTTCGATAGTATCTCTTCAGCTATCATTTGAGTCCTTAGCTTGATTTTCATTGGCCTATAATGTTTTTCTATAGAGTATGTGCCTATTTTATGCACCTCGTCAATTTCCATATCCAACTCTTGACCCTCGTCCTGAACCGCTTTCAGTATTTCCTTTGTAATTTCTTTCTCTTTTTCTCTTTGGTATTTGTATACATTATGTTCTTCTTTGATACCATAAACCACAATGTATTTCTTTTTATCCACTGTGTCTCTCACCAAGTTTTCCTTTTCTTTGATTACCTTAATTACTGTTTCTTTTACATTCTCCTCTACCTGTTGTTGTACTATTTCTTTGAAAGAAGCTTTTTTGGTTTTCACGTTCCTATTTCCACTGATTTCATTTTAAGGTGATCACACTATTTGGATTATTCTCGCACTTTTTTTGGTCCCTGCTTGTATTTGCTCTTTGATCTCTATCTTCAGTTCTTCGTCTTTGTTTCTATCCTCGTTTTCCTTCCTTTCGTTTTCTTTTTAATCACACTTGGTTGACTTTTTAGATCACTCAACTCTGATATTTCGTCATTAGTTTTACGTAAGATTGTCATTTCTTTGTGCAAGGCTCTATAATCTATTTTTATATGAATAATTCCTCCATCAAGTCATTGATGTCTAGATTCCTTAGAACACTACTAAACCTAGTCTCTCTTTCTGCATGTATAACTTTTCCTATTGTTCCCTTTTCCCTTTGAAAAACGGGAAAAAAGTCCATCTTTGAGTAGTCTTCGGAGTGTCGCTTAGACACGTTCTCTTCGGTATCACATACAGTGGCGATTCCACTCTATTCATATCTAGTCCTGTCTTCGTTGGTTCATCAATTCTTTTGTCTTCTTTTTTTCTTTTCCTCCATTTCGTGCTATACTATACTTTTCCGTAACTGGGTTTTACACCTTACCGGTCACTCGATTACAAAGCGCTAAGTCTGAGCTCATTCACTAGACTTGTGTGTGTGTGTGTGTGTGTGTGTGTGTGTGTGTGTGTGTGTGTGTGTGTGTGTGTGTGTGTGTGTGTGTGTGTGTGTGTGTGTGTGTGTGTGTGTGTGTCTATTAATATGCATAAGTATATGATAAATTATATATAAATATATATATTATACATGTATAAGTGTAAGTACATGAACATACATTTTTTCTGGTTATCCCCAATCTTTTTGATAATGTGCTTCTAGTCTCTCTTAAAGAATATAAAAGTTCTCCGAATGTGCCATAAACATGGGTGTAAATGAAGTCGTCAAACAGAGATTTACTGACGCGACGTTTCGTAAATTGTAGACACATTTTCAACTGAACACAAATGTTTGTTAAAAGATTATATATATATATATATATATATATATATATATATATGTATATATATATATATATATACGTATATATATATACGTATATATATATATATATATATATATATATATATATATATATGATGATATGATGATATGGTTTAACGTGACACACTCCCCCCTATCGGGAGGCTAGGACGGTGCCCCTTGCAGAGGGCTTTGTAGCGTAGAATTTAATGAACCATGCCCTTGGTTCAACTTCGCTGGTACATATATTTACATACCTGTGCCACTGGGGCAGCTTACTTGATATGAAGAGGCTATGTATGTAGTCTGACAATATATAGCGTTCTGGGTGGTGCATTAATAGGTGGGTATTTCATAAGAACATAAGAATAGAGGATACTGCAAGAGACCATAAGGCATACACTATGCAGTTCTTTGTCTCTCACTATCTTTAATCCCTATTCATAAAGTTATCTAATCTTTTCTTAAAACAACCAATCGTTTCATTCCTCACTTCCATAGTTACCAAGTCTATTCCATCTGTTATCCACTCTGTTGGTAAACCAGTTATTGCCCATTTCTTTCTTAAACCTTCCATTTCTATTGGAGGGGAGAATTAGAAGGCCACTACTCTTGATGTTTACTTGAGGGTGATAAGTCATTATTATAGAGAGCTTCTCGTAGGGGGGAGACGGCGGGCATCATCGGGGTCCCCGAAAGTCCCTCTCGTAGGGCCCGGCATCACATTCCTGACCCAGTGGCGCGGTGCCTTTATATTCTCTCGTTGTGGAATTCCGCGTTCGTGAGAATAATGGTTCCAAATAGATCCTGCTTGAAGGTCCCAAAGGTGGCGTCTTGAGAGGCTAGTGGTCATCATCTCTACGTAAGAAGGTTGAGTCCACAGTCCTCGTCTTGCTAAATATCTTTGTAAATGATGTTTTTCCTCTAGAGAGACCCAGGCAAAGGGAAGCTGTCCTTTATTATTAAGTTGGAAGATTCATTGCATTGGAAGAATATTATAAAAGTTATATATTTACCCTCTGATATGGTTTTAGCACTTTATCACTCGCGCCGGTTTTGTAAGACGATATTACCTGGTTTCTGTAGAAAAGATTGATAGGAGTCTTTCTTTTTTGAAGCGTTGATGTGGAGAGTATGTTCATGGTACCCTCGTTTTTGTTTTTCGCTCTACTGGGTAGTTAGGGAAACCATTGTTAATGAGGACTTATGAGGTTTGCTCTAGTTCGTGCTGAACTAGTGTTTAATCAGAGCAGTGAGTGTACTCCTAAGGTATGCATTTATTGTTGACCTTTCCTATCTCAGGGGGTACTCACTGTCCATTTAGGCAGCGGTAGTTTTTGGTCGCCTTAATATAGATACTTCTACAGGAACCCTTTTTCAAGTGCTTTCACCGCTTTTGGAAGACCACATAATCAGAGAACATCATTTTATTTTTCTCCTCAGCCACTATTCATATTTTTTTATGAGGAAAAGGCGCACGCCATTCCTAGAAGAGGGCGCATTCTGCTGGCGTCATGCAACCCTGTTTACGTTGAAACAGGTTTCCCTCGAGATTTTCTTGTTTTCGATTTCGTGAGACACCCAACCCAGCTGAGCCCCCAGCCAGCACTGCAGTGCACTATAGCCAAGCGAAGCGGAACGCATCGCTATGAAAAGACCCCCCTGCCTCACCCAACCTTGGGAGATCTGTGCAGAACAGCTGGTCCGCACCCATGGACCCGTTTCCCCAGTCGAGGACCTTATGCACTGCTTTGACTCGCCTCCCCCGGGTTCACAAGAAGTCTGGCTTGTGTGTTGTGTGTTTTGTTTGTTGCGCGCACGTGCGCACATTAAACTAGTTGTATTTCAGTTGCATTCCATAGGGAAAAAAACTCAGTTTATTGGCCCACGTCTGTCTGTATGGGTCGTAATCTACTAAACAGAAAATTCATTTCCGCTTGACTAGCTAACTGTACCTTTTTCAAAGTTACTTCTTCTTCAAGCTAGTGCATTTTCCTTTCTAGTTGTTCTGTAATCTTACTTTGTTCTACAGTTTCATATATCCACATTCTGCATGTACGCGTGCATTTGCGTGCGCGCATGCACTTTTGCACGTCTGCGCGACTAATTTCTTAGCCCGTGCTGACCTTCACGTTTGTACTATCTCTTGATACAGATATATTCTTTGTTACAAAGCAAATCATCTCCTGTGACCAAGACTTTTGCCTTCACTCCGTATGGGTTTCATCTAAAGAAGAACAAGATATCGGAAGGCATTTATTCAATCATTACAGTGTAAAATCGATATAAAGATTACATTGGTTACAAAGGATTACAAAGGATTACAAAGGCGAAGCATGCCGACAGGAGACCTTTTGGTCCATATCTAGGTCGGATGCGAAAAAAAAATCATAATAATAATAGAATAATAACAATAAAAAAAAAACTATAATAATGTATGCAACAAACAAAATACATAAATAAATGCATACTTACTCCTGTAAGTACTCTGAAGAAAACTTTCGATGAAGGCCACCACCAATATGCAGAGCAGAAATGGGTTTTCTCATGGGTTATAGTATTTCAGTGTATGGTTGATGAAATTTGAAATATTTGAAATGTAACGCGTGTAGATGTAAATGTGTGGTTATGCGGCCAATATAAAGTGTGTATCTTGATATATATCTATACCATTAACCATACATGCATAATATCCTTAATTATGCCAAGCCTACTAAAATTCTTGCCTCACCGCCTCAGCGAAAACTCCTGCGGACACCCAGGGGCTTCTCATCTCCAAGAAACCTCGGTATCTAACTTCGGAGGAAAGGGAAGCGTATACACACACACTCCCTACCACGAAAGTCAAAGCAGCATGTTGACCTTGGCCCGCAGTCTAATAAGGAGCGACACCGTTTATAGGGCCGGAAGGGCCACCCGTGTCCACACGACCGCTTGCCTGTGAAAGCAGTGCCATTTATAATTAAAAAAAAAAAAAGTAATAAGTACGAAGAGGTGGACAAAGAGTAAGTTTTGACATCTTTTTTTACCTGGGTACTAAGTTAGTAGCCACATTAGGACAGAAATACATGAGTGAATTAATAAATGAAAATAGATTAGATGAACCATGGAATGTACAAGTAATTACAGAGGTTAGAACACAGTTAAAACAATTTGAAAAACTGTATGAACAATTAGATAAAAATATAGGTAAGCTCTAAATTCTTTACTTGCGTCACCAGCCATGAAGATTATAATTGAACCTAACATAGTGGGGAGAAAAAAAAAAATCTGCGCCGCGATGGAAACTAGGGTAAGCGGCATGCACTCGACGCTCAAATGTACAAATTAACCCGCATTACAGAAACAGCAGAAGAAAATGAAGAAGTAAATGAATCTATAAAATTACAGCAGAATGAGCTTATCTGATGGATGTGTACTCTCTACTGGGGAATAAATGAAAGGGAGAGCAAAGACGATCCATCCTTACATCCACTGGCTTCCTGCACGAAGAAGGCTGCCAGCAGGCTGCACACAAGAACCACGGACACCATTGTCGTCTTAGTCATCCTCATCTTCTTGTCGGTAACCTTGAACGTCTTCTTCACCGGGATCGGCACGTGCGGGTCAGCTCCTGTTCAACAATCACACCGCTTAGAACATAGACATCAACTTCTTAAAATAAAAGACAAAAAATTATTTCCATGTACGGTCAGAGACAATTCCACGAATGTCAAAGCCTGACCTCTTTGTGTCCTTCGAAGATTTCCGAACAAGGGTAGTTTTCGACCAATATGCCACAAGAATGAACATTGATTGGACTGCCTATTCTACGCTTGCTAGTAGCTCTTGACACGCAAACGCTCCCAGCCCCACTTTAGTCGACCCAATATCTGACCTTGCGTGGGAGTAGAGGCGGCGTTGCTACAGTGTATGTATGTGCCGCCACGAGTATGAAAGAGTAACTTAAAATGGGACTTCAGGAGGGGAGAGGGGAGGTTAAGCGTTGTTTGATGGGGTGAGGAGGGGAGGGTAGCGGATAGGGAAGTTTCAGCGTGGAGGGTCGAGGGGACATGGGTGCCTCCAGAGCAACTTACTGTCATCAGCCAACTTTACTTGCCTTAGGAAAAAGAGATCCACAAATACTCGACATGGTTAGAAAGAAGCATTAACCCTTGCAGGACTTTCCTGGCGAGCGATATTATTCAGACGGAGTAAAATCACCTTTATTTCAAGAAACAATAAAAAATGAGAGTGTACCTCACCAAGTGTCCCAGTAATCAACAAGCCCAATTACGTTTGTATATGCACATACGTACACATACACATGCATACACATACATATATGTAGACATAGAACATTATTTAGCCAGCGGTTATTTATACGTCTACTATCGTCGTTGGCGGCGGGACCCAGTCGAGCTGTTTAATGACAGCATGCTATGGAGAAAAAGCGCGATTTTTCTGTCAGGATAAGTGGAATGATTTCAGGTTTATATATATACATACACACACATATATATATATATATATATATATATATATATATATATATATATATATATATATATGAGTGGATGGGTGGTGAGGTGAACACCAGGAACCGTTGGAGTTTTAGTGCTAACGTTTCGTCCTGAAAGGACTTCCTCTGAGGAAGTCCTTTCAGGACGATACGTTAGCACTAAAACTCCAACGGTTCCTGGTGTTTACGTCACCAACCTTCCACTCATTCTGTCTTACGCACTTCAATATATATATATATATATATACATATATATATATATATATATATATATATATATATATACATATATATATATATATATATATTTGAATATCTGGGGAGCAGATTCTCTTGTATGCATGCATTGTTAAAATCGACAGCATTAAGGAGGTTGTTAATCTTCTTATGGGTATTCTCCATTTTTCTAACCAATACTCTGCCATTTGGAGGGTGGGCATAGACCAAGTTGCCAAAATGATTCATTTTATTCAACGTTTCGTCTGACAAAGAGACATCTTCAGGAAATTCTGTAACACAGATAATAAAGACACACAGAAATAAAGAAAAATAACATGTTAATCTAAACAAATTCACATATTTCCATATCTGTGAATTTGTTTAGATTAACATGTTATTTTTCTTTATTTCTGTATGTCTTTATTATCTGTGTTACAGAATTTCCTGAAGATGTCTTTGTCAGACGAAACGTTAAATAAAATGAATCATTTTGGCAACTTGGTCTATGCCCACCCTCCAAATGGCAGAGTATTGGTTAGAAAGCTGGAGAATATCCATAAGAAGATTAACAACCTCCTTAATGCTGTCGATTTTAACAATGCATGCATATATATATATATATATATATATATATATATATATATATATATATATATATATATATATATGTATATACTGGACACATGATATTTGTGCTTTGATCTCTGCAGTATCTATCTATACAGTTCACAAAATTTTCTCCACATTACATTTAGAGGGTTTATGATTGTGATCACACCTTGGGAGCTTTTTCTATTTTAGCGAAGTTCGTGGCACAGTAGCTTAAACTTTGGCCCTTGAAATAATCGCCGCGTTCACCCGTAGCCTTGTCTTACCTGTATAGTAGGTGTTCGGGTTGGGGTCTCCTGCAAACTGGTCGCTGGCCGTGAACGCGAGGGTCATTTATAACGTAACAGCAGATGTGTGGTTACCAGTAGGCATATTACACAAATACATAGACACACCCACCCACATACGCACACACACTTCGTTGCGCAGCAGTGTTCATAACATCTGCTGATTGCTCACCATTGTGCAACTCTCCTCATTACTGTCAGTTTATGGCGGAGAGGGGGAGGGAGTGAACTGAAAAAATCCAAGGCTTAATAGCAATGACACTGATAAAGAAGACAGGCGACAATCTTCAACCTCCGCCACCCATTTCTCTTCCGCCCTCTGCTCTGTACCAAAGAGGGAGGGTGGAGGGGAAGGAGGAAGAATAATTTTTTATACGAAGTCGGGGTTCCCCCTCCCGAGAGCCTTCAAGTTTTCCGCGTCCTCTGGCTCATAAAAAAAGGTAAATAAACAAATGAAAATCCATGGTGACACCCAACGCAACGACTGATTTTAATTGTACACACAAAGCCCGGAATAAGTGGTAGCCTAATAAGTTGGACTAGTAATTGGTTGAATGATTGAAAACAGAGTTGTTCTAAATAGCAAAACTTCTAGATGGAAAAAGTTACAAGTGGAGTTCCTCAGGGTTCCGTTCTTGGAACACTTATATTCATAGTATATATAAATGATATAGACCACGGACTAAAATCTATTGTCTCAAAATTTGCTGATGATACAAAACTGTGAGGAATGGCAAAAGATTACTTCAACCAATAAGCAATGGTCTGAAAAGTGGCTAATGAAATTTAACAAGTAAATGCAAGGTTATGCACATAGGTAAAAATAACAGTAAGTACGATTACAAGTTATTTGGAAATTCGTTAACAAAAGTGGACAGTGAAAAGGATATCGGCGATATAATCAGTAATTGTCTCAAATCATCTAAGCAGTGTATTCCAGCCTCTGAGAAAGCAAATAAGATTCTAGGACTGATTGAGCGATCTTTTGATTTCAAAAGTCCATCTCTTATAAACAAGCTATACAAGTCGTTAGTTCGTCCACATTTGGAATATGCTGTTTCCGTATGGTCACCGAATCTCATTAAAGACATTGACAGATTAGAAAAAGTACAACGGCGAGCCACAAAGCTGATTCCGAATACCAAAAATAAATCATACGAAAATACACTAAAACTAAATCTGTTTTCTCTAAAAAGCGTAGACTCAGAGGTGACTTGATACAGGTCTTTAAGATTCTAAAGGGAATTGACAACATCAATAGTGACCAAATTTTCACACTGAATGAGAGTCCGACAAGAAATAATGGTCTCAAACTGTCAGAAAATAGATTTAATATTGAAGTGGGTAGAAACAACTTCGCCAACAGTGTAGTTAATGAATAGAATAAACTTCCTACAAAGGCAGTGCAATGTAGTTCAGTTCGAAGCTTTAAGATTCGTTTAGATAAACACCTAAGCAAGGTGCTGTAATACCTGCCATTTACTTTATATCATTTGTTTATTTGTTTGTTTACTATTATTAGCTTGATTTTAATCTATCATTTATCTGTCAATTTATTATTTACTATTTACCTGTTTGTTTATTATTCAACTATACCTATGCATTTATTTTTCTTTATATTTATATTATTACAATTTTTATCTATTTGTTTATCTTTTGTAATCCTTTGTAACAAACTTGGACGATAGACTTAAGCGTGGTCGCCACATCGCCAGGCGACGTCTCCTCATCGCCTGTGCTCAGACGGAGGCAGCCAAACGATCTTCCTCCGCCGAGGAACGTGGGGGATGTCAGGCCCCTTTGACCTCGCGCGGAAGTCCAGGTAACGCCAGATCTGAAGAAGGTACGAATGTTTTTTTTTTTCTTTTTTTCTTTTTTTATCTTGAAATTTTGAGATTTACAGGAAGGATAGCCACTCGTCAGAGGAGTTACCTACCGCCAATGATCAACTTCCAAATCCTCTCTAGGGCATTAGTGCCAGGAATAGGGCTTACACGCCATTGCTAGGACGGTTACAAACAAAAGTGCAGAGGTAACAATTAAATTCTCTCTAGCGATAGTTAAACCCATCCTTGATTATGCGGTACAGTTTTGGTCTCCATCCTATAGAATGAATATTAATTCACTAGATTCAGTAGCAGAATGACCAAAATGGTATATGGGCTTAGAAATTCATTATACGAACATAGGCTTAGGCATCTTAAATTACAGTCTCTGGAAAGACGAAGACTGTGGGGTGATATAATAAAAGTATTCAGGTGGGTTAAGGGTTTTAACAAGGGTGATGCAGGCAAGGTCATTATATTAAGAAAGCAGGGTAGAACCCGTTGTAGTGGACTTAAATTGAAGAAATTTAGGTTTAAGAAGGAAATAGGCAAGAACTGGTTTACAGAGTAACAAATGTAATGAGCGATAAAACAGTTGATTACAAAGGATTACAAAGGCGGAGCATGCCGACAGGAGACCTTTTGGTCCATATCTAGGTCGGATGTAAAATAATCATAATAAATAGATAAATAAAAACTAGAATATAAATATAAATAATAAATAAAATACGTAAATAAATGCATAGGTATAGTTAAATAATAAACAAACAGGTAAATAGCAAATAATGATAAATTGATATATAACTAATAATAAATGAGAATAAAGCAAATAATGATAAACAGACAAATGATTACAAAACAAATGAACAAATAATATAAGATCAATTATAATCATTACAGCATCTTGTTTAGGTTTTTATCTAAGATAAATTATGATCATTACAGCATCTTGCTTAGGTTTTTATCTAAGATATATTATAATCACTACAGCATCTTGCTTAGGTTTTTATCTAAGATAAATTATAATCAATACAGCATCTTGCTTAGGTTTTTATCTAAGATAAATTATAATCATTACAGCATCTTGCTTAGGTTTTTATCTAAGATAAATTATAATCATTACAGCATCTTGCTTAGGTTTTTATCTAAGATAAATTATAATCACTACAGCATCTTGCTTTAGTTTTTATCTAAGATAAATTATAATCATTACAGCATCTTGCTTAGGTTTTTATCTAAGATGAATTATAATCATTACAGCATCTTGCTTAGGTTTTTATCTAAGATGAATTATAATCATTACAGCATCTTGCTTAGGTTTTTATCTAAGATAAATTATAATCATTACAGCATCTTGCTTAGGTTTTTATCTAAGATAAATTATAATCATTACAGCATCTTGCTTAGGTTTTTATCTAAGATAAATTATAATCATTACAGCATCTTGCTTAGGTTTTTATCTAAGATAAATTATGATCATTACAGCATCTTGCTTAGGTTTTTATCTAAGATGAATTATAATCATTACAGCATCTTGCTTAGGTTTTTATCTAAGATGAATTATAATCACTACAGCATCTTGCTTAGGTTTTTATCTAAGATAAATTATAATCATTACAGCATCTTGCTTAGGTTTTTATCTAAGATAAATTATAATCATTACAGCATCTTGCTTAGGTTTTTATCTAAGATGAATTATAATCATTACAGCATCTTGCTTAGGTTTTTATCTAAGATAAATTATAATCATTACAGCATCTTGCTTAGGTTTTTATCTAAGATGAATTATAATCACTACAGCATCTTGCTTAGGTTTTTATCTAAGATGAATTATAATCATTACAGCATCTTGCTTAGGTTTTTA
>NC_134785.1:13036792-13039292 GCF_046742065.1 Oratosquilla oratoria
TCCCCGCAAAGGTTACGGCAAGGAAAGGAGCCTGCAACCTTTTATTTATTATAATTTATATTATTATAATTATTATTTTATTTTATCTATTTTTTCATTTATCTATTTATCATTATTACATTTTTTTCGCATCCGACCTAGTTATGGACCAAAAGGTCTCCTGTCGGTATGCTCTGCCTTTGTAATCCTTTATAACCTAAGACTTGTTCTGTCTCGGTGTAGCTGACTCCTCTTCCTCCCCTTCCTCCTCTCTGCTTGCCAGATGTACATTCTATCTATCATCACTAACTCCTTTAATATGTGTATTCATAGTTAAGTCTGCGACTTGACTTTTCAAACGATGACAAGTTTGATTTGGAGTACGAGTGAGAATCTGGAATGGCGGGTGGTGGAGGCGGAGGTCGAGGAGGACGAGAGAAGGACGTTCAACACCACCACCAAAACCACCACAACCACCACCATCAACAGCAGAAGCAACACTGAATCTAAGAAAGCAAGTACGAAATATGAGAAAAACGTCTCACCACAAATTTGCACTGAGGTAAATAAGAGCACGTTAACGCGCATGCATACACACACTTTTGTATTTCCCGATTTATCAACATTCTTTGTGCAGTGCACGCTCTGTCGTATGTGACAAGGATCTCTCTCTTTTTAGCAAGACAGAAGGAGAAACTATGGCTTACCCTCGGAAAATTCCAGCTTTATTGGTCGACATATACATTCAGTGTTACATGACCGTATTGTTCACTACCTCCACGTGACACTTTTGTGTAGTGCACTTTAGCAGGGGACTGCGCATGGGGACGTGTGACGTGATCAGATAGTCACTCGAAGGTAGAGAGAGAGAGAGAGAGAGAGAGAGACGTCCAATTTCTAGAAAAAACTGATAAAAGTAAACATTTGGAATAACTTTCTTATGGTTATCGCTAGCGTAATACTTTTTCACCGGGTCCTTGGGTACAGCTAACGGAATCATAACAATTTCAAACTGTCATACAGGGTCACCTCACCACAAGAAGAAATTTCTCTCATTCTCTCTTACTCTCACTCTCTCTCTCTTTCTCTCTCACAAAAAATACCCTGAACTCAGTCCCCAAAGCACTCTGACATTTCCTCGAAGATAAGCGCACACAAATTCATTTTGTTCATGGTGGCAGCAAATCTGTCCACTTGGGCATCTCAGTTCACGACTACAGACGGCTGGAGGACAGGGCGGGATCAAGCAAGGGAACACTGCGAATTCCAACGCCGGACTGCAGCGCCTGTCCATACCTGCGGGAGAAATGACGATGAGGAGGAGGAGGAAGGAAGGATGGGCAGAAGAATCAGACCAGACCACACACACTAAGCGGTTGCGATGTCTATGCAACACAGTTTAGTATGGAATTCCTCAGGTATGTGCTTGTACGTGGATCGTAAAACACATACACACACACACACACACACACACACACACACACACACACACACACACACACACACACACGGCGCAGTGGTACCATTCTCGACCGCCAATTCAGTGATCCCACCCAGGGTGGAAAAGAAACCAGCATCGCTGCACTGCGAACCGGCATCCAATTCTATTAGGCAAAGAGTTGTGTGTGTGTGTGTGTGTGTGTGTGTGTGTGTGTGTGTGTGTGTGTGTGTGTGTGTGTGTGTGTGTGTGTGTGTGTGTGTGTGTGTGTGTGTGCGTGTGTGTGTGTGTGATTCACCATGGTCTTTGGATCACATGTTGGACTCGTGATCGACAGCTATTTCCCTCCCGGAAGAGAGCTCAGAGCTCGTATATGACCGATCTATGTGTAATGCTGTGACCTTACACGCACACACACACACCCAACTCCCCGCCCACGAGAGTTGGAGTAACAACCCGCAGCGCAGCGATACTGAAATTATTTCAGCCCTGGGCGGGATTCGAACCCGGACCTTCGTAATGGCAGTTGGGAACTTTACCAACCGCGCCACGAGTTGTGTGTGTGTGTGTGTGTGTGTGTGTGTGTGTGTGTGTGTGTGTGTGTGTGTGTGTGTGTGTGTGTGTGTGTGTGTGTGTGTGTGTGTGTGTGAAGTCACAGTATTACCCATAGTTTGGGCCATATATGAGTTCTCTCTTCCGGGAGGGTAATAGCTTTCGATCACGAGTCCAACGTGTGATCCAAGACTGTGGTGAAATAAACACACACACACACACACACACACACACACACACACACACACACACACACACACACACACACACAGGAATATGCAGCGACGATGTGGTCACCAAGTACAAAAAAATGTATAACAAAATTTGAAAGAATACAAAAGGCAATTACAAAATTGGCACTAACACTCTCAGAACTATCATATGAAGGGAGACTAGCAAAACTTGAGCTACAGACATTAGAGCAAAGAAGAGAGAGAGGAGATTCGATAACTATTTATAGAATCATGAAAGGCATAGAAACTATTGATAGAGAGGATCTAATAAAATGGGATGATAGAAATACGAGAGGAC
>NC_134785.1:13044292-13046792 GCF_046742065.1 Oratosquilla oratoria
ACGTATTATTCAACCCCACTAAATTATTGAAAAAAACGTTTAGAGCGGCGACTTTCCCTTGAACAGATCTTTGAGTACCTTATCCTTTATCTCGGTTGGTACAGTGAGTGGCGTCTGCCCCTGGTTACTACATATTGTCTGGAGCTCATTTTTCCACAGCAGCGCATTGCATAAACTTTCTGCCCCCCAAAACCCCTATATCATTTAGTTTCACTTCTTTGTCTGCTTCGCGTAACGATCCCTTCACATTCTCATGCGCACGCCCACGCGGATTACTTTCCTCAGCTGTCTTCTTTTTGGCGATTACTGTACGTTGGTTCCTCATTTCAGTGAGAACACGGTTTTCCTGCTCTGTGTAGTCCTTCAATTCCTTTGGTGAACACTCCGACCCACCCATCCGCTTCTTTTGTTGGGAGATGTATTCCGATTCATTATTTTTCATTTTTTCTAACATTGTTTTCCGCAGCTTATTATCCACTTCATTCTTTTCCGCTTGTAACCGTTTTTTCTCTTATTGGATCTTTTTCAGGTCTCTTCTCAACTCTCCTTTGCTCCCTCTTCTTTTATTGCTGGCGCCTCACATTCTTCATAGCAAACAGGTTTTTTCGGACGTTTCTTTTAAATGTCTTGAACCTACGCTCTAAGTAGTACAACTGGTATTGCCTGTGTCTTCTTCCACCATTACCACAAAAATGTTTGTAGCCTGCGTAATAGTGCTTCTTGAAATTTTCTACAACCTCGGAAGAAATATCCCCGCTACACGGTGTTGGTGAATTGCGTAACATCTTGAAACTAAGGACTATACGTTGGAATTGTTGTATAGATTGCTCCGCGACGCATGTCGTAGATTGCCGGTTTTTACACTTTTCGTAATATTCGGGGTGGCATTTCTTATGCTCTTTTGTTAACTGTGCTCTGAGAACTTTGTCAATAGTGGAGTTGTCGATCTTTTTTTGTTTTGTCACCCAAGCCCAGAAATCTCGCTGTCGCCTTTTCATGGAGGCTTCACTATCACGGGGTTCTTTAACCTTTTCATCGTAAAAAGAAATTTTTCACGGTACTCTTTCCGTAACAAGCCTTTTAAAGACGCTGACATATTGATCTCCATCTCACTGATTTTCTTTTCATCCGCAACCTACTTCCAATAATGCATATTACGTCTTTTCAACCGAGCTGCTACGGGCAAAGGCATCGTGTCCAACGTCCAACCTTGACCACGATTTGGGTACAACCGCACATGAAAAATCCCTTATACCGGGCACGTCCACAAGAACTTGAATCGTCATCTGGGCACGGTTTCGAAAGTGTTTATTTTCAATAGTTAGATATATTATATGATATATCATATATATATATATATATATATATATATATATATATATATATATAATGATATATATATACATACATAGGCTATATCATATGATATATATATACATATATATATATTATATGATATATATATATATATATATATATATATATCATATGATATATATATACATACATATATTATGATATATATATACATATATATATGATATATATAAATATGATATGATATATATACATATATATATATATATATCTTATATGATATATATACATATATATATCTTATATGATAAATATACATATATATATATATATCTTATATGATATATATACATATATATATATCTTATATGATATATATACATATATATATCTTATATGATATATATATGATATGTATATATATACATATATGATATATATGTATATATATACATATATGATATATATGTATATATATACATATATGATATATATGTATATATATACATATATGATATATATATATATACATATATATATATATATATATGATATATATATGTATACATATATATATATATATATGATATATATCTATACATATATATATACATATATTTATATATATTATACATATATATATATATTATATGATATATTATATATGTATATATATATATATATATATATACATATATATATATATATATATATATATACATATACATATATGATATATGTATATATATATGATATATATATATATATATATATATACATATATGATATATACAAACATATATGTATATATATATATATATATATATATTATACATTACACAATTTGAAATGAATTTTATAAATGCATCCTTTTTTGATTTCAATACTATTAATGATAAGTTTATGTTTTACTGTACTATCATGTTTAAAAACTACCTTTACGTTAAATCTTTTTAATAATTCTGTGATACTTAACAAATTTTCTTGAAATGGTAAAATTTTCAAACTGCCAAACCCTTAAACATTAGAATTGAACAACACAAGAAAAATGTTAGGGATGGCAATCATTCTAGTGGTATATTCAAGCATATTGAATTAAATAATCATCCAGTTGATTGGGGTAATGCCCAGGCAATCTATTATACCAACAACATAATAGCAAGAAATTTAATAGAGTGCAGTT
>NC_134785.1:13054292-13061792 GCF_046742065.1 Oratosquilla oratoria
TCTAATAACTGCAAGGAGATTATGACGTCCGTACTCTAAGTGATACCCTCAGGGGGAGGAGGAGGAGGGAGAGGAGGAGGAGGAGGAAGAAGAGGAGGAGGAGGAAGGAAGAGGAAGAGGAAGAGGAGGAGGAGTAAGAGGAGGAGGAGGAGGAGGAGGAGGAGGAGGAAGAGGAGGAGGAGGAGGAGTAAGAGGAGGAGGAGGAGGAAGAGGAGGAGGAGGAGGAAGAGGAGGAGGAGGAGGAGGGAAGGAAGAAGATGAGGAGGAGAAGAAGGACCCATAAGCACAGCCCCCCCCCACCACCCGCTGTACGAACTCTTTAAAGGTCCCCCTACCTTTTCTTTTTTTTCTAATGACGACTTTATTCAGCTCCTGTGTGGTGCACCTGACGCGTGCACGGAAGACAGGCACCGACGCTATCCACAGTGATTGACGTTAGTGTCAATCCTACAGTTGGAGGCATAAGAATTCTGTGCCTATAACATGACCGGGACGTTCATTACTGTCAGTTGTCCCAGCTATCTAAAGACACAACTGCTTGACCCAACAAAGTCTCTATAAAAAATCAATTTTTTTTTCTCGCAGTCACAACACTTATATAATATTTCTTCCCTCACTTGTAGTTTTTTCCATATGACGAGTCTCTGAAAAATACTTACCCTGATAGTTTCTTTTTGAATAAAATTGAAATGATAAACGTCTTTGGGGACGGGTTGTTGTGAGGTTTTAACCAGTTCCTAGGTTTGCTATCTCAGATGCGTCTTATATGTTGCCAGTTTCCATGGAGATCATTTTCACCCTTCTCGTTACTGCTGCAACCCATATTATAATAGAATCAATTGACATTAGCCAGAGTAAAGTTTATCACTTGTTGATGGAGATGAACGGAGTTAACGAACTGACTAACAACTGAAGACAAGACTGGCACCAGGAACGGATTTCTTAAAGACGGAGAGTCACACTGAAGACCGGCCAGTTGTTCCTTTTATTCTCACTTTCTTTGTGATATCCCCTGTTCCTTCTTTTTTTCATAATCTGTGTTATAGGCTTCCTTTCCTTTTGTCACCCAGCCATACCCTGCGAGGCGGACGACTTCCGTTGCGGGAACGGGGTGTGCGTCAAGAACAGTCAGCGGTGCGACGGCTCTAAAGATTGCGGCGACGGATCCGACGAGGTAAGAAGACCCAACGGCAGGGAGTCTACGCCCTCTGCCAGAGTCTGCCATGAAAACTGATCTCCTTAATATCCCTTTTACGCCATGCTCCGTAATGATTGCTAGATAAACCTTCCATGTCTCTCTTTTACCTCGTGAATCCCCGCACTGAGACTGTTCCGTCTCACCCTTCCTTGTTCCAGATGTAGTTCCAACGTGTTTCAACCTATTGCATATGGCACCCATCCCATTATAATCCTGCCAATGTTATCCAGTTTGTTCTACATTTCTTTCCTGTGGGTTTTAGACTGTTGTTTTACCCTCTACAAGCTAAGGTCTGAAGGGCTGAGGGAACTAATTTCACGATATCTTCTTCCTTTGTGTCTTTTGATGACCCTTTGTCTGCACGATAACACACGGAGGCAGCCAAAACAAAACTTTCCAGTTGATCGATGCAATGTCAAAGGAAAGTTCACCTCACCGCTACCTCCAGGCTCTCTTTCTTCTCTCTACAGCATTTCTTTCTTCAGCTGACAGCTTCCCCCCCTCCCCAAGATATTCCTTCTATTTTTCTTTTGCGCTGCTATTCCATTCTGAATCTTCCGGGTTTCTACCTCCACCCTCACCTTTTTGGTTCAAGACACAAAGTTTAAAGTTTCTTTTAAGATTTTACAAAATCTGCTGCTTTCCAGCCAGCCTACCTATTCGCAGTTTTGACACAATCTGGAAACAAAAATATCTAGATGACTATTTTTTCAGCCGAGCCATTTATCAATAAGAACATGCAAGGCGCCAACACAGACCCCTGTGGTACTCCTGTCGTCACCTTCTTAGACATGTCCTTTCCCCTCTTATTAACATTCCAATTCATACTTCTTCATTCGGTGATGCGCTCAGACAATCCAGCAACCTCTCCTTTGTTTTCCAGCTTTCAGAACAAACCTTTGGTGTCAGATTTTTCGAAGCCCTAATTTGTCCACACGACCGTCTGTGTTGCACGGCTTTCGATTAATCATTTCACCGATATTTATGACTTGTACAGCATTACATTTGCTCTAGCAACTGTCAAGCGACCTCGTTCCTCCAAGGGAAACCAACCCGCCACCTCCATCAGGCTGTAACGTCCACCATCTCCCACTCGACCATATCTCTTCCTTTAACAGCCCGTAATTTGATCGTAGAATCAGGTATGATAAGATTTTCTACCTCTTCCCTCCAAAAATGTCTTTCTTGCATGGATTCTTTTCTTGTTTTGTGAATTTCTTTATTCCCTTCGGTCAAGTATCAATGGCAACGTTAATGTCGACTGTGCTAGGATTTTTCTCTTCTCAAACGAACTTCTGAATACATCTATAATGGAATAACATCTTTTCTACATATTCCGCTGATACATAATCCAATAGCATTCTAAATTCTAGTACAAAAAATCCCATTTCCTTCGCTCTCACTTGTCACAAGCACTGATAACTGAGTTCTGTGCCTTCCCGGTTTTCAGACCCACTGTGAGGTGAAATGTTCCCCGGAGGAAATATGGTGTGGCCCCAAAGAACCGAAGAAATGCGTCCCCAAGGTCTGGGTCTGCGACAAAGACTACGACTGTAAGCAAAGTAGATTGGATGAGGTAGGCCTACGTTTATGGGTTTCTGTTTATGGAATCGACGCATCCTCTAGCAATAAGTCTTTTTTGTTGTTATAAACGTACTGCTTGGAAAATGTACGAGCTGCAGATGCTCGCCATTTTTACTTTCCACACATGTGACATCGAGGAGGGTTGTATCTCCCCAGTCGCTTAAACAATCCAACAACTCCCTACTCCCGAATCAGATAGCTACCCCACTGGAACGATCCCCATCAGGACGTTCCCTCCCACGCCTGTTCATGTAAACAGGCAATGGAAACCTTCCAATGAGACTCAGAGTGAGGGAAAAACGAGGAAGGAGTTTGTAGAAGGTGGCGACCAAATTCAAAACAGAACAAGAACGTACCTGGTTCCCATCGTCTCTTGCGTCGGCGCTCCCGCGACGGGTACCTAAAAGTGTCAAAAAATGTTTGTGTTTTTACCCCCAGAGTGTACGAATGAGGAACACATGCTAACTGACGAGTGGGATGGTAACAAGAACAGATAGTTAAAGTTTGCAAATTATCTTCCTCGTTCTCCTCAACTCCCTATGGCCAATAACTAAACTAACCGAAGTAGCCTAAACCAACCTAGCAGAGGTACTGTATATACTTGCTCCATCGACAACCCCCACCAGGGTCCTAAAATAAGTGTTCTGTCGACAATAATCAGCGCTTCCATTCTTGGGGAACAATCTCGCATCGAACAGGTGGTCATAGATGCGGTCAAAACCGCATTCAGAGAAGGAAATGGGCGAGAACTAGTTTACCAATAGAGTGGTTAATGAAATAGACTTAGTAACCATGTAGTGAGCGCTGTAACTACTGGATATTTAAAGAGAAGGTTAAATACCCTTTTGGATGGGGATGACAGGTGGTAATGGAAATGGAACAACCTAGTGTAGGCTTTATGGTCTCTTGCAGCCTCCTCCATTCTTATGTTCTTTAGACGAGAGTTAAGAGGAAGTAAAACCGAGGGGCATTACAAGGTAAAAATGATCATCATTTACTTAGATTCGTCTCCAATCATAAAAGCAAACTGCGTGATTGGTCCGCCAAAAATCATCATCTCTCTACACATCAGGCTGGAGCCTCCATTCTTAAGGACATTCAGGCATTTCCTATTACCCTTAGGCCCTGTTCACACTAATGGTTTGAACCGCGCGGAAACCGCGGCGGTACCGCATAGTCAAGGAAAAACTGAGCGGTTGTGTGTGAACCCCTCCACAGCAGTCCAGGCAATGGAATCAACCTGCATGCGTGGTGCGTGGCATATACCATACTGTAGTATAGTACACTACCTTACAACACAGTACAGTCGTGCAGTTCAAAGTTTTATTATTTGGCTGGGTAAACGCTTAAAAAAAGAAATAACATCTATGCATTGCGTTTATCATCAATTCTAAACAACTAAAAGGATGACTTTTTACGAGTCCATGAATAAACGATGAATGACTGAACAGATGCATAAAGGAATAAACGAATAATCAAACGAATGTCAGGGTTGAAACGAATGAATGAGCAGCATCAGAATCACCGCATCAGTCTGTCTGTCAGTCATCATGGGTGTTTCCTTCCGGTGTGCAGTGCTTCTGGTTCAACAAAAACTAATTGTCTAGACCCGGCATCGGTTGGATGAACCGAAGAGCAACTTAGAAACTGATATCAGAGCTTTTGTAAGATGTGCACCTTTCCTTCCCTTCCCATCCTTCCTTTCCTTCCCTTCCCTCCGTTAATTCCCATCCCTCAATACCCTCCCTTCCCACGGGCTCAATGGGAATCGCCATCGTCAGGTCTTAGTCTCAGGGACGTATCTCAAGAGAAACAGTTTATGTGGCCGATTTCTATATGTATATATGTATATATGTATATATATATATATATATATGTGTGTGTGTGTGTGTGTGTGTGTGTGTGTGTGTGTGTGTGTGTGTGTGTGTGTGTGTGTGTGTGTGTGTGTGTGTGTGTGTGTGTGTGTGTGTGTGTGTGTGTGTGTGTGTGTGTGTGTATTTCTAAACACTCTGGAAACATTTCACGGAAACAAACGTTTAAGCGTCACTAGAATGATCACTGCTATTCCAACACAATTGGCGGTTTAAACACTGGCACATCGCTTACCGTTGTTCCTATAAGTTGGTTTGAGTGTTTAGAATATCACTATGACACTTGTCCACAGTCTTCGGAATCTTCAGTTGGCGCCGAACTGATATACATTTTCTACACATTAATCATTTTCCTGTGCTGAATAAGAAAAAATGTCCTTCACCAACCACAACACAGACACTTTGACTTAGTATCACAAAACGCTAAACACGATTTGTTCATGAACAACAGCGTTCGAAGTATTCGAACAATTAACGACTTTGCTGTTAGGAAGTAACCGATACACTGCAATCAAGACACTCGCTCACTGCCTCCCAAGAGGTAACAAGATGTGGCAGCATACTACTCCAGTATGCTACCCGCTTTTGCCTATTCGTTTGTTACAAAAGATTACAAAGGCGAAGCATTCCGACAGGAGACCTTTTGATCCATATCTAGGTCGGATGCAAAAAAAAAAAAAAAAATAATAATAATAATAATAATAATAATAATAATAATAATAAAATAATAAATAAAAACTATAATAATGTAAATAACAAATGAAATACATAAATAAATGCATAGGTATAGTTAAAATAATAAACTAATAAACTAATTGTTTAAGATATTACACATTCCTTCATTTGAATATTCAAGTTGACCGTCAGCAGATAATAGTGGACCAATGTGATTCCTAACAACCTTTTTATCTCAAATGTAACTATAGAATTCTTTGGGATTCTCTTTGGATTTATCAGCGATGTTCATTTCGTATTGTCGTTTTCTTTTTCTTATTGTCTTTTTTAAATCTCTCTGTATTGATACATAACTTTCATAGTCATTAGATGCACCCGAGCACTTATATTTCTTATAAGCCTGTCTCTTTTTAGCAATACTTTTTTCAGTTTCTTTGTCGAGCCACTTTGGGCGAGCCTGATTTGGGGGACGTCTGTCCTTAAAAGGAATGTAAGTTTGAATCATCTTAGTGAGCGTATTTTGAAATATTTCCCACATCTGATCTACAGGTCTTTCGTTTAATTTTGCCTCCCAATCTGTAAGCTGAAGCTCCTGACGTAGTCCTATGAACTGAGCTTTACTGAAATCGGGTATTTTAGAAGCACAAGTATCTATTCTAAAATTGTTTAGGAGTTTGAATCTGACTAAGTTGTGATCGCTATTTGCAACAGATTCACCGACTCCTACATCAGTTACCATGCTTTCGCGGCTAGTGATCAATAAATCGAGTAAGTTTCCATATCTTGTGGGCTCTTTTACATGCTGAATTAAGTAATTGTCACCAAGAAAATCAATCAAGCGATTACCTATATGGCCATGTTCAAGGGTCATCCAATCAATGTCAGTAAAATTGAAATCACCCATTATCAATAAATCCCGGTTGCAGAAACTAGACAGTTCTTGAAATAACAGTTTGTCGTCTGCTAATGATAATGTCTTTGGCCTATATATTACACCTATATTAATTTTTTGTCCATTTGTTTGGGTTAACTCAACCCACAAACTATCATATGCATCCTGTTTCACTTTCTCTAAAACACAAGCATGATCATTGTTTTTAACGTACAATAGAACACCCCCACCTTTCTTGTGGTTTCTATCCTGATGAAAGTGTTTAAATCCCGCAATATTAAATTCAGCTTCGAACTCTGTACCATTTAACCATGTCTCAGTTATTCCTATCATATCGAGATTTTCGCTTTTGACGTACGCCTGTATTTCTTGAAATTTGTTCCTAATACTACGAGCATTAAAGTACATCGTTTTAAGAAACTCGTGATTATTTCTTTTTGACACATTTTGAGTTTCAATATCATGTCTTATATTATCATTTTGTTTTTTATTTATACCTTGCTCTATATTATTATCATTTGGTCCTTCATTGACATTCAATGCCTCATTAACATTTCTCCTATCAAAATTAACATTTCCCCCATCACGGACATCTGGTCGATCACGGTCATCCGATCTCTTTTGTACATTTTGTCCCCCTACGTCACCGTGATTCACGCCGGCCTCCCATCGTTCAGTGACATTATGTCCGGCATCCCTTTCTAAAATTATATTTTGTCTAGTGACATTATATCCTACCGTGATATTTTTTCCTCCACTATAATTACATCCCATCGTGATCTTTTGTCTTCCACTGTCATTACATCCTATCTTGATATTTTGGCCTTCCTAAAATTATATTTTGGCCTTCACTGACATTATATCCTACCGTGATATTTTCTCCTCCATTATCATTACATCCTATCGTGATATTTTGTTCTCCACTATCATTATTTCCCATCGTGATCTTTTGTCCTCCACTGTCATTACATCCCATTGTGACATTTTGTCCTATGACATTACATCCTAATGTGACATTTCGTCCTCTAGCGACATTACATCCTATCATGATATTTTGGCAATCATTGACATTCTGTCCGGTATCCCTTCCTAAAATTATATTTTGGCCTTCACTGACATTATATCCTACTGTGATATTTTCTCCTCCATTATCATTACATCCTATCGTGATATTTTGTTCTCCACTATCATTACTTCCCATCGTGATCTTTTGTCCTCCACTGTCATTACATCCCATTGTGACATTTTGTCCTATGACATTATATCCTAATGTGACATTT
>NC_134785.1:13066792-13069292 GCF_046742065.1 Oratosquilla oratoria
ATGTACGCCTGGCTTGGCCCTCGGATTTTTGTGTACCAAGCCTGGAGATCTTCCTGGTCTTAGGGTGTGGCCATATTGCACGTGGTTTGCTGGAAGGGTAGCGGGATGCCTAATGGATCAGAGTCAAGAACAAGCACCTGTTATCTAATACGAGTGGCCACACTGGACTGGGGTAGCGATAAGCTTGGAGTGAACCCGCTACCCGCGTCCGGTATGGCCACTCGTATTAGATAACATGTGTTTGTTCTTGCCTCTAACCCGCTAGGCATCCCGCTACCCTCCCAGTAAACCACGTGCAATATGGCCACACCCTACTGGACGGGAGTAGCGATAAGCTTGGAGGGAACCCGCTACCCGCGTCCGGTATGGCCACTCGTATTAGATAACATGTGTTTGTTCTTGCCTCTAACCCGCTAGGCATCCCGCTACCCTCTACCCTCCCAGTAAACTGTGTGCAGTGTGGTCGCACCTTTATAGATCACCAGTCGATGAATTTATGGGCTGTGGTTCCGAAACTGGGAGTAAGTGGGGGAAACTCACTTTAATTTGACAACATGGCTGGGAAAAAAGATGTGTCGAGGGTCAGCAGAAAGGAAAAATTCATTGTATCGAATTCGTAAAATTTTGCTCCTTGAGTTTCGCCTCCTGTCTGCGATTATGGTAAACAACAGATGCTTCATTCACGACACAGATTAATCCTGTGCAGCGCATCTGCATCTCTCGTATTCACTTCTTTCCCTCTTCTATTTTCAGATGTTCTGCGGCAATCGAACCTGCACGGAAGACCAGTTCCGCTGCGCGTACGGCGCATGCGTGGCGGCAAACGCGCGATGCAATGGCGTCGTCGACTGCGTCGATGCTTCTGATGAGGTGCGTCACAGAGTTGCTTGCAGAGCCCAGGCCAGGCTTTCAAAAGCGTCATGCTCACCAGAAAGATAGCCCTTACGTAGCGGCTGACGTCACAGGGACCATGCCACCGTCCGACAACTGGCTCTTTAGCGATCGGGTAGAGGTTAGGTTGTAGTGCAATGTTACCACCACATCCTTAAGAAAATCATCTGTGGGAGAAGGATAGAAAGAAACCCCAATTTTCTTTGGGCTTGTTTATTCAAATTACAACACGACTCTAGGTGAATCGGGCCGCTGTCTTAACGGCTGTACATAAGAAAGTGCATATCTTATATTCAGGAGTAATATACACAAATCAGTTCACAAACTACTATTGTTACTATATAGAAAATTAGTACAAACACTCATACATATTTACATATTGCTATGAGAAACATGAAACTGTTATTCAAGATATATCTACATAACTACTAGTTGCAATAGGTGACAATTAATTAATGCAGGAAATAAATGGAGCACGTACATTACAAAAAAACTAATTCTTTAAGGCGTGATCTTGCTACAAGGTGGGGCGACGCTTATGATGAGAGCGCGGATATCTTTTCAGTGACTAAATGATGTTACTGAAGGTGCTCATTGGTAGATTTTTCGGGTTGGCCTTCGTCCTACCTACCTGTCTACCTACCTACCTAAGTGAGAACTTGCTCAGGGACGAAAAAGTTGCCTCGGGAAGGGCCAGGGTTAGTGACAAGACACCAAAGACAACAGAAGACGACGACGACGACAACGACGACGACGACGACATGCACCCACGCACCCTAGTCTTGCCATTCTCTCAGCCTCCCCTCCCCAAAGGAGTAACCAACTGTGGGTTCTTCGTAATATATATATATATATATATATATATATATATATGTATATACATTTTCTTCTACCAAACCTCTAGGTTATTATTCCTTCTTTTTTTTCTTCGTGTACTATTTCGTTATAGCCTTGCCTTGTTTTTCACAGACACTGTGTTCGGAAGAAGAGTGCAAAGAGCCCGCTCTGTTCTGGTGCGGTGATTCTTGTATTTCGGGAATATTCCGCTGC
The DNA here is from genome assembly GCF_046742065.1 of Oratosquilla oratoria. Lineage (NCBI taxonomy): Eukaryota > Metazoa > Arthropoda > Malacostraca > Stomatopoda > Squillidae > Oratosquilla > Oratosquilla oratoria. The sequence goes on from NC_134785.1 coordinate 13,068,734, forward strand.
GACGGCAAAGCTCACTGCTCCAACGAGGCCGACGAGGTAAGTTGACAGTCGGTGGTATTCTTAAAAAAAATTCTTTCCATTCCAAGGATTTATATAAGATTTATATAAGGAAGGGTTTATATACGGAAAGATTTTTTTAAGAATACCACCGTAAGATTCTTACGGTGGTATTCTTAAAAAATTCTTTCCCTTCCAAGGATTTATATAAGATTTATATAAGGAAAGATTTATATAAGGAAAGATTTTTTTAAGAATACCACCGTAAGATTCTTACGGTGGTATTCTTAAAAAATTCTTTCCCTTCCAAGGATTTATATAAGATTTATATAAGGAAAGATTATTTTTTTAAGAATACCACAATAAGATTCTCACGGTGGTATTCCTAAAAAATTCTTTCCATTCTGAGGATTTATATAAGATTTATATAAGGAAAGATTTATATAAGGAATTTTTTTTTAAGAATACCACCGTAAGATTCTTACGGTGGTATTCTTAAAAAAATATTTCCCTTCCAAGGATTTATATAAGATTTATATAAGGAAAGATTTATATAAGGAAA
>NC_134785.1:13086792-13089292 GCF_046742065.1 Oratosquilla oratoria
GAGTCTCCCGAAAACCGACCGGAATCGTCGGCCGTTTCCACTGCATGACCTCGCCTACCCGCATGGATACCACCGTGTTATCCATTTATTTTCATGCATATTAATCCTTTTATTCTTAAATAATTTTGTTTTGTTCTTTGTGATGGCAGATAGACTGCGTGACGAAGTGCAGGCACATCGACTTTATGTGCGCAGACAGGGGTGCATGTATCCGCCAGGAACTCCGTTGCGACGGCACTCCCAACTGCAGGGACAAGTCCGACGAGGTAAACGAAAACAGCATTATATGTGTGTATATATATATATATATGTATATATATATATATATATGTCTATATATATATATATATATTTATATATATATATATATATATATATATATATCAACCAGAATTCAGTTTAATTCTAAGCCATCAACGTCGAGGAACTCGAGGAGGCATACATGCAGAAATTGATACGTGGTCAGCTGAGGACTCGAATCTCCGCTAGCACGTAACAAGTGAATATATGTGTGTGTGTGTGCGTGTGTATGTGTGAGAGAGAGAGAGAGGGGGGAGAGAGAGAAAGAGAGAGAGAGTGCATTACAGTAGTATTTTCAATTGTCCCCTTCATAATTATGTAACGTCTGCGTTGACACACACCATTCCCGCCAGAAGTCCTTTTCATTGGTCCCCTACCTTGTTCAAAAAGAGTAAGTAGCTACTTTTGGATTTTTTCTTTTATTTAAAAAAAAAATGGCTTGATTGGTATTTTTCCATGTTTTTTTTTTTTTTTTTTTTTTTTTTTTTTAATCCTTTGCCACATCCAGGTACCGTGCATCTTGACTTTTCTTCTTCTTTCTTTATCGCAGAAGGACTGTCCAGTCACCGAGAGGCCATGAAGAGCGCTACCTTTGGTTGTCATAAGAACATAAGCATAGAGGAGACTGCCAGCTCCCTCCCCTGTGGCCACCGGCCAGGCACTTTATTACCTCAAGGGCAACATGAGAAAAGCATTTATATAAGAAATAGAAAAATAGAATAAAAATACATCAACAAAAATTTATAGTAACACTTACCCAAAATAAAAGTAGAGAGTTCCAAAATATGAAAATAGATATGTATATGTTAGTGGGACCATCTCATCTTGCAAGGGGGAATAAGAAGTCTTGCAATAGATAGTTAGATAAACATGTAACTTCTTTATACCTCTCCATCCCAATTTCTCCGGTTTTCTTTACTACAACACAGGTGCAAAATTAGATAGCTACCTTACACTTTTTATATAATTTCCTAACAAATAATTCAATACATAAAATGTCAATAAATACTTGGGACATGTTCAATTTAAGTGAATACCATTTGGATTAAGAAATGCCCTAAGCACTTCCAGAGATTGATGAATAGTATGATTTCTTTTATACGATAGACAAAAATTCTACACCTGCTTGGATGACCTCATTATCTTAACAATTCATAAGAAGTCAATATATGGTAATTCAGGATATTGTGAAACTGAGTGAATGACATTTGGATTAAAAAATGCATCAAGCACTTCGAGAGCCTGATGTATGATATATATATATTTTTTTACGATAGAAACATATATATATATATATATATATATATATATGTATATATATATATATATATATATATATATATATATATTGACCCATTGTGACAAGTTGAATAAAGGTGGAAAAAAGAGAATAGCGAGTCTCGTTCCGAATTTATTCCTGACCGGTTTCGCTTGTAACTCCTTCAGAGGAATGTTACTCTGAGAATAAAGCTGGCAGTATACATAGTGGATTGACTCCGCGTTCCCTCTTAGTGGGGGTCCGCTGGAGTTTACAATAAACTATTGTGTGAGTGCGAAAACAGTGTGTGTGAGGTGTTGTTCTATGATGTGTCGTAATGTTACATTTTATAGTTTCAGGAGTATGATATGACTTATAATAAACAAATAAAAATTGATATGAAATGTAACTCAAACTAACAAAACAGAGATCAAACAATTATATGTATGGGAATAGTGTCTGAGGTGTCCTAAAATGTGGGGAAATGTCACATTTTATGATAAAATGAGTATAGTGTGACTTATGATAAACCATGTTGTGAAAAGAAATTCACATTAATTGAACAGAAATTAAACAGTTATATGTGATATGAATTAATGTAATTTGAACAAAAGAGGGGAAAGATGGATTAAGTTGAATAAACTAAATCAAACTTGGACACAAACCCATGTTACGTTGGCGCTGTGTTGGGGCAATTTCTCACTGCTGCATATTTTGTTGTGTACTTTTTCCATTTTATGTCCCCCACTTTCTGACTAATGTTAGAGTTGGTAATTATGTACAAGACTTTGATAACTTTCCTCTGTCTTTTTCTCGGTCCTTTCCGTATTACTACTGCTTGTTGCCAGTCGGGTAGGTGACCTTCTTGTTCTCCATGATTCATCATCGCGTTAGAAAGTCGGTGGTATCATAGGTCTGCCTTGTGCTCCCTGATCCTGGTTT
>NC_134785.1:13094292-13111792 GCF_046742065.1 Oratosquilla oratoria
CATGACGCGGTGCATCGAGCGCCACGTGCACTCCCGAATGTTCTGTCACAACTCATGAAATCTAATTACACCCCCAATGGACTGTATCAGTCTTATTCAGTCAAGGCTTTAATGACCAGTAGCTCCCAAACTTCTCGTGACTGAGTACCATTTAGTGACAATCAAAGTCACAGTCACTGGTGCAATAAGATATGAATGAGAGATTCTGTGCCACTTGGTTCCAGGAAAAAAAAAACACGTTCCGATCAGATATAAATTTATTCATTGAATTTTAACGCGAGGGATGCATCTGTTTCTTTTCCAGGTCGATGCATTGTATAACTTTCCTCACAACACATCGGAAATCGTGCACGGGTGCTAACAACTGTTTATTCCTTATCATTCATTCATTCATTATTTATTAAAAGTATCATTATTTATCTGTTTATTCATTATTCATCATTATCTATTTATTCATTCTATTTATCTGTTTACTTTTTATTTTATTTTTTCGAATCCGACCTACCATAGTTATGGACCAAAAGGTCTCCTGTCACCATGCTCTTCTTTTGTAATCCTTTGTGTTCGCGTTCCGCCCGTAAGGCCGTCACGTACCGGTGGTACGCGTGCCACAGTTTGGGAACCAGTGCCCTATACGGCCATGCAACTTTCACGTGCGGTTGGAAATTCATCTTTCCTCAAAGATAAATGTTAATAACTTTTAATTGTAAGGAACTACGATAGTTGCGTGTAAGGGGCGGGCGACAGCGGATGAAGCATAACCCTGTGTGTGGTGTCAAAAGAAGAGGGAAACGGTGTGGGGAATAGACACAGAGTGAGAGAGAGAGAGAGAGAGAGAGAGAGAGAGAGAGAGAGAGAGAAAGAGATAGATAAAGGGGGTGTCAACCCCCTTTTCAATCTGTAAATCTGACCCATTGTCCTCTTTTTCTCTTCATCTTTTTTCTGATGCCCGACCTGCTGGACGACCTCTCCCACACCATTTTCTCATCGTCGCCTGCCTGCCTTGCCGCTTCCTTGTTGCCCTCGGACCTGCGGCCGCCGCCGTGACTGACTTTTCTTCCTCTCCGCCTGCGTGCCTTTGCATGGCACAGGGTACCCCTGAAGCGGGTGCACCAGGGCCAGCGCACCCTGCAGAGCGTCCGCGAATCCATGAGGACCATCGTGAACCGCTACTCCACTAAGGCGGTCGACATTGTCGGCCTCGAGAACTTCCAAGATGTAAGATAAATAGATATAAGGCTGTTGTAGTTTGTATCGCTTTACGTGCGGTGCGTATAGGAAGTAACACACATTACTAGAAACCCTTTGAAAGGCCACTGACACAACACGGGATGACAGTGAGTTCGGCCCACTCGCGATCTTGTCTCAGTTCTCATTTGCACAGAGAAACGAGACGAAAATTAGTATTCATATACTTAGAAACAAAGAACCCAATACATATCTATTGTCGTAACATATCATTTAATTTTGAAATATTTTTTAATATATCTACTCTATCATGAAACTAATCCACATGAACGCATATCGAGGTTTCTAAATTGAAGTTGAATTATTTGCTGTTGAGACGCTTCTCAGTTTGCTCAGCAGGATTTGCTGAAGTCACCCTTTTACTTGTTGCTACATAAACATCTTTATCATATTATTATATAAATTATATTCCTTTTTAGTAGTTGTTATGCATCATGCATATTTTGTTCTTTCCCTACTAAAAAGATTTTATTGATCGTAGTTAGAGATACTGGTAGCAATATCTATGTTACGACAAATGAAGGGGTGACTTTAACAAATCCTGCCGCGGGAGGCTGCGCTCGCTACCTAGTTTCTTGATGCAGGTGAGGGGTAGGCAGTCACTGCTGAAGAGCTTCCTGCATCCCTGTTGGCGAAGGAAATACCCCCAGCAACTGAAACGATCACTTGCTCGTCGCTTTTTTTTTTTTCTACCTTCTACCTGCATATGGAACTTAGATCCACCTCACTGTAGATGTATCCAATTTCATTAATTAATTGTAGAACACGCAAGGAAATAACTTAGTAATGGATCCCCAGGAGCGATCTTTCCTATACATATAACAAAATTACCCCGGGGAGTACATAAGCACCCTTCTCAATTTTCCTTAAACACTTTCTAAAGACGTTCCTTTGTGAACAAAACGTCAGAGCAATTACGATTCCATGCTTTCCTCCGTGTTTGTGTTCTCCATCCTCAAAATCATTACGAACTACCGAGACAAGTGTGCGCGGCCACTGTGATTTTTCTCCCTCTCCCCTCACCAGGCCCAATACTTCGGGACCATTGAGATCGGGACCCCCGGCCAGAAGTTCGATGTCATCTTCGACACCGGCTCCTCTAACCTCTGGATCCCCTCTGAGCAGTGCTCCATCATCAACTTGGCCTGCCGTGAGTAATGTAGACAAAACAGTAATATTGGGCCCTGTTCACACTAGCGGTTTGAACGCGCGGAAACCGCGGTAGTGCCACAAAGTGAAGTAAAAACTGCACGGTTATGTATGAACGTCTCCACTGACTTATATTATAATTGAACCGCCGTGGTTCAAACCGCCAGTGTGAGCAGGGCCAGATCCAAGGGCAAAGTTGATGAAGACACGCCAAAACACATGTATATACTAGAATAGATTCTATGTATGTACGTGGACACAAAAAGTACAGACGAAGATATGGATGCATTTATTGTACGTATATATAAATGCATGTATAATTCAGTGTGTACCGTATGTATGTACTCGTATGTAAAAATTGCTCTTGCCCTTCAAGCCTCGTTTACACGGGGCAAGTTGAGAGGCAAGGAAAGTGTGTAAGTTACTTGAGCTGGAAAGGAAAGCGAGCAAGTATATGTTCACACAGGCCAAGTCAGAGACAAGTGACCAGTGTGAACATGTACCTTCTTCTCCAGTTCAAGTAACCTGCACACTTTACTTGCCTCTCAACTTGTCCCGTGTAAACGAGGCTTTGGGATGAAATTCCCTTTTCAACCTCTTTCTGTACTTATGGGAAACTGAATCACGAAAGCAGAGTTCAAACCCTGATTCTGACCTCTCCTCTTCTTTGTTGCAGAGACCCACAACCGTTACGACTCCACCCTGTCCTCCACTTACGTCGAGAACGGGACCAGCTTCGAGATCGTCTACGGCTCCGGAGCCATGAAGGGATTCTGCTCCAGGTGAGACATTACTGTGAGACTCAGTCTAGACCAGTTACCAGCATAATTCGTGAATTCCGGATACATGGGCATGTGGCACGTTTCCCTGATGTTGATCGTATTCAGCGTTGTCTCCACAAGAGACAACACTCGATGGAGGAGACGAAGAAGGGGACGTCCGCAGAAAAACTCGTGTCTGGGACAAGTTGGTCGAACTTGTCGAGAGTTGTTTGGAGAGGGATGGACGGGTGTCTTCATGGGAGCTTGCCCAAAGAGACCGTGGGGACTGGCACCGGCGCGTGAGTGAAACAACGCGCTCCCTGGTGTATGACGCCCCTGATTGATGATGATGAGTGGTGGTGGCGAATGGTCGTGGGTGGGAGGAAGAGCGCGACGTCTCACACCCAAACCGTCAACGAAAACATCATTAGCAATTGTTCATCACCATGACTTCTTCCCTAGTGTAGGCTTTATGGTCTCTTGCAGTCTCCTTCATTCTTATGTTCTTATGTCTAGGACAGACCACCCGCGCACGCGGGATCGGTTTTTGTTGGAGAGGAGGAATAAAAGTCTGAAGCAAAAGGAAACTACAGTAATGTATAAAAGGGAGTTAATGCCACAGAACACTTTTAGAGGATATTCATTAGAGTTTGTGTCGTGGCTCAGGAAGTAAGTGGCAGAAGACTTGGACTTACAGTCTGAAGGAAAATGAAATGATAGTAGTGTATAAAAGGGGGTTATTGCCACATTAGAGTTTGTGCCGTGGCTCAGGAAGTAAGTGGTAGGAGACTTGGACTTACAGTCTGAAGGAAAATGAAATGATAGTAGTGTATAAAACGGGGTTATTGCCACATTAGAGTTTGTGTCGTGGCTCAGGAAGTAGGTGGCAGGAGTCTTGGACTTAAAGGCTTGCATCTAAATAAACTAAAAGCGTGTAAAATATTTGGAGACATGGTTGTAGAGAAAGGCAGAAACACGGATATGGATTTTTTTTTTTTTTTTTTTTTTTTTTGTGAGAGGTAAACCGAAGTAAGAATATGTAGTATGAGAGAAAGTTAGAAATAGAATTAATCTTAGTCGAGGAAAAAGCATTTATATATGTGCACGTGAACGCGATTTCTCTGATCACCAGGAACACATTCATCACGGCATGATATCTCTCCATAAATCTCAGAAGAACTCTCCTCCCCTAAGGAGTGTGATCGCCAAAGCCTAACTCGCCTTAGGCACCTTGACTTACATTCTCTGGATAGACGAAGAATGTGGGGTGATCTAATAGAGGTATTCAAATGGGTCAAGGGCTTTAACAAGGTTGACGCAAGCAAGGTCAAATATTGAGACAGCAGAGCAGGACTCTTAGTATTGGGTTTAAATTGGACAAATTTAGATTTAAGAAGGTCATAGCCAAGAACTGGTTTACCAGCATAGTGGTTAACGAATGGAATATATTTAGTAACAATGTAATGAGTTCTTATTGTTGTATTGATTGTTTTATGAGAATATTAAACAGCTTTATGAATGGGGATGAAAGTTGGTAAAGGACATGGAACAGCCTAGTATAGGCCTCATGGTTACTAGCAGTCTCCTTCATTTTTGTTGTTCTTATGCCCATAACCCTCTTTTTTCATTTTTCAGTGACAACGTCCAGATTGGCACCACAGTGGCCAAGGACCAGATCTTTGCTGAGGCTACCAAGGAACCCGGACTTGCCTTCGTGCTCGGAAGGTGAGTTTCATAGAGTCCGTCCAGGGATCTTGCTTACTTCATAAGTAGTTGTAGAGATCCACTTAAATGATAGATCAGTGTTTCTTATGTGTTATATCGACTCCACACAACGAAAAATAAACTTATAGTAAAACAAATCGCTAGTAACAGCGATGTAATTCATACAATCAGGCCCGGCCGTCGCGAGCTTTGAACTCGGGTCCCTCTGGGGCTCACGCTCAAGGGGCCTGATTTTCTGATATATTTATACGTTTCAAGGTCTACAGTAACAGACCAATACATCCATTTCCTTTATTTATTTATTTATTTATTTATTTATTTACTTTTTTTTTTCCACAAATGCCTGGCTTTTAATCGTACGTATCTCCTCTACTTTCTCCTTCCCGGGGCAGATTCGACGGTATCCTGGGCATGGGTTTCTCCACCATCTCCGTAAACGGAATCCGTACCGTCTTTGACACGATGATCGACCAGGGCGCCGTGGACGCCCCCGTCTTCTCCTTCTACCTCAACCAGTAAGTCAACCCCGCCCACTCCAGGAACGGCCCCGACGGATCTTCAACGCGTATCACACACGTGTGTGTGTGTGTGTGTGTGTGTGTGTGTGTGTGTGTGTGTGTGTGTGTGTGTGTGTGTGTGTGTGTGTGTGTGTGTGTGTGTGTGTGTGTGTGTGTGTGTGTGTGTGTGTGTGTGTGTGTGTGTGTGCGTGCGTGCGTGCGTGTGTGTGCGTGCGTGTGTGCTCGCGTTTGTGTGTGTGTCTGTTTGTGTGTGTGTGTGTGTGTGTGTGTGTGTGTGTGTGTGTGTGTGTGTGTCTGTTTGTGTGTGTGTGTGTGTGTGTGTGTGTGTGTGCATGTGTGTATTTGTGTGTATGCAAAGAGATCTTCAGGTGATAAAGATGTTGACGTGGTTAGTCAGAGTAATTGTTTGTGGTTGTCTGAGTGAATGCAGCTACTTGTGTTAAGAGAAACATGAGTGGCGACATACCCTCTGACCTCGCCTCTTCTTCTCCTCATCTTCCTTCAGCGACATGGAGGGCGAAGTAGGCGGCGAACTGATCCTCGGCGGCTCCGACCCGAACCACTACGAGGGCGACCTCATCTACGTCCCTGTGTCCAAGGCTGGCTACTGGCAATACACTCAGGAGAAGTAAGTATGATGCAGAGGGAACGTGACAGTCTACTACGGCAATGGAGTAAGGACAGATTCCAAAATTGGACGACAATTTCGTAGCGTTGTCTCCACCTAATGATGACAGGAATCTTGTATTCTGACAGTAGTACTCCATTAAGGTCTGATATATAATTAATGTCATACTGAAATATTACAAAAAAAGGCGCAGCTTCTGCTATACCATTCGTTAGGAGATGGCTGTACAATATCGAAAGTCTCTTGCCCCACTTTGGAATAGAGGTGTTTTCTTGATTCTGCCGGGTGTGACTCACACCTCCGCCACCTTTGTTTCGCAGCATCAAGGTCGGCGAGAAGGTGATGGACTTCTGCGCCCCGTGCGAGGCTATCATCGACACCGGCACCTCGCTCATCGCCGGACCCAAAGACGACGTCAAGGTAAGCGGTCGACCAAAGACATCTATTCCATACTAGCTGGGGTCTCTCTTTTGGTCCTCTAGCAAAACAAGAGTTTCGGCTAAAGCTGTCGCCGACACACTGCATCCGGATATACCATCATCAACCTTTCTATTTTTCACTTGATTTAATCTTATTTACTTTATTTATTTTTTATTTATTTTTTATTTTGTAGAACACAGCTTCCTTGTAACTTGACTCCACCATTTCATTCTGGGTTTCTTCCTCTTTTTTTTTTCTTCTTCTTCTTCTTCTTCTTCTTCTTCTTCTTCTTCTTCTTCTTCTTCTTCTTCTTCTTCTTTTTAGATCCTGCCATCAGTCTGAGAGAGGTTTAATCGTCTGTCCCGTATGTCAAAGGAGTTCAAGTCGGCTCTTCCTGGATAACTCCAGGGAAGTATTACTCACCAAAACCTTCATAGGCACCTCCACCGACCTCGCTTCATCAATTACCCTCCGTATCCCTCTAACGCGCCCTCCTCCACCCTCTCCCCCTTCTTCTCCTCCCTCTCCCTCCCTCTTCTCCTCCACCCTCTCCTCTCCATCCTTCTTCTCCTTCTCCCTCTCCCTCCTTCTTCTCCTCCGCTCTCTCCCCGCTTCTCCTTCTCCTGTATGCCCGACTCACTCTCTCTCACCTTTCTCCCATCAGGCCCTGATGAAGGAGATCGGCGCCATTCACATCTTGGGAACTCCTGAGTACATCGTCCCGTGCAACAAGGTCGCAACTCTTCCCACCGTCACCTTCGCCTTCGGTGGCCACGACTTCACCCTCACTGGACCTGAGTACATCATCAAGGTACGTGACGGCCTTCTGTGTGTGTGTGTGTGTGTGTGTGTGTGTGTGTGTGTGTGTGTGTGTGTGTGTGTGTGTGTGTGTGTGTGTGTGTGTGTGTGTGTGTGTGTGTGTGTGTGTGTGTGTGTGTGTGTGTGTGTGTGTGTGTGTGTGTGTGTGTGTGTGTGTGTGTGTGTGTGTGTGTGTGTGTGTGTGTGTACGTGTGTGTGCCTAGTTGATTTGAAAATATGGGAATTGCCTATGAATAAGACTCAATGCATAACCGTGGCAGAGGTAGATCAAAGCTAGAGCCCCCTTAAAGGGGGGGGGGGTGCAGAACGCCCTCTTGGTCCAGAATGAATTTGTCCCTCCTCTTTCCTCTTCCCCTACCTCCCCTCGCCCCTCCTCTTTCCTCTTCCCCTCCCTCCCCTCGCCCTCCTCTTTCCTCTTCCCCTCCCTTCCCCCGTCCCCTTCTTGAACCCTCTGTCACACTTCTCCTCTGTGTTCCCCTGCAGTCGACGGACGCCGCCGGACAGACCACGTGCCTGGTCGGCATCATGGGTCTCCCCATCGACATCGATTTCTGGATCCTGGGTGACACCTTCATCTCGAGATACTACACCGAGTTCGACCAGGGCAACATGAGGATGGGCTTCGCTACCTCCAAGTAAACGTCCTCAAAGTCGGCGCGGCGGATGCGTTACCCAAGAAAGAAGTTCTGTCAGCTCTCCTTTGCCAGCTGAGACATTAAAATCGAAGTCTTCACGTGTTTCTTTCTTTTTCCTTTTTGGTGAATTTCCTTCTCCTCCTAGAGTACAGAGCAAACAATATCCAGTTGAATCTTGCCTCAGTTGTTCTCATAAGTTGGGATGTTAAAACTGCGAATGACATCGTTTGCTTCTCTTGATGAATCTTATACAAACCCAAGCCCACTGGACGGATTGTCCCATTTGGCTCAAGCGTCTGGCAGCACATCCACCAATGGAGGACCAGGACTTGTCATCCTAAGGCCCCTCTTTGTTATTCCTTCACCGTGTAGTAGGAGGACGAGACCTGGAGCCTCGCGGGGTCAGGCCAGGTCACGAAGTCGGCTCCTTAGAGGAGCTCGTCACAGAGTGCCTTTGGTAGCAAACAAATCATCATAAATTATGGTCATACACCAGGGAGCGCGTTATTTCACGGTCCCCCCCACGTGGGCCTATCCGAGCAAGATCCCATGCAGACATCCTTCACTCCATACAACTCTCGACATGTTGGATCAAGTTGCCCTAGACATGAGTTCTGTGGACGTCCCCTTCTTCGTCACCTCCATCGAGGGTTAGTCTCTTGTGGAGAGAACGCTGAATAGGATCAACATTAGGTAGGAAATGAGAGAAAAAAGGAAAACACTGGTGTTTGCAGAGACAAGATACGCAACACCCCCGTCATCAAACACAAACACGCCCCGTCATCAAACACAAACACGCCCCGTCATCAAACACAAACACGCCCCGTCATCAAACACAAACACGCCCCGTCATCAAACACAAACACGCCCCGTCATCAAACACAAACACGCCCCGTCATCAAACACAAACACGCCCCGTCATCAAACACAAACACGCCCCGTCATCAAACACAAACACCAGCAAGCCGCAGGTCAGGCCGTCCATTAATACAAATATTCTGAGGAAATCAAAGAGCAAGTCAGGAACTGTAGGGTTGTCATCTTTATTCCATTTTACACTTATTACTCAATTCAATGTTAATTGCACTCTCACTACTTTAAGATATTTCATCATTTACTTGCTAACCAGTTGAGTCATTGGCATAACTATTATCTAGAAATATATCGTCCCTTAATTGCAAAGTGGAATTTTTCTAAGTTTGTCACTGGACTCTTGTTTTTCTTCCGCAATGTTTCTTTCAACGACCTACATGCAAGAGTGACAGCTAGGGGCTAATAAGGCCGAACAGATAATTTCCGGACAAGACAGAGAAGAGAGAAGAAAAGAGAAGAGAGGAGAAGAGAAGAGAAGAGAAGAGAAAAGGAGAGAAAAGAAGAGAAGAGAAGATAAGAGAAGATAAGAGAAGAGAAGAGAAGAGAAGAGAAGAGAAGAGAAGAGAAGAGAAGAGAAGAGAAGAGAAGAGAAGAGAAGAGAAGAGAAGAGAAGAGAAGAGAAGAGAAGAGAGGAGAAGAGAAGAGAAGAGAGGAGAAGAGAAGAGAAGACAAGAGAAGAAAAGACAAGAGAAGAAAAGACAAGAAAAGAGAAGAGAAGAGAAGAGAAGAGAAGAGAAGAAAAGAGAAGAAATAAAAAGAAAAGAGAGGAAAATAAGAAGAAAAAGAAGAGGAAGAGAGGAGAGGAGAAGAAAGGGGCAACCTTTCAGTGCCGGTTGCCTGAAGACGAAATATGTCTAGCCCTTCTGAGTATACGGGGAGGGAGGGGAGGGAGGGGAGGGAGATGAAGTTAATAGTGGCATAAGATTGAGATCAGATGCCTGGAAGTGTCTGGCATCGTGTGCCCTCTTTAAGCAACATTTGGCACCCTTTAGTGATTCTGTTCTGGCTAACGCCACACTATTTCGTTCAGCCGAGAGAGTAGATCAAGAACAAAGTGTATTGTCCGCTGATAAGAATTTATAGCCACCGGTGCTCCAATGCCGCGCTCTAATTGTGTCCGCCATCTTCCATTTCGGATTCGTGAAATACTATCAATTTTATCTTAAGCAAATTCTTTTCTAGAGAATGCTTTACTTTGGAGTTTTCTCCGCGTATGATTTTACTCATCAAACAACCGAACTACCTATTGATAGTTGTCTCAATGGGCTTAGTATTTCCATCCCAGAGTCTTATGGACAAAACTAAATAAAGGAGGTGGATACTTCCATCCCAGAGCCTTCTGGACAAAACCAAAACCGCTTCGTTACTCCCTCGAGTCACAGCTCCTACATCCTTATCAAACAATAACTCTTCTATACAAATAAAATATGTTGCTATCCTACATTACGGCGTTATCAGTCTAGCCTATTTTTCTCTCTCTCTCTTCTGTATTCTCTCCAGGTTCCTTAGTTACCCTCGTCCATCTTCTTGAGTTTCTTGAGGAGAAGGTCCGAGTCATCCTCGCGGTAAAGCATCGACTCGAGCTTGTTGGCCATGGCCCGTAGCTTGTCCTCGATCATTGCACCCTGGAAAACACGTCGAGAGCATTTGGGACAGAGCTTCAGACATTAAAGAATAGAAATGAAATGAAATATCGACTGCCATACGTACTATATCGGCCACTGTAAGGAGGCAATATCATAGTGTTCTTCGTTTTACTCTGCTTCTTTGCCGCAGTTTTAGTTTTCCACGGCTTTCCGCGAGAGGATGTGTATATGAGCTGTGAGTCAGAATGGCGCTCGCATTTGCAGCCGCTGGAACGAACTATTTACCGCGGCAGATAAACAAAGAAGCAAGCAAGCCAATGAACGCCTACCCGTGCTTACTGCGTGTAGCGTTAGTGGCTTCCCGACCACTGGTGTGTCACTGCTGCGTGTTGTCGGTGCTCTAGGGATTGTGTGCAGCCTGTTGTTTAACACGAGGTCAAAGTGCAGTGCCAGTGTTGCGCTTGGGGGGTGGCCCAGAGTGCACACGAAAAATGAGACCCTCAATGTACAGGTTGAGAATGCAAACACTCCCTCTCAGGAAACCGCGTGTTCAAAGCGTTAGTGAAAGATACTCAAAGAACTGCTCCCTCTCACAATCCACCCAAAGGGAAAGTATATCAATGGTCGTGTCGTGTCGCTTGGGGAGGTGCGGCGATAGGATTGTGGTGAAAGGGAAGGAGGAAGGAGTAAAACCAAAGACGCACCTGTGACGGTGGAATGTAGACTGGAGCCTTCAGCAAGTGAGGATCAAGCACTTGATCAGGACCTGGCACCTCAAGCCTGACCTGAGGAGTTGAAGGGACGAACAGGACGGTGTTGCCCATGTCGGGAAGTTTCTCCGTTCGCGTCCCTGGCATCGGGACGAGGCCCTGTTGGAGAGAAGGGAAGGGAAGAGAGTTACGAGAACAATGCTGCCAATCGAGATCACGTTTCGTCTCATGTCTCCTGCATAAATGCGGACATATCTTCAAGTGAACGTTGTAATGATTTGCAACCCCAGACCACCTGAGGGTTGTTTATCTTTACAAGCTAATATCTGAGATGTCTGATCTTATCAAGCTCATTCTCAACTAGCCTAACCTAATTTAACCTTAAGTAGGTGGTCGTTACTGTTGGGGCGATTTATATTTACACACTCATTTCTAGGACTGCTACTCTTTACAAGCTAACATGTGAGGTAGTTCATCTTCCCGTAGGTGCTCTGGTGTTCCTAATCTTTACAACGTTGCCGCAGGTAATTCATGTAATAATTTCTCATCTCACACAATTTTGCATGGCTGCCCTTTTTGGATATAATATCTCTCAAGTATTCAGCTAAGAAACTGAACGATGTAATTAAAAAAAAACAGTGCTCCCTACGAGCGTACCCTGAGATGAGCATCACTCGTTCAGAAAGACCAAAAAATGAAAATGCTATAGAGTGACGGCCATCCTCTCATTTCAGCATTCACGTCCCCTCACAGGTAGCACCGATAGAGTATGATTTATTGCAAGTTTCTTATACACATACCAAGTGTACCGTTTGCATTTCTACATTTATTAGCTGACACTTAATTCCCAGCCTCTTAATCTTTTGTTGTCTTCTGGTCTGTCTGATAACTTTTGTGACCTTTCTGGAATCGCAATTGAGGAGAAAACGGGGCGGCGGAGCGCGCCAGCCCTCCGAGGCACTTACGGACACCGACTTGGCGCTTCCCGGAGAGTAGATCGAAGTCGGGTCAGGGGGCGCGGCCCGACCCAGGCTCCCGCCGGCGACGGTAGGGCCAACCTTGATTTCGTTGTTCCCCAGCACATAGGGGTGGCCCATCTCTAGAAAAAGGATATATAATACGTTTTAATATCTAGCATCGGTATAATATATAATTGAATCCTTTTGCTTACTATGTATAACCCTGAGGACGAACCCCGGACAGGGTTCGAAACGTCGGTAATAAATTCTGTTACTCTGAGTCCAGTGTTTCGAAATTTTCCGATAACATGACTCCTGGACTCCAGCTCTTTACGAACGTAAAATATATATATATACATACATACATACATATATATGTGTGTGTGTGTGTGTGTGTGTGTGTGTGTGTGTGTGTGTGTGTGTGTGTGTGTGTGTGTGTGTGTGTGTGTGTGTGTGTGTGTGTGTGTGTGTGTGTGTGTGTGTGTGTGTGTGTGTGTGTGTGTGTGTGTGTGTGTGTGTGTGTGTGTGTGTGTGTGTGTGTGTGTGTGTGTGTGTGTGTGTGTGTGTGTGTGTGTGTGTGTATCAGCAATCAGTCCTTCTTTATTTGCACCAGTCAGAAACCCACCCGTCGGAGGTGCTTCATACGTCGCAGGTGGTGGAGGAGAGGTGAAGGAGATGTGCTTCCGAGGGTCCTCCTCCTCCTCCACCTGGGTGCTCCCCTCTGGACGGGGCGTGGTGCAGTTCGACCTTCGAGGCGACACGGCGCCCCTCCCGGCGACCAACGAGAGGCGCTGACTGACCGTGAAGAGGCTGTCCTTCGGCGGATTCGCCGACGGTGACGGCGGCGCCAGCGGCCCGTCCTCCGGTCCTGACTCGTCGTTGATGCTGATTCGCAGACATTCGTCAGCTGTCGAGTGAGAGGAAACACGTGAATGCAAAGCGCTGCCTGTGACAATGGGGGGAGGAGGGAAGATTTCGTAAGGCTTGAGAGAAAGAAAAAAAAAATAAGATTGCAAGGATGAAGAATTACATATTGAAAGAACCGAAGTGTAAGGAGACAAGCTGAAGTGGAGGTTTTATCACGTCTCTTTTTTTTTTTTTTTTTTTTTTTTTGCCCTCGTGGTGGGACGAGGACGTTCCATCAGTTACGTCAAGTTGCCGCCTGACGCTACCGTCCGTCAGACCTGAATCTGGAGAGAATAACGATCGAAACATTCCCGACTCCTCCTTCAGCATTCTCACATCCCCTTCAGCCAAAGAAAACCGACAGACGTTAACTAGCAAACACTCTGCAAAGAACACCACTTCTTTATCTTAGATATATATATCTGTATATATGAGGTGCAACAGCTGTCGGCACCTAGACCTGGTAGAGAGTTTGAAGGTTGTGACATGGAACAAATGTGTGTGTGTGTGTGTGTGTGTGTGTGTGTGTGTGTGTGTGTGTGTGTGTGTGTGTGTGTGTGTGTGTGTGTGTGTGTGTGTGTGTGTGTGTGTGTGTGTGTGTGTGTGTGTGTGTGTGTGTGTGTGTGTGTGTGTGTGTGTGTGTGTGTGTGTGTGTGTGTGTGTGTGTGTGTGTGTGTGTGTGTGTGTGTGTGTGTGTGTGTGTGTGTGTGTGTGTGTGTGTGTGTGTGTGTGTGTGCGTGTGTGTGTGTGTGTGTGTGTGTGTGTGTGTGTGTGTGTGTGTGTGTGTGTGTGTGTGTGTGTGTGTGTGTGTGTGTGTGTGTGTGTGTGTGTGTGTGTGGCGGGGTTGTGTTATTATTTCTACAACAGCGTTTGGGTATGCGAGAACTGACGCTGTTTTCCTTAGCTGAAGAACTTCGAGCCTACAGCTGGCTAACAGTCTAAAAAAGTGTTCACAGGATTTCTTTGCGCACCCTCCCCCACCCACCCATTACGGAGATAGGGATGCGGAGGATTTCCTTCTTAAGCTGTACAAAATCGCCTGATGGCAACCATAGTATATACTGAGGTCTTGAAGCGTAGCTCAGTAGTTCTTTTTCACCACGTGCTACCGCTGTGTACACAGAAACGCAGTCACGAGACCCAGTATAACGGTCCAACCGCTGTACCAGTTATAAGTACCGACACGTGTGTATTCTTATGGTGACCCCTAGACCTGATTTGCACACGCGCTCGCGACTGGATGCTTCGATCGCGTATGCGTGGTCAGTAAAAGCGTAATTGCGTGTACACGATGACTTGAGGCCCTTACATTCCGCCGTGAGAGGTTGCTCTTCGTTCTTCCCCTTCCCCTTCTTCTTCTTCTTCGTCTTCTTCTTGCCCTTCGTCTCCTTCATGAGCTTGCGGACGTGTTTCTCCCAGCGGTCCTTGGTCGAAATGGTCTTGGAGAGTGCGCTCGGTGGCGGTGGCAGCGGCTGCGTCTCGCTTAGGGAAATGACGTCTGCGTCGGGATGGAACTCTGGGGCAGATCCTGAGGGGTCAGAGAACGAAATGTCGGGACCTTAGACAAAAAAGAAAGTTACAATGTAGGAAAAAGGAAAGAGAAAAGGCAAAGGCGCTCAGGACTGACTGAACTACCAAAAAAGTAAAGAAGAGAGAGAGAGAGAGAGAGAGAGAGAGAGAGGCGATAGACGAATTCGGTGAAAGTGGCAGATAGAAAGGACACGATGTGATGGGAATTTGGAAATTGATAACTGGATGTCATGTGGCAGACAACAGACAGTGGTCACGCTAAAAAAAAACATGAAAGAATGAAGTTAGATATACAGAATGTCAGTCAGACATGTTATTCAATACAAAGTGAAAAAAGTCTCAACGAAAGGAATAAAATTCCTGCAAAGACAGCGCAATTTATTGCAGTTCGAAGTTTTAAGGTTCATTTCAATTAACACGTAACAAATATGGTGTAATGCCTGCCAATTGTTTGGTTCTCTTATCTACTTATTTCTTCGTTTTAGTATCTATTCTTAGCATCCGACCTAGTTCTGGACCAAAAGGTCTCCTATCGTCATGCACTTCTTTCGTAAACCTTTGTATGCCCCTTGTGAGGACAACAAGTAGGGTTGCCCACCAGTGCCGCTATCGTCGTCTTCTATCTCGCTGTCCTCGGTGTCATCCGAGACGTCGAGACCTTCCTCCTTCTTTCGACGCCTTTCTTCCCTCCTGGCCGCCTTCTCGGCCTCTTCCTCCGCCAGATCTTCGGCCTCGCGGTCGGCAGCGGTACGGATGCCCATAATGTCCTGGAACATAGGGACACATTACAGTGATGCCACATGGAACAGGGAGGGATGCCCTACACGGGACATGGAACCATTCCGGATGATATCTAACAGAGCATATAGCAAGGTCATCATATTAAGACAATAGGGCAGGATTAGTAGTAGTGGATTTAAATTGGACAAATAAATTTAGGCTCAAGAGCATATAGCAAGGTCATCATATTAAGACAACAGGGCAGGACTAGTAGTAGTGGATTTAAATTGGACAAATAGATTTAGGCTCAAGAGCATATAGCAAGGTCATCATATTAAGACAACAGGGCAGGACTAGTAGTAGTGGATTTAAATTGGACAAATAGATTTAGGCTCAAGAGCATATAGCAAGGTCATCATATTAAGACAACAGGGCAGGACTAGTAGTAGTGGATTTAAATTGGACAAATAGATTTAGGCTCAAGAGCATATAGCAAGGTCATCATATTAAGACAACAGGGCAGGATTAGTAGTAGTGGATTTAAATTGGACAAATAAATTTAGGCTCAAGAGCATATAGCAAGGTCATCATATTAAGACAACAGGGCAGGACTCGTAGTAGTGGATTTAAATTGGACAAATAAATTTAGACTCAAGAAGTAAATATGTAAGACCTGGTTCACCAACATAGTGGTTAACAAATGGAATAGACCTAATAACCATATAGTAAGCGCTAAAAACAATTTTTTTTTTTTTTAAGAGATAATTTTATGGATAGGGTTGAAAGATGGTAAGGGACATGGAACTATCTAGTGTAGACCTTATAGTCTCTTGCAGTCTCCTCTACTCTCATGTTCTTAAATGGGATACTGTACGTGTATTTAGGGGAGATTAAAATATTTTGGATAATATCTAACAAAGCATACAGCTTCTGAATATGGTTTTGCGCAACCATCTTCCTCTCGACCCAAAGTAATTCTAAAGGTCCACTACTTGTCCGTGTCCTTCGGAGCATCTATCTTATTGTATCCACCCTTCTCACGTTCATCTCACGCCAGAAACATAAGAACAAAAGAACATAAAATCATAAGAACATAAGAGCATAAGAACATAAGAACAAAGAACATAAGAACATAAAGGAATAGGAACATAATATAAAAGTATGAAAACATGGATAGTTTTAGATATTTGGGTGCAAACGTGGCAGGAAAGGGTGGAGTGAAGGTGGAGGTAGAATGTAGATTGAGAGAAGCGAGTAAATGCCTTGGTGGTTTAAAAAGTGTAATGAGGAATAGGAATCTGGGAATGGATGCTAAGAGGAGACTGTATGAAGGAGTAATTGTGCCAACAGCACTGTATGGAGCAGAAACATGGAACATGAGAGAGGAAGAGAGAAGGAACTTGAATGTGTTTGAGATGAAGTGTCTGAGAAGTATGATGGGGGTTACTAGGCTAGATAGAGTGAGAAATGAGGAAGTGAGGAGGAGAACAGGGGTGGAAAGGGAGCTGGGAGATAGGGTGGATGAAAGAGTATTAGGATGGTTTGGACACATGGAAAGAATGAGTGAAGAAAGACTAGTAAAGGAGGTATGGAAGGCAGATGTGGAGGGAGTGAACATGAGGGGACGTCCTAGGATGAGATGGATGGATGGGGTGAAGGGGGCTTTGGGGAAGAGGGGAATGTCGGTTGAGGAAGGACGGGAGAGGACAGAAGACAGGGGTGAATGGAGAATGGTTGTATATGGAAAATGTTGTGATGCATGAGGTGGATTGGACGGGGGAATGGGGGTGAGGTAGTGTGTGTGAGCAAAATTTTTTGACGCAGCCCGAAGGGATTTCTCCCCGTCCTCTCCTTTATATGGGGGGACGGAGAGGGGGGGTCGCCGATTTAATGAAGCGGCCTTGCTGTGGATGTGCTGTGTCCTGCGACACTGCTTCTGACCCAGGGCTGTGGACAGGGTGCTGGGATGACCCGTCATCTAGGAGGTGCTAAGATGGGAGGGAGGGTGGAGGGGTGTGGAGTGTTTTCGGGGATGAAATGGGTGGGAATGTTTTTGTGCCTTGTCCTTTTTGGCTACCCCCCTGGTACATACATACATACATATACCAAGGCTTTTTCCCCCTTCCAAGGGAGGTAGCCACAAAAGGAAAGGCATAAAAAACACTCCCACCCATTTCATCCCTAAATACACTCCACACCCCTCCCACCCTTCCTCTCATCTGAGCACCTCCTGGATGACGGGTCATCCCTGAACCCTGCCCACCGCCCTGGGTCAGAAGCAGTGTCGCAAGACACAGTACATCCACAGCAAGG
>NC_134785.1:13116792-13119292 GCF_046742065.1 Oratosquilla oratoria
CGTCCAGTCCTCGCACTCACTTCCCCGGTCGCCACATAACCTACCTTCCATTTCGGAGAGGTTGCCAAGGGAGAGCTTCACGTAGGCGTTCTTCATGGCGTACATCACGATGGCAACTATACTCAGTATCACTTTAACAAACTCCATAAAGTTCCAGTAGCTCTTTAGATACTTTTTCCCCTCCTGGAAAAAAAGTGATAGGAGAGGGTTCATAAAGGAAGAAATTTGAGGGTGATAGAGACTATCTTGTCCGTGGTCAATACTGTTGTACAATACGGAATATTGCGCAATAATATTGATCGTATTGGACCCGCTTTACTTACTTTTCGGAGTTTCTTTGAGATGCGGACGAGGAAGACGATGATGAAGATCACCACCATGATTTCGCAGAAAATGATCCACACGGCCGAAGGACCCACGTAACTGTGGATTCGGAAAAAATAATAAATTTGATTAATTTTTTCTCGGAAATACTTCCTATTTATGTGAATAGAATAGCCTGCAGTCGGACCAGAACTAGATAAAATGCGTCTCGGCACTAAGGATTTTTTTTTTTTTTTTTTTTTTTTTTTTTTTTTTTTTTTTTTTTTTATTTTTTTTTTTTTTTTTTTTTTTTTTATTTACTTTAGATATTTTATTCTGACTGTCGCCAGGCATTTTTATTCAGGTGAGTCCTCGGGGGAAAGTGGCAGGAGAGATGGGGACAGGGTAGGATTGCCCTCTACCCGTGAAAATAATCATATCCCTCTCGTACAGAAATTATTCAAGTGTTCGTTACTCTGGTCTTCTTCAGACGATATCACTCAGGTCGTGGCAGCAGTATCCTCCGGTCCCTCAAGGAGGAGCAATGGAGCAAAGCAAAGAGCCGCTCGCTGGATGACGTCACCTTACCTGTACAGCTGGAAGGTGTTGATCAGGTGGCTCTTGAAGGCGAGGCCCGAGTGCGAGAACTCGACGATGAGAGCTAGGCGGCTGAAGAGGTTGACGTTGACGTTGAGGACGGCCAGCTCCACGAAGACAGCTCGGGTGTACTTGTCTAGCCACCCTGGCGAAAGAAAGAAAAGGAAATTATGTATCAAACAGTTAACCGTGTAGTTAATGAATGGAATAAACTTCCTGCAGAGGCGAGAGAGGGAGAGAGAATGAAAAGGAAATGAAGTGATGCATCAAACAGTTAGCCGTGTAGTTAATGAATGGAATAAACTTCCTGCAGAGAAGAGAGAGAGAGAGAATGAAAAGGAAATGAAGTGATGCATCAAACAGTTAGCCGTGTAGTTAATGAATGGAATAAACTTCCTGCAGAGAAAAGAAAGAGAGAGAATGAAAAGGAAATGAAGTGATGCATCAAACAGTTAGCCGTGTAGTTAATGAATGGAATAAACTTCCTGCAGAGGCAGTGCAGTGTAGTTCAGTTCGAAGATTTAAGATTCGTTTAGAAAAACACCCAAGCAAGATGCTGTAAAGCCTGCCATTTATTTTATATTATCTATTTATTTGTTTGTTATTATTTGTCTGTTTGTTTACTATTATTCCCTTGATTATAATTTATTACTATTTATCTGTCAATTTAGTATTATTTACTATTTAAATGTTTATTATTTAACTTTACCTACTTATTTATTCATTTATTTTATTTGTTATTATTTATATTACTATCATTTTGTTTATTTTTTATCTATTTATTCATTTATCTTTTTTATTTTTTTTTTACCCGACCTAGTTATGGACCAAAAGGTCTCCTGTCGGCATGCTCCTCTTATGTAATCCTTTGTAGAACACGTCTGCAGAGAGCTAGTCGTCATTCTAAAGGCTCCCTTTTAAACTGGGCAGTCACAGAGAAGTGATCTTTCAGCCACATCAGGTTTTCGTAAAACACAAAGGTTATGTATGTCCTTCCCCGCCGGGGAAACAGGGTAAGACGACTCAGAAGAAGAGGCTTAAATAGTGGTATTGTGGTCACCAGTGACCGGGAAATGTACTATCCTGAGAACCACGGGTCACAGTTGATGACTTCGAGCATCGATACTTGAACTACATGTCCACTTCTCAAATAAGTCGAAACGTACCCTCTTCCTCTTCCTTTCTCCGTTTTTGGCTAATTGTCAATTTACACTTCTGATTCCTCATCACACCTACGTTCAGCCTAGTCTATTCGTCAACTCAGCTTGCTCTATTCCTGTCCTCCAGGATTGTTCATAGGAATGATCTCTCCACTGATCTTTGCGCTCTCTTTAGCTTCGTTTCCATCGCCTTCGTCACTTTTCAAATGTCCAATGCTAAGACCGTAACCGAGTTTATGCGCTGATTGTAAAATTTGCGTTTGAAACACCCAGGTAGGCAGGCCGTCACGGTGCTCCTATATATTTACTTCCTATCTTACCTCTATAGACGAGATTTATTTTCCAGAAAAGTGTCTATTTGTCAGATTGCATGATATTGTTATTAGCTATCATGTCATATTAAGATGAATTGGCATATCCAAATACTGGTTTCATTCTCG
>NC_134785.1:13124292-13146792 GCF_046742065.1 Oratosquilla oratoria
AAGACGAAGAAGGCAGAGGACCCGATGGCCGCAAAGACCAGCAACCAACCGATGTAGATCGTCCACCACGGGAAGGTCTTCGGTTTCTTCTTCTTCTTCTTCTTCTTCTTTTTGTCCTTGCCGTCCTCCTTGTCGCCGTCGTCCTCCTTTTCCTTGTCCTCTAGTTTGCCTAAGGACACAAAGAACCGTGGGGATTGCACCCATTAGTCTCTCTCTCTCTCTCTCTCTCTCTCTCTCTCTCTCTCTCTCTCTCTCTCTCTCTCTCTCTCTCTCTCTCTCTCTCTCTCTCTCTCTCTCTCTCTCTCTCTCTCTCTCTCTCTCTCTCTCTCTCTCTCTCTCTCTCTCTCTCTCTCTCTCTCTCTCTCTCTCTCTCTCTCTCTCTCTCTCTCTCTCTCTCTCTCTCTCTCTCTCTCTCTCTCTCTCTCTCTCTCTCTGCAAACATAACCCTCCCATCTCATCCATGAAATACACTGGAACAACTATTTTGAGTATGTGAGCACCCACCACTCTTTTCTTGCTTCCTTTACCCACACTTCAACTCCCCCACCTCTTCCTCCACCTCCACTCCCACCCCTCACACACACTTGTATACGCGTGTACATAGAGGACGTCTTCAGCCCTTTCCGTGCAGAACGAATGTTGATCTTTAAAATCCTGACTGTCGCCCCCAGATCCTCTTGTTCATCTCTGTCATCTCTCCCTCACACGAGAGGTGGGTTTCACACTCAAACGTTCCCCCGTGGCGTGCAGACGAGCCACATTGTGGCCGCAGAACATTGATCACATAACAACCAAAGGATGAAATCTGTGATACCAACAACGCGTGCTGCCGCAGGAAACCCCGAACTAGACACTCGCCACAAGCAAAACATTATGCCCGGGTCCCCCGACGGATCACCCCACCTCCCTACCGTTGTTCAGTTCGGCCTCGATTGCCGCGTTCACGAGGGCGTCGGTCTTGGAGGGCCTCGGCCTCGCTTTCCTGAAGATTTGGTCCATGGCGACGCTCGGTGGCAGTACGATCATTGTACCCATTATGCTGACCTGAAGAGTAAAGGGCTCGTGAAAATGTCGGGATGGAGTATAAGCGCTTTCTATTCTTCAAAAATATGATGACAGGTGCTTTAATTTTTTCATTTAGAATATGAAAGGCATACAAAAAATAAGTCCTGGTGGCGAATAACAATTAGCAGCGGATAGAGTGTCTCAGGGGAAGAAAGCTCCCGTCATGAAGTAGGGGTGATCGATTGACTGACTGACTGACTGACTGACTGACTCTGACTGACTGACTCTGACTGACTGATAGTAGTATTGACTGAGTGACTGACTGACTCTGACTGACTGACTCTGACTGACTGACTCTGACTGACTGACTCTGACTGACTGACTCTGACTGACTGACTCTGACTGACTGACTCTGACTGACTGACTCTGACTGACTGATTGTAGTATTGACTGAGTGACTGACTGACTCTGACTGACTGACTCTAACTGACTGAATGTAGTATTGACTGAGTGACTGAATGACTCTGAGTGACTGACTTTGACTGATTATAGTATTGGCTGAGTGATTGACTGACTCTGACTGACTGACTCCAACTGATTGTAGTATTGGCTGAGTGACTGACTGACTGACCCTAAATGACTGACTCTGACTGACTGACTAACAGGAAGCCCGGCTGACGTACCCAAAGCTGGAAGGTTGTGATGGACATGAATCCGAGGTCGAGCTTGGTCGTATTGACGGGTTCGGTACGGTAGAACATAGCGTTGACGATCATGGTCAAGTACGTCACTGCCACCACGACGGACAGACGCTGCAGACGCGTGTACGAGCTCTTGGACGGACGCACGAAGATGGAGATCCTGTTGGAGACGAGAGGGTCAGGGGATGTCGCTGACAAATTTCAAGAAATGCCGTCGAACGTCACCTTGAGAGCTACTGCCAAAGGAAGGGAAAATCAGCGCGGCTTCCGACAACCAACGCACATTTGCACAACCCGCCCACCTAAATCCCATCAGACAGTGACATTCCTATTTTCTGTTTTATCGAAGGAGAGCAAGCTTGTAGCAAGGTCATGCCTTAAAGAATTTGTTTTCTATAATATACGCGCACCATTATTTCCTGTATCAATTACTGTCACCCATTGGAACTAGTAATTATGTAAACATATCTTGATTAACAGTTTTATGTCTCTCATATCAATGTGTAAACATATACAAATAATTGTAATAATATTTTGTATAGTAGGAATTGTAATTTATGAACTAATTTGTGCACAGTGCTCCTAAATGTGAAATATGCCCTTCTTGCGTTTCGCTGCCAAGACAGCAGCCTGATTCGGCAACAGTCGCATTGTATTTGCAATAAATGAAGTTTCGAGAACATTCCTTCTCTCACGGACGAGTTCCTTCACTAATGTGGTGGTAAGAGGGGGTTTAAAGGGTCTAACGGTTCGTCGAACGCGGTTCGACAGACACGTGTTTAAAGTGATGTGTGAACGTGTGAACGGGGTATTTGGTTGTCGAACACGTTGGTTAAACCCCAAATACCACGAACCGTGTAAACCCCCTCTAACATACCATTACAACCTGAAGGCTGTGAGAAGCTCAGAGTTGCAGTGTTCTTCTAGAAAACAGAAACTTCAAAGGAAGACCTGTATGCACTCAACAAGACCCACTCATGAGTGCAGAATGAAAATCCGTGAGATGGATTCCAGATTTACCACAGATGCCCGTCGGTCAGGTTCTTCTTGGAGGTGTTGACGAAGAGGTTCCTGAAGGCGGTGATGTCTTCGGGACCGGCCACGTTGATCATCCTATCCGTCTGGCCGTCATCTTCGTCGACGGCCAACCAGCGGTTCACCAAGAAAGCGTACCTGAAACAAGACACGGGGACGGTGATCAAGAGGAAGAAGAGTAGGAAGACGAGGCATCCCACTCCCGAAACGAGTATAAGAAAATCAGGATGTACGAAGAGCGTATACAAAATGTGGACCAGGGCTCATGCTCTCCTATAACCTTTACGACTTCAGGTAGGATGGGTCCTAGAGCAAAGACATTCTACCCTCGTCTGGCAGAGGTGACGGCTGAAAAGAAACAACAACCAAAAAGTAGCATTGTTTCATGGATGAAATATAGACTGTCATTCTCACTCCTAAGATCAGCCCTCCTATGCCTGAGAGGTACCAGGTCCCCATCGCCCAAATCAGCACATGTACAAAACTAGATTGTGAGCAGACGGTTGTAGACAGTAGGATAAATGAACATCTGTATTAGGCCTCTTTAAGATGATAAATAAAAGGGTTGTCGACCACAGTCATTGGCGGGAGAGGGGCCAATGAACAGTGTCTGTGGGAGACAGATCCTGATTGCTTCCACCACACAGTTCCACGAGGATGGAGGCTGTTTTACTATAAAAAAGTAGTAGTAATGGTAGTAGTAGTAGTAGTAGTAGAAGTAGTAGTAGTAGTAGTATTCCGGCTGCCACCCCCAAACAGTTTCGTTGATCTGCGAGACAGAACCTGGACAGCGAAGGATTCAGAACCCCCACTCTTCCCTCATCATGACAGACCCTTCCCGTGCTGAGTCGTGCCACTTCCTCGCCCCATATTTAGAATGCCGCCGCCGAGTTCACCTCCGCGGCAGCCGGACTAGGAGGGGGGAAAGTGCCAGCCAATGTGGAAGGGTGTTTATTGGATCCCGTGGACCCGAAAGGGGGAGGGGGGAATTGAGTTGGGGAGGGCGTGGAAAGCTCCCAAGTTGTCTAATCTCCGGGAGTTCGGGGAAGGGAACTCGATGTCGGTCTCATGAAGGCGAAGGGACTCTCACTCACGTTTTCCCCGTCTGCAGGTCGGAAACCGTGAACCGGTCGAGGTACCAGCCTTGGTCGTCGCCCCGGCCGGAGTTGTCGTGCCAGATGCGAAGGTACTGGAGGTCCCCCAGGCCCTCCTCCGTCGTCATGACGTACTGCACCTGGCTGCTGCGGCTGTGGCCCTGCCGAAGTCATGGGATCTAAGAACACGAAGTATAGTTGGGGGAAGGTGTGGAGTCGGGGGGGCGAGGGGGGGGACAGCTAAAGAATGTCGGGGGAGCAGAACCTACGGGGAGAGGAAGAAAGCGTCTCTCCCCAGTCTGCATTAGCATTCGTATGTTCGCACGGTAGTTCGTGAGTGTTGCGTCCATCCTTTTCCTTGGAAGGAATGACAACGAAAACAAGAAATTTTGCGGTCGAACTTGTGTTGATACGAGGCTGCCATAAGTGATCTTACCTCTAGTACGTGACCTTGGTCCTGCCTACAAGGGAGAGGTGACCTGGCCCAGAGGCGTCAACTCAAAAAAAAAAAAAAAAAAAAAAAAAAAAGGAGGTAACCTGTTATCTCGTTTTCCGCCTGTCCCGCACCATCTCCCCCACCAATCCCCCTTTTCCTCCTTCTCCTCCTCCAATACCATATCCTCCTCGTCCTCCTCCTTCTTTCAGCAACATCCCTAAATGAGCTAGAGAGTTTACTTTACTTACGCCTACCTTTTCTTCTTCTGTCTCGCTCTTCCTCCTCCTCTTCCTCCTACTCCTCCTCTTCCTCCTCTTCCTCTTCCTCCTCCTCCTCTTCCTCCTCCTCTTCCTCCTCCTCTTCCTCCTCCTTCTCCTCTCCCTCCTCCTCTTCCTCCTCCTCCTTCCCCTCTTCCTCCTCCTCCTTCTCCTCTTCCTTCTCCTCTTCCTCCTCCTACTCCTCCTCCTGTTCCTCTTCTTCCCTCCCTCTTCCTCCCGCTGGCGCAGACGCGTCACTTACCTTCCTCTTTCCATCCGAGAGCTTCCTGACGCCGGTCTCTTCGAGCTGACCCGTGATGGCGAAGGAGATGTTGCTCTTGGTACCGGACTTGCCCCTCATGCCCGTCACCACCGTCAGGAGGTACAGGTACTTCTCGGTCACTATGTTGTCCTCCAGAGGTGTCACTCCCCACTTTTGGGAAGAAGGGAAAAAAAAATAAAGTTGTGTATAACCTGTATGTGTGTCTATGTATCTATGATATACAGTTTATGCATATTTTCATATACATACAACAAAGGATTACAAAGGAGGAGCATGCCGACAGGAGACCTTTTGGTCCATAACTAGGTCGGATGCGAAAAAAAACACAATAATGATAAATAAATAGATAAATAAAAATGATAATATAAATGATGATAAATAAAATAGATAGATGATAAACAAACACGTAAATAGTAAATAATAATAAATTGGCAGATAAGATAATAATAAATGAAAATCAAACAAATAACAATAAACAAACAGACAAATAATAACAAACAATACACACTCCCACAGATAAATACATACATATATATATACATATATATATATATATATATATATGTATATATATATATATATATACCAAGAGCTTTTCCCCCTTATAAGAGAGATAGCCAAATCAAAGGCACGTACCTACTCCCACCCATTCCACTCCCCTCCACCCCCCTTTCCTCCCTCTCATCTTAGCTCCTCATGGATGACGGGGCATCCCTGTATCCCGCCCACTCCAATGTAGCAAGACACAGTACGTCCACAGCAAGGCCGCTTCATTAGTAAAAGCAGCAACGACTGCAACAGCACTGTAGTAGAGAAGCCAAACGCAAAGTATGGGATCCAATATATTTAACGTTTCGCCTAGCTGAAGAAGCCCTGCTGGGCGAAACGTTAGGTATATTGGATCCCATACTCTACGCTTGGCCTTTCTCCTACAAGGCCGCTTCACTTAATCGGCGACCCCCCACCCTCTCCGTCCTCTAATGCAGAAAAAGAGAAGACGGTGAGAAATCCCTTTGGGTTACGTCAAATATTCATTCCCACATAAGTACTCCCTACCCCCCCATCCCCCATCCCTTCCTTCCTTGTATAACAGTATCATCTATACTCAGCCACTCTCCACTCATCCCTATGTCCTGTCTTCTCCTCTCCTTGCACAACAGACATTCGCCTCTTGCTCATCACCCCCTTCACCCCATCCATCCAACTCCTCCTCAGTCGTCCCCTCAAATTCGCTTCCTCTACCTCTGCCTTTCACACCTCTTATATATCTAAATACAAACATATATGCATACACACACATACATACGTGTGTGTGTGTGTGTGTGTGTGTGTGTGTGTGTGTGTGTGTGTGTGTGTGTGTGTGTGTGTGTGTGTGTGTGTGTGTGTGTGTGTGTGTGTGTGTGTTATATACATATACATATATATGTATGTCTACATATGTGTATATATATATATACGTATATATTATACCTAAATGACGTTGAAAGACGTATTCGTTCCAGATGAATACAGTAGAATTAGAAAACTGCAATTCCCCAATTTATTCGCGACAGAGCGTTCACACTTGACATCACCAAGTTGGTGCTCCGGCGTCAACTCCCACGGGAGGAGAAGGGCCCCGCGGCCCTCGCCCCTCGCCCCTCGCCCCTCGCCCCGCGCCCCTCGCCCCGCGCCCAGCGCCCCTCGCCCCGCGCCCCGCGCCCAGCGTTCCGCGCCCAGCGCCCCGCGCCCAGCGCCCCGCGCCCCGCGCCCCGCGCCCCGCGCCCCGCGCCCCTCGCCCCGCGCCCAGCGCCCCGCGCCCCGTTCCCAAGGTCACGGCCCGCCGCCACACTCACCTTGCGCACGTCCCTTTTGTCCATGTATCGGGCCCAGACGCCCACAACGATGTAGACGCCGAAGAGGACACAGAGCGTCACTAGGACACCGAAGTTCTCGCTGAGCTTAGCGCCGAGGTTCGAGTAAGCCGAGGAGAAGTCGATGGTGTTCGGGGGCACGAAGAAGTCGCTGCCGAAGGTGGTCAGGTGGTAAGTCTCGCATGTCACCTGGCTGAAGTTGGACTCCGGGAGCACCTACGGGCAGAGGGAGGTGGTGGAAGACACGAACAGATCACAACGCCGCCAATCGTAAGTTTTTTTTTTGTTTTTGTTTTTTTTAGCATCACCTGATTTTGTTTATTAAAGGGCTGGACCTGGTGATTTCATTTAGATAAAAGTAAGAATCCTCAAAAGAATTATAAAAAGACTATATGTATGTATATGTGTGTGTGTGTGTGTGTGTGTGTGTGTGTGTGTGTGTGTGTGTGTGTGTGTGTGTGTGTGTGTGTGTGTGTGTGTGCGTGCGTGCGTGCGTGCGTGCGTGCGTGTGTGTGTGTGTGTGTGTGTGTGTGTGTGTGTGTGTGTGTGTGTGTGTGTGTGTGTGTGTGTGTGTGTGTGTGTGTGTGTGTGTGTGTGTGTGTGTGTGTGTGCTCGCGCGCGCGCATCCTCCCTTACCATCATCCCGTCAGTATGGAACTCGAAAGTGTCGGTGTCGATGTAGCCGCAGCGGAGGACCGAGACCCGGAAGGTGTAGTTCTGCAGCCAGATGATCTCCTCCGGTTCCTCGATGTCCTTTACGAACTGCACAGACCTGAGGAGGAAGACGTGTTTCGCTATCAGCGTTTCTCAACCTTTTTACCCTTGCGGAACCTTTAGAATAAATTTCATGTCTCAAGGAACCCCTGCGCAAAAAAAAAAAACACATATACCATATCTTTCCCATTTTATTTTCATCGTAATAATAGTTTAGATATGATGATGTCTATATTACATTATTACAATAACCAAGAATATGCCGTGCGTGTTTGATTATATTACGTATATGAAATTAAATAAAAAATCCAAAGTGCATTAGCTTATCTCACTTGTTGTCGCGGAATCCTTAGGGACATTTTGCGGAACCTTAGGGACCTTTTGTGGAACTTTAGGGACACTTTGCGGAACTTTAGGAAAATTTTGCGACACCTTAGGGACCTTTGGCGGAACCTTAGGGACCTTTTGCGGAACTTTAGGGACATTTTGCAGATCCTTAGGGACCTTTTGCGGAACCTTAGGGTTCCGGGGAACCCTGGTTGGTTGAGAAACGCTGCGCTAAGTACTTGAGCGCCCTTTCCCCGAGAGGAGTTTTTTTCTTAGGGATTAATTTCCTCCTTTGTGACCGGATTTCTTTATATTGTGGCAAAGCGCATGGCCAGTATTCGATTCCAGCGCCTGAGGGAAATAAATGTCCTGTTTTCTAACAAGAGGTGTCCACTTGACGAGCCTCTGACTCCTAGGAACGCTGGAATGAGGGCGACGCAAGGCAGTTCCAAGAATCAAAAGTGCCTCAAGAGGATGTGGCCCCATAGCAAGGGCGTTGGTCGAGATGATCGCCTTCTACCATTTCCTTCTCCTAAACCTACACTTGACCCACAGCATGTAGAGATGTCAAAGCAACAACGCTAATGTTGATTAGATCAATTTACTTACGGAATATGAACCCCAAGTTAGGTGGCACTAGACCAACTCAACCCTGGTGCGCTACCAAACGTGCCACGGAATCAGTGTGCAAAAGAGACAACTTCGTCCCCTGGCATCAGTTTCCCATAACTCACAGCTTATAGAAGTCGTAGTCGTCCTCAAGGGGTGGCTCGGTGACTTCCTCATAAAACTCCTCTTCCTCGGACGGGAGGAAAAGGGACACGTTCACTGCGACGATGACGACGACGACGACGGACGACGACGACGACGACGACGACGACGACGACGACGACGACGACGACGTCGACACAGAGTGACGTTAAGTTGGTGGGTAAAGGACGACAAGAACAAGTTAGTAAAGACAGTCATGGAACTATATAGAAATTGAAAAAAAGCAAAGGTATAAACAAATAGTTCATGAGTGTATTAAATTCTACTGTTAAGGCAGCAAGTGGCACCTGTCACCTATTAACCGCGAACTGATAATGACTTCACAAGAGATTAGAGTAGGTAATGCTCGGCACCAGTGGTATAAGCTACTGCAAAAGCAAAGATGATGGAGTCTTTATATTATACAGACTATAAAATCCCTTTTGGACCACGAATTCCACGACAGCCACTGGAAGTCTTGTGATGTCAATTCATAGTCTTATAGTTGCACATGATTCTCAGCAACAGATAGAAACTGAGTATAACGTTCCTTTTTTGTTTGTGAACTGATGCTGGTGAAAAAAGAAAGGTTATCCAAAGAAGAGGAGATGTCTGCTCACGTCTCTCGGCAACGGAAATGGAGTAGATCCCCACGCCGAAGAACTCGATCACGTCAGGCGAGATGAAGACGGAACGACTCGCGTCCATCTGGTCCTCGGGAGACATCCCTGCCTCCTCTTCCTTCACCGTCAGTTTGCGCGGTAACTGTAGGACAAAAAAAAAAAAAAAAAAAGGACGAACGTCAGTGAATAGTGGATGTGGAGTCGCTTGATTTGGTTGCAGCTTGCGTCATGCAACTCGTGAACCTACTGTATTTACTTGTCTTAATATATACATGACCGATAGGAAAATAACAGAATACCGCTTATTTCACAGTCCAGAAGACAGGTGAACACTATCGGTGTGTTGATGGACTCTGAAGATTTTATTCTGGTTAACCCCGAGCCATTATCATTATATATATATATATCTATATATATATATATATATCTATATATATATATATATATATATACATATACATATATATACATATCTATATATACATATTACTTTATATATATATATATTATTATATATATATATATATATTACTTTCCCGCGTTCGTATACTTCTAATTGTACTATCATAGTGGAGATGGGTTGAACGTAAAATTATATATATATATGTGTATGTAACAAAGGATTTTACAAAGGATTACAAATATATAAGAAAAATTGTGCTGAACTTATAACTCTCTTGATAGCCTAGTTGGTAAGTCACTCCCGCACTTGTCATGAGGATGCCGGGTTCGAGTCCTGGGTAGTACCAAATTTCAATTTCATCATGCTGGCCTTTGATGGCTTAGAATTAAAGGGCATTATGGCTGTTAAAATGTATATATATATATATATATATATATATATATATATATATATATATATATATATATATATATATATATATATATATATATACTTTTTTTTCCATTGCAGGAAATGTCATCGTTTTAAAGAGATTGTTCAAGTGATTCAAGTTACCAAGGAAAGGAGGAATAGGACAAACGTTCTCGATGGGACTTACCGTGAAATCCAGGTCGTAGTCTGCTTCCGTTGGCCGACCGTTGGCCTTCACCTTGATGTCGAAGACCGACTCTGGCGTCTCGCCCCTGCAACGATGACCCAACAATGAACCTAGACACACACACACACACATATACTCGTACACACACACACACACACACACACACATATATATATATATATATATATATATATATATATATGTATGTATATGTACATATAAATGTATGTATATATACATATATGTATATGCATATGTATATGTATATGTAAATATATATGTATATATATATATATATACAAAATTACTCTTAGTGTATAGATTGCTGCGAAACAAGAGAGTTCTTTATTACTTCCACCTTTGACCACAACCCGCCCAAGACATGAGAGTAATACGACGCAGTTGCTTCTGACCATCGTCTGACTAGTGGAGAACGAAGCCTGAGGAAGACCTCGGAGACGACTTACTTGACCACGAAGTAGATGCCACTGTCGTTGTTCCCGACCTCGATCTCGTGGACGACATCGTAGGTTCTGTCGGACCTGAGGATGGGCGACACGAGGATTTCCTCTGGTCGGTTCTTTTCGGGGACGAGCACCTGGATGATGATCGGCTCCTCGAGTCCCGACACTTCCATCTCGCCCGTGCCCATGTTGAGGTCGAGGCTGACCAGGCCGCTCGAGACGGACCCCTTGTTGAGGACTAGCGGGTTCTCCCCCATCGCTGTCGCCTGTTCGCGAGAGACGAAGAGGAACGAGTCTCGGTGAACTTCGAACAGGAAGAACCAAGAACTCCTTCGCGGAGTCCCCATATTGCATTTGGTCTCAATTTAGTCCTTAAGCGGCCCATACACTCGCAGGCCGCCTGTCCGGCTGCCGGACGAAATCAGGACTGTGCAGGTCAAACTAAGTGTGTATAGTCTCCCATACACACTCAGTTTGACCTTTTCAGTCCTGATTTACGCAGACGTATGCATTGGATCTCTCTATCCCTCTCTATCTCTCTCTCTCTCTCTCTCTCTCTCTCTCTCTCTCTCTCTCTCTCTCTCTCTCTCTCTCTCTCTCTCTCTCTCTCTCTCTCTCTCTATCTATCTATCTATCTATCTATCTATCTATCTATCTCTACCTTGGTGCTGAGATCGTCCGAGGAGTTGCAGGACTTGAGAACCTCACAGGAGGGCATCATGAAGGACCCCTTGGACATGCGCGTGGTCTCGTTGCCCATCTCTTCGAGCATCGGCTTCCCGGTCTGCAAGTCGACTATGGGCGAACTCAGAACGACGTCGGGCATACCTGCGCCAAAGGGAAGTAGGCCGCTGTGTTTACTCTGAAGACGTTATCACACTGGGCTAATTTTCCTCCGACTGTTGGAGTAAATTTGCAGCCCGCAGCTTTCGAGAAGGAATCTGCCAACTGGGTATCCGGCAACTCACTTCCTAATACATACATAGTATGTATATATATATATATATATATATATATATATATATATATATATATATATATATATGTGTGTGTGTGTGTGTGTATGTATACATACGAGTACATAAATCAACACAGTTTCTAACCTGAACATTTTTGCAAAGTAACGCACTAAAAACATACAATACTGCAATCTCAAACTACAATAACAGAACCTTTGCAGAGCTGAGAAACCTCAACTATCAACAAGCTTACGATTCGGAGACTTAGAAGAAACCATTTTGGTTGGATGGAGAAAACGAGTACACAGTTATCGCGCAAATTTGAATAATTAAAACTTCTAGCTGAAAACATTTTACTAGTGGAGTTCATCAGGGTTTCGCTCTAGGGCCATTCCTGTTGTTGACGCAAAATTGTATGAGTAGCAAATATTCATTCAAATCAAACAGATATCAAAAAAGATTTGAAAAGAGTTAAACAGTGATTCATAAGGTAGTTGGGGACATCCAAACCCTACAAGTGTGGAGTAAAGCATTAGCAAATCATAGTAGAAGATTTAGGCAGAAAAAGATAAAAAGTGATGATGAAGGACAGAGACAATGTCACATATAAACACACACACACACACACACACACACACACACACACACACACACACACACACACACACACACACACACACACACACACACACACACACACACGACTCGTGGCGCGGTGGTAGAGTTCCCGGCTCCCACTACGGCGGTCCGGGTTCGAATCCTACCCAAGGTTGAAATAATTTCAGTATCGCTGCGCCATGGCTCGTTACTCCAACTCTCGTGGACGGGGAATTGTGTGTGTGTGTGTGTGTGTGTGTGTGTGTGTGTGTGTGTGTGTGTGTGTGTGTGTGTGTGTGTGTGTGTGTGTGTGTGTGTGTGTGTGTGTGTTTGTGCGTGTGTGCGTGTGTGCGTGTGTGTGTGTGTGTGTGTGTGTGTTGTGTGTGTGTGTGTGTGTGTGTGCGTGTGTGTGTGTGTGTGTGTGTGTGTGTGTGTGTGTGTGTGTGTGTGTGTGTGTGTGTGTGTGTGTGTGTGTGTGTGTGTGTGTGTGTGTGTGTGTGTGTGTGTGTGTGTGTGTGTGTGTGTGTGTGTGTGTGTGTGTGCGAGCGCGCGTGCGTGTAAGGTCACACCCATAGATCAGTCATACATAAGTTCTGAGCTCTCTTCCGAAAGTGAAATAGCTGTCGATCACGAGTCGAACACGTGATCCAAGACCATGGTGAATCGCATGCAACTGTGATATCAAAGAGTTTATCCTCCCCCGTCCTCTCACCTTGCACGTGGTTGCTGCCGATACTGTCGGCGGTGCTGGACAGAACTCCCATCATGCTCATCATCACATTGCGCACCTGGGGAGTGAGAATCCCAAGAAAACAACACTAATGTATACAGTAGCCACCTGAGCAAAGACAGAGGTTGTATGGCATGAAATGCATCTGATTGCTCAACCTTATAAACATTGTTCATCATCTCTTTGATGTCGAATACATAATGTGAAGTACAAAAATGAAGAAAACCGATGTCTGAAGGAGAAGGAATTTCAGAAATATATGTATATATATATATATATATATATATATATATATATATATATATATATATATATATATATATATATATATCACAGATCGACTTATTGCAAGTTCGTGTGTCATTATGACATTTGGAAATAAACTCTCCTACTGGGATTCGAACCCTCGCCTGAGCGGCTTGCTTTTTATAAGACGAAGACTGTACCATCACCCCACCACGACCCTACAAAACGAAACGATTTGTAGGGTCGTGGTGGTGTGATGGTATGTTCTTTGTCTTATAAAAAGCAAGCCGCTCAGGCGAGGGTTCGAATCCCAGTAGGATAGTTTATTGCAAGAGATTACCTCCACTTTGAAGTTGCGAAACCCCACGAGTTCAAGTTTCAATACTGTTTGATTTGACCAGAATTTGAACAAGAATGATCATACCTGTTCGACCTTCGCAGACACCGCGGCTTGTGCGGCTCCTGGGACGTCGGTCACGTAGTCGTATATACTCATGTTGGACGTGGCGTTCACTGTCGTCATCCAGTCGAAGGCTTCTGTTGTGGTGAAGTAGTCCTCGAGGGGGCTGGTTTGATTCCACAGGGAGTCTTCGGTGAAGTTGGCCGTCCTCAGTATGTCGTAAGCTTTCTCGACTGTCGTGTCGAAATCTTTCTTCGCAGCCATCCCGACGTTGGTTGCGCCTTTGAAGAAACCTGAAGCAGGAATTGACAGAAAGAGAATTTGATCAAATTCATATCGAAGTAGGTTCACTCATAACATTTTCTTTTCAGTGATATGCGAGTCGTGTGTGAAAGATCCACCATGATCACGTGCTAAACTTGTGATTAACATCTATGACCCTACCGGATGAGTTCTGAGAACTCATACGGCCCGATATATTAGTGCTATCCCTTTACCCCACACGCCCCATCCCACTGCTCAAAGAGGACATTAATGGTTTATGGAATCAAAGAAATGTTTTCAACCCGGGAGTAATGCTCGAAATCGGACCTCAAGCTTGAGACCCGGAACAGTAACCATTATACCAGTAAGTTGTGTGTTTGTGCTGGTGTATGAGTTTGTGAATAATAATAATTAATAGACCAGAAGTACTTTTACCCTTTCTAGTATCTCATTCCCCAAGTACATTAGAAGGAGGCCTGTCTACATTTTTTTTTTTTTTTTTTTTTTTTTTTTTTTCCACCCCTTTACCATCCACTACCCATCACCCTTAACACCTTTTACCTCACCTTTGGCGCCCTGAAGGGCGTCTTTGGACGAGGCCCGATCCCCACCTTCACCTTGAGCGAAGCCCTTCAGCTTGTTCACGTTCGTCTTCATATTGTCGATGGACGACAGCTGAGAATTTGCAGTCACTTCGTCAGGTTTATCAGTCAAGATACAGAAGTTCCTAGAAAGACACGAAGAAGCAGGTCCAGGTCATTCTTTCTCATTGATGTCTCTCCTCCCGTCTCTTCCACATCTCTCTCTCTCTCTCTCTCTCTCTCTCTCTCTCTCTTTCTCTCTCTCTCTCTCTCTCTCTCTCTCTCTCTCTCTCTCTCTCTCTCTCTCTCTCTCTCTCTCTCTCTCTGTCTCTCTCTCTCTCTCTCTCTCTCTCTCTCTCTCTCTCTCTCTCTCTCTCTCTCTCTCTCTCTCTCTCTCTCTCTCTCTCTCTCTCTCTCTCTCTCTCTCTCTCTCTCTCTCTCTCTCTCTCTCTCTCTCTCTCTCTCTCTCTCTCTCTCTCTATCTATCTATCTATCTATCTATCTATATATATATATATATATATATATATAAATATATATATATATATATATATATATATATATATATATATATATATATATATATATATATATATCACGTTCCTCCATAACATCTAGAACATATGATACCAATAAGAAAACGCAACATGTCAGCAATATTTTTTAGAATAGTGGAATAGCAATAATCATAATAATAACAAGACCAACGACAATGAATTGATCATCCCGAAGGGGACCCCCCCCCCCGATTTTTTACTTGTAAAGATTCCTTTTGTCTGTAATTGAGAACGACTACAGCTGTTGGATCTTCGCTGTCTTCTTACAAGCACGAACCAGTGGTGCGCGGCGAGCGACCAGGATCTTGCTGTGTCTTCTTCGCCTCTTTTTCGGAACGTAAAGAGAGCAGGTGCTCCCCACCGCCCTGTTGATGGGTCGCTTGGAACTCCTCTACCAATCATCGCAACACAACTTCTTCGGGAGGTGGTCTCCCATCCCTGTCGTCGTCTTCGTCGTCGCGTGCGCCTGCCTGCCTGCCTGCCTGCCTTTCTGCCTGCCTGCCTGCCTGCCTGCCACCACAACGCACCGTGCAGAAAAAAAAAACCCACCCCACCCCCGACTCCTTAACAGCCCATCAGCGCCAGACAACTAATGTTGATGTATTCCACTTTTTTGCGGTTTAGGTGTCCTCAGCCGTGCGTGACCAGTCAGTAAACGCATGTCGAACGCACATGTGCCGCACTAAATGGTCCATCTCCCACATGAAGAAGAGGTGGACGTTAGAAGCACATAGCCGCCCCTCGCAAGTACACGAATAAAACACAAGGAAGCACCACCACGCCTGTCTGGGGACATCGTCTTTGCCTTCATTCACACTCTGTATCAAGAGAAACGCGCGCGCGTGTGTGTGTGTGCGTGCGTGTGTGTGTGTGTGTGTGTGTGTGTGTGTGTGTGTGTGTGTGTGTGTGTGTGTGTGTGTGTGTGTGTGTGTGTGTGTGTGTGTGTGTGTGTGTGTGTTTTCACTTTGGTCTTTGGATCACGTGTTGGACTCGTGATCGACAGTTATTTCCCTCCCAGAAGAGAGCTCAGAGCTCGTATGACCGATCTATGGGTAATGCTGTGACCTTACACGCACACACACCCCCAACTCCCCGCCCACGAGAGTTAGAGTAACGACTCGAGGCTCAGCGATACTGAAATTATGTCACCCCTGGGCAGGATTCGAACCCGGACCGCCGTAGTGACAGACGGTCCGGGTTGTGCGTGTGTGTGCGCTTGCGTGTGTGTGTGTGTGTGTGTGTGTGTGTGTGTGTGTGTGTGTGTGTGTGTGTGTGTGTGTGTGTGTGTGTGTGTGTGTGTGTGTGTGTGTGTGTGTGTGTGTGTATTCACCTCGGATCTGCTGCAGTCTCTGTCGAGACAGCCAGACACCACCCTACGGCAGTGAGCTCAGAGCTCATTATTTGCCGATCAATGTGTGTGTGTGTGTGTGTGTGTGTGTGTGTGTGTGTGTGTGTGTGTGTGTGTGTGTGTGTGTGTGTGTGTGTGTGTGTGTGTGTGTGTGTGTGTGTGTGTGTGTGTCCCTTTTTCAATAACCGTAGCCTTACCAAGCCACCTGATTGACCGACATGACGTCCTGCGCATCAACACCAACAAGGATGTCAATGACTTTATCCCTAAGATCTTTGTTTGCATTCTTCTGGTCCGAGCTGGTGGAGTTTCCCTGTGGAACATAAAGAAAGAATCAAAATCTCTCGTTTCGAGGAAAGATTCATAGGTTTAGAATATACACAGACGTTATTTTGTCAACGTAATATCTAGATCAACATTCTAAGTAGATACATTTATGTAAAGCGTATGCACATACAACAGTGCAAATGCAAACAACACACGCACACACACATACACTCACGCGCACATATACACACACACGCATGCACGCACGCATCCACATGGAGACGCGCATACACGAACACACATGCACACACACGTAAATGCACACGTTAATGCATACACACACACATACGCACACTCAAACACACGCAAAGACACACGCACATACACACACACACACAAGCACACAAGCACACACATACACACTCACACCTACGAAATTGGATGAAGCAATAGCGTGGACAAACACTATACAAGAATTTAAGAACAAAAGTAGATGTTGCGACATACAAAGACGGGTCACCATGAGCATAGCTCCCCTTCCTGTATAATACAACTAGGTAAATATAACTAGGTAAATACACACACATACACACACACACACACACACACACACACACACACACACACACACACACATACGCATACATACTCATACATACATGCACACTAATACAAACATGGCTTTAAAATTAAAAATCGTTTTGGTAACGTTATGTTCTTTGTTGACGGTGTGTTTCACCCGTCCAACGCTTGTTTATACTTCAGCCCTCCACCACTACCACTACCACCACCACCACTACTACCACCACCACCACTACCACCACCACCAACCTTACTACCACCATCCGTAATCTTACTTTCAGAAATTATTCTGGGCAATGTCCATTACACTAGGGAAATAGAAAAGAAAATGCGAAATTCACATCCAAGTTCTTCTCTTGCGTTATGCCCTGTCTCTTCAGCCAATAAGAAACTTGTTTTGAGTCACGGGGTCGAGCTTTGACCAATCAGCAGTGCCCTCCTTCTAAACGAAAACAGAATCACGAGGGCGCACTCTTAGTTTCCAGCTGGTCTGTGTTGAGTGAGGGTGAGCGTTCTCAAGATTTGTGTTTTTATCTGCGTGGGTGCGTATGTGAAAGAAAACAGATACTTTGAGTGTTTTTGAAAGGACTTTACCGTGTGACCTCGATTACTGATGATGTGTTGTTTCAAAAATGAAAAATATCCAACCAGCGAGGAGTGTCTGGAGAACCATGTAGGACCTACTTCTCCTATTCTAAATTTTTGCATTCAATCCCCGTACTAATTTTTATCATTTATCATGATTTCTGAGCACAAATTTTGGATAGTATTGGTGTTTCCCCATGGTGACCAAGGTCCGTTTCCATCACTGGCATTTTACCTACGAAAAGAACAAGTCGCCTGCACCCGTCAGGCCTTGCTAGGTCAGGTGGCTGAACAACAACTAACTCGGTCCACAAACCATACCAAAGGTAAGTACCAAGTTGTTTCCTCTTCCTTTAGTCACGCCAACACACACACACCCTTCTCGCTACATCTCTGTATTCCCCAACCACAACTCCCACACAATCCACACACGTATATGCATTTATACACACACACACACACACACACACACACACACACACACACACACACACACACACACATATATATATATATATATATATATATATATATATATATATATATACACATACCTACGCACATCATATATGAGCTCTGAGCTCTCTTCCGGGAGGGAAATAGCTGTCGATCACGAGTCCAACATGTGATCCAAGACCATAGTAAATGGTGAATCACGTGCACATACACACACGTGCATTACACACGTACACATACACACACGTGTATATACGCACTGTCACTACGGCGGTCCGGGTTCGAATCCTGCCCAGGGCTGAAATAATTTCAGTATCGCTGCATTTTGAGTCGTTACTCCAACTTCGTGGGCGGGGAGTTGGGAGTGTGTGTGCGTGTAAGGTCACAGCATTACCCATAAATCGGTCAAACGAGCTCTGAGCTCTCTTCCGGGAGGGAAATAGCTGTCGATCACGAGTCCAACACGTGATCCAAGACCATGGTGGATCACACACACACACACACACACACACACACACACACACATACACACATCATATATGAGCTTTGAGCTCTCTTCCGGGAGAGAAATAGCTGTCGATCACGAGTCCAACACGTGATCCAAGACCAGAGTGAATTGTGAATCACGTGCACATACACACACGTGAATATACACACGTGCACATACACACACGTGTACATACGCACATACACTCACAAACACACATGTGCACATACACACGAACGCACTCACAACCGTACGCATACACATTATACAAACACACACGACTAACACTTGTATATTATTAATATTGATATACATGGCCAAGCAACACAATGATGTTAACTGAAAACAGTCCAGAAATGTCTGAAATGATCAGGAGGGAGGAGGCGAGTGGGACACTTGGGAAAAGAAGACAAAAGTGTGAAGCACCTCGGCTTCCTCTCCTTCGGTCTTTTCGGGAGGGTTGTTGCACATGCCTCCCACGACGGAGATGATCTGCAGTCCCTTAGCCGTGTCACCGGACTGCATCAGCTCGGCCGTCTCGTCGGCCTTGTTCCACAGGAGCTCGTTCTGTTCGTCCGCGCTCATCTCAGGCACCGACATCTGCAAACAGTCAAGCGTGGACCGTGACTAACCCATTTACGTCCACTCGACGCCATACACTTGCCCTGGCTCTAAAGGCGATTCGGACGTTGTAAGGCATCCGCAATCCCAAAGCTCCTGAGGGCTGTTCATCCTTACCAGCTAATGGTTAGGGTGGATGATCTTAACAAGCTCGTTCTGAAGATAGCAAATCTTTACAAGCTAACCTAACTTAAACTAACCTTGTTATTTATCTATCCTTAAATGAATGATCATCACTGTTGGGGCAATTTATTTTCTACGAGCTTATTTCTGGGGTTGATGTTCTTTACATGCTAATATGTGGAGTAAACTTTACATGGGTACTCTGGGGTTGCTAATCTTTACAACGTCTGAGGTGTCGTCAAGAGGATGATATGAGCAAGCGATGGTGTCTGCTCTACACTTTTACTAGATCCATGACAGCTAGAATACCGTGTTATTAGTAGTGTTGTTGCGTTGTTACCGTGGCTGTTATTGTTGTTAAGGATAGTGTTTCTATTTTACTAGATCCATGACAGCTAGAGTACTGTGTTATCATAATTTTAGTCGTAGTTGTAATAGTGTTGTTGTATTGTCACCGTAGCTGTTATTGTTGTTGATAAGGATGGTGTTAGTATTTTTATCATTATAACCATTGTCATCATTATTAGCATTGTTAGCATTACTATCTCCTCGTCTGGGCGTTCCCCACCGTTATCTCGTCAAAGATCTCGGTGTAGACCCCGTACTGCATGACAATCACGTCGATCTTGACGTAGATGGTGTAGTTGTACTCCTTGTACCCATTCGGGAACACCGGACGCAGAACTGTATCGGTGCTATGCACCAGCGGTTGATACTCGCCGGCCTCGGTTCCGGACTCTCCCGGATTCAAGTACGAAACCTAAAATAATAAATGATAATCAATATCTTCAGCTAACAGTGATACAGTAATACACTAACAATGTACAATTTCAGTTGATCTTAGGACTAGACTAAATTGAGTTAATAATGTGCACTATGGATGCAACGGCGCTGTTCCTGTAGCGGTTAGCCCTCGGCGCTCTGATGGGCTCATGTTTGTTGTTGTGCCTGGTAGAGTGGTGTGATATATATATATATATATATATATATATATATACTGTGTATATATATATATATATATATATGTACATATATGTATACATATATATACATATATACATATATATACATATATATACATATAC
Source organism: Oratosquilla oratoria (assembly GCF_046742065.1). NCBI lineage: Eukaryota > Metazoa > Arthropoda > Malacostraca > Stomatopoda > Squillidae > Oratosquilla > Oratosquilla oratoria. The sequence goes on from NC_134785.1 coordinate 13,144,724, forward strand.
ATATATATACATATATACATATATATATACATATATACATATATATACATATATATATATATATATATATATATATATATATATATATATAGATAGATAATGAGCACTTCGTTATGTCTTTGGAATATATTTGACACTGGTTAACAGCGTAGAAACTTTGGCTGATTGATCTCAGTTACATGTCACCTTTGTGTAATCCATATGAATAAACACAGATGTATAACGTCATTCTTTTTTTCCTCCATTCGCCCCCATAAGGGGCATTTCGGGTGACAGAGGTTTCCTCCTCTGGACTCACCATGTAGCCGAGGCCGTTAGAGTTGATCGTCTCTGGATTGATCCAATCGTAACAGGAGACGGTCATGTTGGTTTCGAAAACGTAACCTTACAGGGAAAGTGAAAAGAAAAATATTCATTAGTATAGAATATGCGTTGACAAACACACACACACACACACACACACACACACACACGCACACACACACACGCACGCACGCACACACACGCACGCACACACACGCACGCACACACACACACACACACATACATATATATATATATATATATATATATATATATGTGTGTGTGTGTGCGTGTGCGTGTGCGCGTGTGTGTGTGTGTGTGTGTATGTGTGTGTGTGTTAAACCCAGACCTTGTTGTTGATCGATGAATATACGAGGATTAGAGTTTCACATCAGAAATCTCTTGCCATAGAACAGAAACGCGTCCCACTTAAAGCTGCCTCCTGCAACATCGTAGATAAGAGGATGCATGTGCAGCTACTTGGATAAAAGAGCACTCACATGTGAGAGCGTTTGCTCGGACCTTCTTCCTCTTCTCAAAGAATGCGGAGGAATTTTTGCCTACATTCCAATGTCCGCCCCTTGAGAGAGAGAGATAGACGGAGAGTGACTGGGAGGAGAGAGAGAGAGAGAGAGAGAGAGTAGGAGAAAAAGGAAGAGAGAGAATGAGAATGTGTATTGTTACGTGCCAACTCACCTTTCTTCGGAAAGACGACGCATTTGCCTCCGTAGGGAGGACGTGTCGTCTCGATGACGACGCTGGTGGACGCGGTGGCCGTGAGCGGAGATCTTCCGGATAGGGTCAGACGGAACCGAGTGCCCGGGGCCAGGGTGTCCCCTCGGAGCATGATAGTCCTCTTCCCGGTCCCTGCGAGCCACGAGACGCGGCAAGAGGAGGAGGAGAAGGAAAAAGAAGAAGAAAGGGCCTTAGGTAGTGCGTCAGCAAAAGGTGTCACATTGATAACATCCTTCTGAGTGAGAGCATTGACACCAGATGGACGTTTTAGTCTGAAAAGCTTAATCGGCTCTGGTGACCCCCAGCGAGGCATGAGAGTATATTCAGACCACATAATACATAAACATATTTCCGACATGAGAGTGTATGTAGATCACATAATACATAAATATTTTCCCGACTGCACACATAAAACTACGCATGCATAGGAATCAAATAAGCACAGAAAAATTAACATGGAATAAACAATTTCTCTAAGATTCTAGCCAGTCTTAGTTGGTAAGAACCACAAAAAACACAGGAGTATATGTGCAAGGGTCTCTTAAAACTATAACGAAGTAAATGGAAAGTATATCCACAGCCATTTAAGATCAGATGTGCAATGGAGAGTCTGCGTGAACAAAGAGAATTCTAGCCCGATGTATGTTTACATGGTCATATGTACGTGCTTAGGTATTTGCACATACACGTGCATATGCATGTGTACATGTTTAGATATATGCAACTATGTGGATGTGTACATGGTCATGTGCACGTTCTTATGCATATGCGCTTCCATGTGTATATGCATATGTACATGTTATATATGCGTCCCTGTGCTGTGCATGTGCATGTGTATATGTACATGTATATGTATACGTATATGTATGTGTATATGTATATGTATATGTACATGTACAGTATATGTATATGTATATGTATATGTATATGTATATGTATATGTATATGTATATGCGTAAGTAACCACTAGGAAAAGTAAACTAACGAAGCAGAGCGCTTTCGTATAATTACATCTTCAGTATCTGCACTGA
>NC_134785.1:13151792-13159292 GCF_046742065.1 Oratosquilla oratoria
GGCACCCGCGGGGTGTAGGGCAGTTGCTCACCGGATAGTTGCTCACCGGACAATTGTTCACCGGATAGTTGCTCACCGGACAAGTGACAAATAGGACATTTGCTCACCAAAGGATTCTTTTTTACTTTTCTTGAACTTAATAACAAACAATATACAGGATTTTTTTTAGTTATATTGAAGTTTATTACAGCAATAATACACAAACAATATACAAACTTTCATGTTTTAGTTTTTAATTCATTATAAAATTCAATACCAATTTCTTCCATCAATATATAGTGATTACAGTTTTACAACTGGTGCAGTACTGAAGTGGATTCATTGTCCTTTGTGGTTTACAAGTCCAGTCTAATGGTGTGGCCAACTGCATTTAGAAAGTCAGGAAGACACTGACTTCCTGCAGCATACCCCTGGCACAGATTCCGAAGGCGGTTCTGCATCTGATGAGTCACCCTCTTCACCCGCTTCTTTGGTGGTTGCCCTCGTTGGTTTTGTAGAATTTGTGTAACCACTACAGCCTGTTGCCTACAAGTTGCTGGAAACCAATGTCCCATGCCTCACAGATGTTGTTGGTTCTGGCACGGTCTTGGACTGTTGCCTCACGGACATTCCACACTTCAGGTGGAAACTGAGGGGGAAGCCGTCTCAGACGTACAGGAGCTCCAGGGGCACTCTGAACTTGTCGGAAAGTGCCAGACACATATGTATTGTCAAAGTAGGAGAGTAGAGAATCCATACCAGGCTCATCTGGGGTGTTGTCATGAAGGTAAGTCATATCTTTCTTCACGTCATCAAATGAATTAAAAACTAAAACATGAAAGTTTGTATATTGTTTGTGTATTATTGCTGTAATAAAAATAAATATAACTAAAAAAAATCCTGTATTATTGCCGTAATAAACTTCAATAAAACTAAAAAAAATCCTGTATATTATGATAATAAGGTTGTATATTGTTTGTGTATTATTGCTGTAATAAACTTCAATATAACTAAAAAATCCTGTATATTGTTTGTTATTAAGTTCAAGAAAAGTAAAAAATAATCCTTTGGTGAGCAAATGTCCTATTTGTCACTTGTCCGGTGAGCAACTGTCCGGTGAGCAATTGTCCGGTGAGCAACTGTCCGGTGAGCAACTGTCCGTACCCGCGCTCTGTGTATCTTTTCCCTTGCTCCACATTATCACATTATACGTTAACCGCTACCAACTAGAAGAATTTCTAGTCGCTCCGAAGTATTCTATATGTTGTAAGACAAGCAACAATCATAGTCGAGACTGACGAAGAGCTCGAAGGAAGCGTACGTTGGAAATTGAAACGTGGTCGAGCCGAGGACTCGAACTCAACTCGGACTGACAAAGTGTGTATGTGTGTGTGTGTGTGTGTGTGTGTGTGTGTGTGTGTGTGTGTGTGTGTGTGTGTGTGTGTGTGTGTGTGTGTGTGTGTGTGTGTGTGTGTGTGTGTGTGCGTCCGCGTGTATGTGTTAAAAACTACCCATCTGAAATCATGATGCATTTTGAAAAAAATATATCAATTTCTTCCAGGTGCATCTTTATTTGTTTACTGGACAGATGATAGTAAGCTAGGACGAAAGTTACCTGCGGTACATCGACCATGCAGACGCTGTAGGTGACCTTGTAGAGTCTGCTCACGTTGAAGAAGTAAGGCTGGAAGGTCACGGTGGGCTGCGGCCGGGAAGTCTCCTTGGTCAGGGAGGCGTTCAGGAGGACGCTCGGGTACGTGTCGAGGGCGTCCTGCATGTTCACGGTCCACTCCAGGCTCCACACATACTTGGCACGCTCCGAATAGGTACCTGGACAGGGGAGCAGCATGATAACACGTGTCAAGAGAAGGAGAGGGGGGTTAAGGGGGACGGGGAAGGGGGCAAGGGAGATGGGGGGGCAAGGGGGACAGGGGGGGGGGCAAGGGAGACAAGAGGGGTCCAATGGGGACAGGAGGGGCCCCAGGGGGACCCAAGGGGGACAGAGGGAGGCAAGGGGACAGGAGGGACCCAAGGAGGACAGGGGGTTCAAGGGGGGCAAGGGGACAGGGGAACCCAAGGAGGACAGGGGGGATTCAAGGGAGACAGGTGGCCAAGGGGGACAGGGAAGGGTAAGGGGGACATAGGGGAGGTGGCAAGAGGGACGGGGCTCTCATAGGCTCACTGCACGGTCAAGTCCTCTTCTCAGAGGACAGCAGTTGAAGGAACTTTAGAACAAAATCAAATTATGCCGAGCTATTCTCCCTTTCTTTGTCGGCACCAATACGCCCCCGACAGACGAGCGGGTTGGCCGCCGCGGGTGCAAAGCGGGACAGCCGCCGCGGAACCGCTTTATATTGATTCCTATGTAAAACACTATGTAAACCTCTCGTCTGACATAGCCAGGCGGGCTGGCCGCGGCGGTTTCAAGTGGGGAAATGCGTCTCACCCGCCGCGGTCAGGCGGGTAGACCTCCCGTGTGACATCAGCCATACATTCCTGTTTTCCGAACGTGATTTTCCTCCCCTTTTGTACTTCATCCCCATCTTCATCCTCTTCTTTTTACAACTATTTAGCTGGTAATATTCACAAGAAAAGTCATGGATGTTACAGATTAATATTGTATTTTTGAACGTCAAAGTCACTGACACGCGGAAATATATGTTTGTGTGTGTGTGTGTGTGTGTGTGTGTGTGTGTGTGTGTGTGTGTGTGTGTGTGTGTGTGTGTGTGTGTGTGTGTGTGTGTGTGTGTGTGTGTGTGTGTGTGTGTGTGTGTGTGTGTGTGTGTGTGTGTGTGTGCATGCGTGTGTGTATATGTGTGTGTACGAGTGAGCGCGTGTGCGTACGCGCGCACGTGACACTGAACCCCCTGGTAACCCAACTCGAACCAGACAGGACTACGCACAGTTGACCCTGGCGACGCCGTGGACCACGATCCGATTCCACCGGTTCTTGACAATCGGGTTCTCCGGGTCTTTGCCGACGCCCTCGATGGCAACGAAAGGTTTGTTGCAGGGCACGTCGCTGCAGGCGATCTAAGGCAAGAGCAAGGCACACTTTACTTTAAGGGGGAGAAGTCCACTGAAAACATTCAGCGGGGCCCTCACGCTATGAAGATATATATTTGTAGCAGGCATAATGTTAATATATCAGTATCGACAACATTGTGCTTCAAAGAGGAAAAAATGGTTCTAAAACTATTATTTTTTCTTATATATATACCATATCTACCGAAAAATTCTTTGGTCTAAAACTAGGATGAAATTTTGTTTATCCCTAAAAGAAAAACTCGTAATACAGATTTGTAAGAGTTGGGTTCTCGCCCTGTCAGGTCCTGACAGAGATCAGCTCCTGTAAAACTGCTATTTATCAGTTCTCCAATGTTAACACCGGTACAAGATGTCTTGTCATTTGGTCAAATATAACAAAAAATCATAAAACACCAAAATGTTTGATCAAACACCAGAAAAATATGACGTCAATCCTCGCGCGGTCAAGCCGCATCAGATGATATTCGGATGTACGGGCCGGCGCGAGGCCTACCATACACGGTTTTTCGTATCTACACCACAAGCGGCTGACATTATTTGAATGGGTTAAGGGTGATCTTTGGTTCACATTGCAGGGCAAAGTCCCAAGCTTTTACAAAACATCCCTTCAAAGTCGATACGGTCTAACGTGAACCCCCCCCCTCCCCTTTATCAGGTGTCTAGGACGTTTCCCCTTTCAGAGAACTTTGTACCGTGGAATTTAATGAACTATACCCTTGGTCCAACTCGCTGGCGGCAGGGTTTGAACTCCCGTCACCTCGACCTCCGCCGCAAGTAGCGACGCTCTAACCCACTCGCCCAGCGAGCATCCTTCAAAGACAATACAAGAAAATCGCGCAGCCGTGCCTGTGTTTCGAAGTAAGACCGGGAAACCCAGTTGAACACGGTTGCCGTGGCCGTCGAGATCTTCGTGTCTTCGACCATGATGTTAAACTTATGCTCCACCCCAATGGTCTCCTCCCAGAAGTCGTAGTCCACGCTCTCGAAGTTAAGGTACGCGAAGATCTTGTGGCACTCCGTACTTCCGAGCAACACTGCTTCGCTTTCGTGCCGGAAGAGGATACACGTGGTGGGCGTCGGGTTTTCGATCAGGAGGGTCAAGGTCGTGTTCTCGTACGGGTAGCAAGGGCTCTGGCTCTCGAACTCCTTGATCTTGTTCGCCTCCCTCATGATGATCGTCATCGTGTCCGTTACGTTCATGAGGCCGTTGGAGATGGTGACGGAAACCTGGGCCTCGGTGGGTTCGTAGAATTTCTTCATGTAGAAGTTTTGGGTCGTCTCGACTCTTTCCATCTCGGATCCCACTTCGATTATCCAGGTGTATTGAAGGTTGTTTCCTGACGTGACATTGGCCTCAAACATCATCATGTACATGAGATTATACATGTTGGAGTCTTCGCCCGTCCCTTCCCACCTCTTCCCGCTGTAGAGGTCGATGCTCGTTTGGTAGAACATGACTCCCTCGATAGGCTCAACGGCAATCACGTTCATGGAGGTCGCTTCAGAAAACATCACATTGAAGGCAGTGATGCGTACAGTGAATTCCCCTGGGCTGTGGAAAACGTGTGGGAAAACTACAAAGTCTGTGTTGTTCAAGTTGATCTTCGTTTCTATGTGGCCGTCTCCAAAACTGAGGATGTAGGTGACATTAGAGCCAGTGGTCACCCCCACCTGGACCTCCACGGTTTCCCCCGCCATGAATATATTCCCCCCAACAACTTCTGCCATGAGCTGGCCTATTGGTTCTTCAAGGGTCACAGTGTCCAAGAAAACGACGTGGGAAATGGCGTTGCTGCAGTCGATGCGGATGTTCGTGTTTCCAGGCTTGGCACCGCTGAAGCTGTAGTAAATTATCTCCTCATTCCCTCCTTGGATGATCGGAAAATATCTTACGAACTTTTCGTGGCCCATATCAAATTTGCACGTCACTTCAATGTGATCAAACGTTGTCGTTATCAACACGGGGAACTCTGGATCTTCCAGATTCACGTAATTCAGATTGTCAATCTGAATGTCATCCAAACGCTGGCGTACAAATATAGGATATGAAAGATTATAAACTTCAGCACTGTACTCGTTGAAGAAAGTAACACTGACGGAATAATTACCAACACTTGAATATGTGTGATTCACTGTTGTCGAACGTGCCAATGATGTTTCTATTTCTTCGGTGTCATCCGTACGTAGGACGACCCCTACGTTAGAGCCCCGTTCGATAGAAATGTTGAACGTCACCTGCTCACCAAGTTCCACTTTGTTTGACATCACCTCTACGTTCGGTCCGGCGATGGCCTCAACTAAAGTAACTTTTTTACTCTGTGTGACCCTTGACCGCACATTTGCTGCAGTAATCGCAACAGTGAAGATCCCTGGATCTTGATAGATGTGGTAGAACTGTTGAAAATTACTGCCGTCAGATATGATGTCTTGAGAACCATCACCACTCTCCACGATGTAAGTCACGTTAGACCCTTTGCTGATGTTGAATGTGATTTCCACACTCTGCCCTGTCAAGAACAGTCCAGTATCAATCCCTACGCTAAGACCCCCGATTGGTTCCTCAAGGAGAACTAACGACGAATAGGTAACGTGGGAGATGGCGTTGCTGCAGTTCGCATTAAAGATCACTGACCCCGGGTCTGCGTTTATCAGGCTGTGGTGAATGGAGACAGGACTCCTGCCAGTCATACTGTGAAAGAACCTGTCGAACTTGTGCTGGTCACCAATCCTGAGAATACAGTTCACTTCCATGTGATCATACTCAGGAGTGAGAGTCAACGTGAAGTTCCCAATATCGAGGTCGACATACCCTGAATCGTTGAACCTGACATCACCAAGGGGCCGCCTGACAACAATCGAGTAAGGCAGTTGAACAGTTTCGGAGCTAACGTTATTCCAGAACAGAGCCGTCGCAGAGTAGTTTCCTAAGCCCTTGTACGTATGGTTTACTACAGTCTGGGCATCTAGGGGCAAGGAGAGCTGGGTGCCATCGCCAGTGGACAAGCGGAAGTGAACGTTGGTTCCGGCGTCGACCGACGCCGTCCACGTGACCGGTTTGTCCAGCGCGACACTCCGGTCGTCCTCCTCGACCAAGACTTTCGCGCCAGCAATTACCTTTTCCATAACCACAGGTTGGCCCTGAACTTCACACTGGCTGACGTTATTTTGTAGAAGAACAGATGCTTGGAAGGGACTTTCTATAAATTCTGTGTAAGTGTGAGTAATGTTGAAGTTATTTCCAACATATTTTTCCTCTTGCTCTTCGTCCAGAACAAAGGTCTCCGTCAACCCGTCGCCAAATTTGAATTCTGCTTCGATCACTTGACCAGGATAACCACTTCCTGAAAAAAGAATAGAGTATATTATAAAAAATGCATACACACACACACACACAAACACACACAAACATGTATACAACATGCTAGAAATGCACAAAACAAAGTAGAACTTAAAATATGACCAGTGAATCTGGGTTGAATGGAATTTAGATCAGAACCATATAAAGTTAAGTTATTAAACTGGTTTACACAAACGCAGCCGCGCAAACTTTAGTGTAACTCGTTCTGGGAGACAAAATCACAAGTCATTTTTATTCCATCGCTAATAACCAGCGCTGCTATCTTTGTGGACAATATCTTTTGGGGCCGAAGAGAAAGGTGAATCAGGAAATAGAGGGGACCCGGGGTAGCACAGTGCTAGAACGCGTGCCTGCGGCTGGAAGCTGCTAGAGAGAAGTGCACGGGTTCGAAACCTGGTCATGGCGCAGAGATTAAGAGGGACACTATACAGTCTAAGCTATGGATCCCAACCGCTAAAACTAAAGTCCTTTTGCAGGCCATCGTCCTCTTGAACCCCGAAGAACAACCAACTTTCAGAGATGGAGTCATAGAGATGGTAAAGGAAAGGTTAAATGAAAGTAAGGACAGCAGAGTTAAGAATAATCAGCATTCCTCTATGAGTGAGAACTTGTCCCCAGCCCTAAAAGAATACTACGTGACTCGGGTTCCTAAAAATGTAATGGATGGCGTAAGGGGAGGAAATCACAAGTGAGAGGTCGGATATGCTTCAATATGGGATGAACCCCCTTCATATAACGCAGACCTATGTAGCTTACTATGTGCCCCAATAGTAATCACTAAAGAATAAGGTCGTGCGACTGGCTTACAAAAACACCTATGAAGACCTCAGAGAATGCCATAAAAGATAAACAAGTGACACCTACGCAAAAGAAAGAAAAAATGCAAAGTTAAATGACCTTCACTATGTTAAAAAAAATGCTTATGTGGGATTCTAGTGATGTCCATGGGAAGAAGACGAGATACCTGCCTTTGAAAATGAGACTTATGTCCAGGGTTCCGTCAGGCCACTTGACGAAGTCTGGGGTCTCCAGGAGCACGTCGTCCCCGAGGGGTCTCTGCACCATCACCTCCGCTTCCTGAACTTGCGTGAAGCCCATGACGTCGGTGCAGTTGA
>NC_134785.1:13166792-13194292 GCF_046742065.1 Oratosquilla oratoria
TGTCGTCGAGCCCGTTCCCGTCCTTGGGTAGGAGGAAGAGGATAAAAGCGCCACTTTCTGATAAGGAGAATCCGTGGTGCTTACCTTGCCTTCAGGCGCATCAAATGTCACTTCTGCCGGATATGTACCAGAAGGCGCAGTTGCCCCTCCTTGGCTTGTATTCAAAACGGTATTTGTCAAATATTGGTCTGTACTGTGGAACCTGTTGTTCTCGAGGTTCTCGGTCGAGGCAGGGGTGATGGTTCCCCCCTTTGTCACTAGTTCTGCTGGCTCTGTTACATTAGCTGTAGAAGCAGCTCTTGCATATGTGCTGTTTGGGAAAAGAGGTGTAGTGTGTGACGCTATTAGGCTCGGCGATGTGTATCCTTCGTCGGTATAGCTGATCCTTGACAGCGACGTCGAAGAAGGCGTTGTAACAACAGAGGAAGCCGAGGGGTTTTCCTTGTGTTGATGAATCTCCGTTGAAGACTGAGGTGTTGTAAGCTTGAGCAAGTAACCACCCTCAGGTGTTGATAGTTGTTCTTTGGAAGTCGTGAAAGGTGTAGTGTCAGAGGTTGTGGCTTTATTATCTACTGTATGCGTAAGAGGTGTTTTGTCATCGACTGGAAGTGTATTACCACCTGGAGTTGTAGTTGAATATGTATTGTTGTGTGTAAAGAATGTATCAGCCGGTATGTTAAAAGGTGTGATTAATGGACTAGTAGTTGTAATGGAGTGTTCACTCCCTTGGGTTGATGAATGGACGGAGTAAGGTCTGACACTTAAAGCGGGCGTCTCCGTTTTCGTAGTAGGTTTGACTGAAAATTCCTCTGTGGAAAGGGTTATGTCCAACGCCAGTGCAGGTGCAGTGATGCTGCTCGGCTTCACACTGGAAGCATATAAGGACGAGTCTGTCTCGGTTGCAGGGAGATCAGGTTGTAATGTGGTACCATGAAGGGCCACGTTTGTAGTAAATGGGACTGGAGTGCCCATTAATGTAGATGTAACACTCAGTGTTGAAGCAGATTCATTTGCCTCTGTAGCAGATGGTTCTGTTTTGATGTATGTTTCCACTATACCAAGCAACTCTGTAGTATCTTCATCATCCGGTTTAGCGGAGGTATCCGCATCGGCAAAACTTGTAACGCCATAAACCGTACTCTTGACAGGTATTTTTGTGGTGGGAGTTAATTCAATTGCACTAGATATTGTTGTATGGGATGATATATCTATTGTTTGTAAACTTGAGGTTCCAGATGTGGTCTCTTCTGTGGGTATATTAGTAGTGTCATGTGTAGTATTCTCACCGAACTGTTTACTAGCGCCAGATGTATCTAGGGTCATTGGTGCTTCGGTTATCTCAGATGTTATAGTCGTAAAATGCTGTTCGATGGTGCTGTATCTGGTAGCCACGTCAAAATGTTCTGGAGTCACAAGCAAACTATTTGTTGACGTTTTCACTGTGCCATCCGACCTATCACCAAGCTCTTCAGAACCCAACGTTTCAGATGTGAATGGTGTTAGAGTGGTTGCAGACGCTTCGCTACTGGTTCTGAAAACGGTGTTTGTAGTAGGCGGTTTCACAGTAACACTTACAATGCGTGTAGATGACACTGTTATGATGACAGAACTTTTATCTGTTCCAGTTGTATTGATGCCAGAATTAGCTCTTGTAGAAGGAAATGACGTTGCTTTGTCAGTTGCGTTATCTGTGATTTGCCCAATTTTAGTATTGGATGTGTATGTGGTTGGTTGATTTCTAGTATCAGGTGTGGTCGTATCTTTTGCAGTTGTATTGACACCAGACTCGGTTGATGTGTAAGGTAGTAACATTATTTTGCGAGATGTGTTATCTGTAATCTGAACAGTTTCAGTATCGGATGTAGTAACTGCTCGTGGTGAAGTTCTTGTTGTTGTAATTGTATCTGCTGTAGTTGTATATGCTGTTATTGTATTGGCACCAGACCCAATTACCGTGGAGGGCAGCAACGTTGTTTTTCCAGTTGTGTAATCGGTAATCTGATCAATTTTTATATTGTATGTAGTGTCTGTGGCTGACGGAGGTCTTGTATCAGATGTAATTTTACTTGCTGCTGTTTTAATGATCTCATACCCTGCTTCTGTGGAGGGCAGTGGCGTTGTTTTGCCGCCACGTGTGCTAATTTCACCAATTTTAGTATCGGACGCACTGACTGTGGCAGGTGAATATTTTGTATCGGATGTTGTTGCGCCTGATATAGTTGTACTGCTGTCAGTCATTGCCTCTGTATAAGAGAATATCGTTGGTTTGCCAGATTTATTGTCAGATGTTTCACTTATTTCAGCACTGGATATAGTGCCTATGGCTGATAGACTTATTGTATCAGAAGGGGTTGTACCTGTTGTGGCTGTACTGCTGCCAGACCTAGCCGTGCTGTCAAATGTGTTGTCAACAATGTGGCTACTTTCAGTGGCTGATATTGTGCCTGTAGCTGCTGGAACTCTGGTATCATAAGTTGGCTGAAATGTAATATCTGATACTGTGGTCAGAGTTGTATCTGATCCACTTACAGATTTATCCATAACTTGTTGCGTTGTCTTGGTAGAAGTGCTACCGGTGGATGATAGTATCTGGGTACTACTTGTAGTCTTTATAGCTTGTGAAATGTCATTATCATGTACTGTATTTTTGGAAGGACTTGTTGTACTGTCGGGTGTAGTATTTGTCACTGACTGAACTGTAGTATCAAGTAGAATACGTGGCGTAGGTGTTACTGTGGTATTCGATATAGTATATTCATATAACTTGGATGTGATAGCAGATATATTATCAGTTACTGGCGGGATGGAGGTAACTAATTCATTACCAGTTGCAAATGTCGCTGTGGAATCAGTCATGTCATCTGTGGTCGTTGTTACCTTAATGCTGTTTGTGGACAGCATATCATAAGACATGGTGCTTGCGGTTGGTGGAATTGTAGTATCAGCTGTATAAGACAATTTAGATGACAGTACGATGCCAGTTGTAGTGACAAATCCTAAACCCGTTGTGGCATTGGTATTACTACCGGTTGTCATAAATTCGTTTGACGTCGCGTTTGTGTTACCTAAAGTAGTATTAGTGGCTAGTTGTGATGCAAGTTTAGTTACATTAACCATATATGATGTTGTGGAGACATGTGTAATGTCCGTTGTGATTTCCGTTGTGTCAACAGTCTTGTTGGAAATGCTCGATGGCACTGAGACAGCTGATCTTGTACCAGATGTGGTGTCCGTGAATGATGAAAATGTGTTACCAAGAGTATTGTGTTCTTTTGATTGTGTGGTATTTGATATGGTAACAGATGTGGTGGCCATGGTAGGTGACTGAACAGTGGTATCTGTGCTAATTTGTCCTGTAGTATTAACAACAGCAGTGGAGACTTGGGGTCGCGTAACGCTACTTATGTTGGTTGTAGGCGTGTACCCAATGGAACTAGATGTAAAGTCTGAAGGTAGGACTGCAGCACTAGGTTCATTTCCTATCGTAGGCTTTATTGTAATATTCGACATTGTGGATGGTGCTACCGTGCTGCTAGACGTTGTTTTTGTAACTGATCGAAATGTGTTGTCATTCAAAACATGTCCAGTTGATGTTATGGGATCAAATGAAGTGGACCCAGCCAATTTTGGTGTGACGACAAATGTTGTGTTCGTATATGATGGGGATGTGCTGCGGTTCAGAATAGGTGCGCTTGTTGATGTAGTACCATATGTAGTGAATTCGGTCCTTTTTGACGTACTGCCAAATGTTGTGTTCGTATATGATGGAGCTGTGCTGCGGTTCAGATTAGGTGCGCTTGTCGATGTAGTACCAGATGTAGTGAATTCAGTCCTTCTTGACGTACTGCCAAATGTTGTATTCGTAACAGATGGAGTTGTGCTGCCATTCAGAATAGGTGCCCTTGTTGGTGTAGTACCAGATGTAGTGAATTCGGTCCTTTTTGACGTACTGCCAAATGTTGTATTCGTAGTTGATGGAGCTGTGGTGCCACTCAGAATAGATGCACTTGTTGGCGTAGTACCAGATGTCGTGAATTCGGCCCATTTTGACGTACTAACAAATGTTGTACTCTTAAGTGATGAAGCTGTAGTATGATTTAAAGTATGCGCAGTAGCTATTCTTGTAGTACCAGATGTAGTGAGTCCGGCCAATGTTGAGGCACTAGTGGCTCTTGTATGAGTAATCGATGGGGATGTCACCCCAACATTAGTATTTGCAGCAGTTATTGTAGTGATGCGAGATGTTGAGTGTTCGGTTGTATTCTCATTCAGGGTGTGTGCAGCAGTTGTAGATGAGCTACGAGATGTAGCGAGTACATTGAGATTTGATGTACCACCTAATGTTGTGCTAGTCAGTGATGAAATTGTGTTGTTTAAAATATATATACCTGTTGATGTGGTGCCAGGAGTAGCGTGTGCGGCCGGTTTTGATGTGATGTTATCGCTAGATGTTGTTTTAGTAATAGATGGAATTGTACTGCCGTTAAAGATATGTATCCCTGTTGGTGTAGAGCCAGATGTGGTAAACCCGGCGAGTTCTGATAGGTTACCAGATGTTATGTTAGTATGTGATGGAGATGTGCTGTCCTTTATAAGTTGTGCCGTAGTTTCTGTGGTGCCAGAGGTAACAAGTACGTCCGGCTTCGATGTGCTGCTGCTAGATGTTCCGTTCGTGGCTGAAAAAACAAAGCCATCATTCTTGATATGCGTAGTTGTTACTGTGGTTCCAGATGTAGCGAGTCCAGTCATATGCGGTACACTATCAGACGCTGTGTTATTAAATGTGCTATAATCCAAGGTAACTGCGCCTGTTGGTGTGGTGCCAGAAGTAGTGTGTGCAGTCAGTTTTGATATTGAATTAGTAGCTAATGGAACTGTGCTGTCGTTCAGAATATGAGTAGTTGCTGCTGTGGTGCCGGATGTTCTGGCAAGTTTTGAGGTACTGCTAGACGTTACGCTTATAACTGCCGTAGTTGTGTTATCTCCCAGAACATGACCAGCTGTTGTTGTGCTGCCAGAGGTGGACGTGATGGGTGGTACTGTGCTGTTTTCCGCAACATGTGCAGATGTCGTGCCAGATGTAGTGAGTAAGTCTATTTTTGATGTGCTGCCAGGATTTGTGTTGATAATTGATGGAGCAGTGCTGCCATTCAAAACATGTGTAGTTGACGTAGTTGTGTTATCATTCAAAACATGTGAAACTGTTGTTGTGAGAACAGATGTCGAGAGTCCTAGCCCTTTTGGTGTGATGCTGTTAGATATCATGTTAGTAACCGAGGAAACTGTAATGTCATTCAAAATATGTGGATTTGTTGATGTGCCAGATGTAGTGTATGTAACAATTTTCGATGTAGTACTAGGCGTGGCGGTTGTGGTAACAGGTGTTGCGCTTGTTATAGTCATCTTTGAAAGCACTGCTTCTGCGTCAATAGCCAGCGGGGATGTATCGTCATACATTGTGTTAGTGAGACTTGGCACCCCCGTAGCGCGAGATGATGTCAAGTCAGTTGCTGATGAAACTTGAACCCTAGACGTGATATCTGCTGTTGCAGAACTTTTTGTAGTTAGACTTGATGCAGTGCTAGATGTACTGCCTATGACCAGTGGACCCGTGTTATCATCCATGGTCTGTGGATTCATTGTCAGTTTGGAGTTACTTAAAGTGTATGTGGTCAAGTCTGACGTTGTGAGAGATTTATACGTGACTGAATCTGTTGTAGTATGAAACTCAGTGCCTTTGTCACTTTCAACCATAGAGACACCGGATGTGGTGCCATTGCCTCCCGGCAACAGAACACTATACGTCGTGGAAGTCGATGATATGTGATGAGACGTTACATTGTCTGCCGGAGAAGATGAGGTCCTACGCCCTGCATCTGTGTCATCATTCGCTGAGGTGTTAGGCGTTTCTACTAATATCTCTTGAATGCCAGAGACTGTGGCTGTGGTTGATGAAGGTACTTTATCATTCCTAGCTACTGTCACTGTGGTACCAGTTGTTATATCTGTGAATGAGGGAGATGTGCTATTATTTATACCTGATGGTGTCATGGATGAGCTAGATGTGGCATTTATGGTCCACTCCGATGCACTATCAAACGAGCTGTCTTGGGCTGATGTCACTTTGGTAACAGATTTAGCGCCAAAAGTATTAGCTATAGTAGTGTCCGTTGTAATAAGAGTGGCTTCTGGTATTGTGGTACTAGATGAGTTGTTTAAGATAGGTAATGTTGTAGAATAAGGTACACTGGTAGAAGACGTTAAATATGCCGCATTAGATTCATGATCTGTTGGAGAGGATGTGTTCGTACTAGATGTTATTGCTGATGTTAGGGTCGTACTAGATCGCAGGGTCAGGCCAGATGTTGTAGCTGATGTAATGGAAAAGTTATACAAAGTCTCTGATGGTGATAACGTTGTTCTAGATGATGAAGCTGGCGTAAAGGTTGTTTGAGATGTACCAGATATTAAGGTCACGCCAGATATTATCATTTCAGATGATGTGGCTGTCGTAAAGGCTGTGTCAGGTGTTGTATCTGATATCAAAGTCTCGTCAGATGCTGGCCTGGACAAAGTGCTTGATGGTGATAATGTCCCTTCAGATGATGAGGAAGGCATAAAAGATGTGCCAGATGTTGTACCTAATGTTAAGGTCACGTCAGATGTTGTCCTGGACAAAGAGCTTGATGGTGATGATATCTTTTTAAATGTTGTGGCTGGCGTAAAGACTGTGTCAGATGTTGTATCTGATGTTAAGGTCGCGTCAGATGCAGTCTTGGATAAAGTGCTTGATGGTGCTAACATCTCAGATGTTGAGGCTGGCGTAAAAATTGTATCAGATGCTGTATATGATGTTAAGATCACATCAGATGTTGCCCTGGACAAAGTGCTTGAAGATAATGATATTGTCTCAGATGTTGTAGCTGGCGTAAACGTTGTGTCAGATGTATCTGATGTTAAGGTCGCGTCAGATGTTGTCCTGGACAAAGAGCTTGAGGCTGATGATATCTTTTCAGATGCTGTTGCTGGTGTAAAGGCTGTGTCAGATGTTGTATCTGATGTTAAGGTCGCAACAGATGCAGTCTTGGATAAAGTGCTTGGTGGTGCTAACATCTCAGATGTTGAGGCTGGCGTAAAATTTGTATCAGATGCTGTATATGATGTTAAGATCGCGTCAGATGCTACCCTGGACAAAGTGTTTGAAGGTAATGGTATTGTCTCAGATGTTGTAGCTGGTGTAAACGTTGTGTCAGATGTATCTGATGTTAAGGTCGCGTCAGATGTTGTCCTGGACAAAGAGCTTGAGGCTGATGATATCTTTTCAGATGTTGTGGCTGGTGTAAAGGCTGTGTCAGACGTTGTATCTGATGTTAAGATCGCGTCAGATGTTGTCCTGGACAAAGAGCTTGAGGCTGATGAAATATCTTTAGGTGTTGTGATTGGCGTAAAGTTTGTGTCAGATGTTGCATCTGATGTTAAGGTCGTGTCAGATGCAGTCCTGGATAAAGTGCTTGGTGGTGCTAACATTTTCTCAGATGTTGAGGTTGGCGTAAAGTTTGTATCAGATGCTGTATCTGATGTCAAGGTCGCGTCAGATGCTGTCCTGGACAAAGTGCTTGATGCTGATATATTATTAGATGTTGTGGCTGGAGTATAGGCTGTGTCATATGTTGTACCTGATGTTAAGGTCGTGTCAGATGCAGTCCTGGATAAAGTGCTTGGTGGTGCTAACATTTTCTCAGATGTTGAGGTTGGCGTAAAGTTTGTATCAGATGCTGTATCTGATGTCAAGGTCGCGTCAGATGCTGTCCTGGACAAAGTGCTTGATGGTAATGATATCATTTCAGATGTTGTGGCTGGCGTAATCATTGTGTCAGATGTATCTGATGTTAAGGTTGCGTCAGATGTTGCCCTGGACAAAGAGTTTGAGGCTGATGATATCTTTTCGGATGTTGTGGCTAGTGTGAAGGCTGTGTAAGATGTTGTATCTGATGTTAAGGTCACGTCAGATGTTGTCCTGGACAAAGAGCTTGAGGCTGATGAAATATCTTTAGGTGTTGTGGCTGGCGTAAAGTTTGTGTCAGATGTTGCATCTGATGTTAAGGTCGTGTCAGATGCAGTCCTGGATAAAGTGCTTGGTGGTGCTAACATTTTCTCAGATGTTGAGGTTGGCGTAAAGTTTGTATCAGATGCTGTATCTGATGTCAAGGTCGCGTCAGATGATGTGGCTGGCGTACTCATTATGTCAGATGTATCTGATGTTAAGGTTGTGTCAGATGTCCTGGACAAAGAGCTTGAGGCTGATGATATCTTTTTAGATGTTGCGGCTGGCGTAAAGACTGTGTTAGATGTTGTGGCTGGCGAAAAGGCTGTCCCAGATGTTGTATCTGATGTTAAGGTCACGTCAGATGTTGTCCTGGACAAAGAGCTTGAGGCTGATGATAACTTTTTAGATGTTGTGGCTGGCGTAAAGACTGTGTTAGATGTTGTACCTGACGTTAAGGTCGCGTCAGATGCAGTCCTGGATAAAGTGCTTGATGGTGCTAACATCTCAGATGTTGAGGCTGGCGTAAAATTTGTATCAGATGCTGTATCTGATGTCAAGGTCGCGTCAGATGCTGTCCTGGACAAAGTGCTTAATGGCAATGACAATGATTCAGATGTTGTGGTTGGTGTAAAGCCTGTGTTAGATATTGTATCTGATGTCAAGGTTGCTTCAGATGCTGTCCTGTACAATGTGATTGATGGCAATGACAATGATTCAGATGTTGTGGTTGGTGTAAAGGCTGTGTTAGATGTTGTATCTGATGTCAAGGTCGCATCAGATGCTGTCCTGGACAATGTGATTGATGGCAGTGATATTGATTCAGATGTTGTGGCTTGTATAAAGGCTGTGTTAGGTGTTGTACCTGGTGTCACGGCTGCATCAGATGCTGTCCTGGACAAAGTGGTTGATGACAATGATATTGATTCAGATGATATGGCTGGTGTAAAGGCTATGTCAAATGTTGTATCTGATGTTAAGTTTACGTTAGATGCTGTCCTGGACAAAGTGGTTGATGGCAATGATATTGATTCAGATGTTGTGGCTGGTGTAGAGGCTGTGTCAGATGTTGTCTTTGATGTCAAGGTCGCATCATATGCTGTCCTGGACAAAGTGCTTGATGACAATGACAATGATTCAGATATTGTGGCTGGTGTAAAGGCTGTGTCAGATATATTTGATGTCAAGGTCGCATCAGATGCTGTCCTGGACAAACTGCTTGATGTCAGTGATATTGATTCAGATGTGGCTGGTGTAAAGGCTGTGTCAGATGTTGCATTTGATGTCAATGTCGCATCAGATTCTGTCCTGGACAATGTGATTGGTGGCAATGATATTGATTCAGATGTTGTGGTTGGAGTAAAGGCTGTGCCAGGTGTTGTATCTGATGACACGGCTGCATCAGATGCTGTCCTGGACAAAGTGGTTGATGGCAATGATATTGATTCAGATGATGTGACCGGTGTAAAGGCTGTGTCAGATGTTATATCTGATGTCAAGGTCGCATCAGATGCTGTCCTGGACAAAGTACTTGATGGCAATGATACTGATTCAGATAATGTGGCTGGTGTAAATGTTGTGTCAGATGTTATATCTGATGTCAAGGTCGCGTCAGATTCTGTCCTGGACAGAGTGGTTGATAGCAATGATATTGATTCAAATGTTGTGGCTGGTGTAAAGGCTGTGTTAGATTTTGTATTTGATGTCAAGGTCGCATCAGATGCTGTCCTGGACAAAGTGCTTGATGGCAATGACAATGATTCAGATGCTGTGCCCGGTGTAAAGGCTGTGTCAGATATATTTGATGTCAAGTTCGCATCAGATGCTGTCCTGGCCAAAGTGCTTGATGGCAATGACAATGATTCAGATGTTGTGGCTGGTGTAAAGGCTGTGTCAGATGTATTTGATGTCAAGGTCGCATCAGATGTTCTCCTGGACAAAGTGCTTGATGACAATAATATTGATTCAGATGTTGAGGCTGGTGTAAATGTTGTGTCAGATGTTGTATCTGATGCGAAGGTCGCATCAGATGCTGTCCTGGACAGAGTGGTTGATGGCAATGATATTGATTCAGACGTGGTTGGTGTAAAGGCTTTGTCATATGTCGTATTTGATGTCAAGGTCGCATCAGATGCTGTCATGGACAAAGTGCTTGATGACAATGACAGTGATTCAGATGTTGTGGCTGGTGTAAAGGATGTGTCAGATGTATTTGATGTCAAGGTCGCATCAGATGCTGTTCTGGATAAAGTGCTTGATGGCAGCGAAATTGATTCAGATGTTGTGGCTGGTGTAAAGGCTGTGTCAGATGTTGCATTTGATGTCAAGGTCTCATCAGATTCTGACCTGGACAATGTGATTGATGGCAATGATATTGATTCAGATGTTGTGGCTAGTGTAAAGTCTGTGTTAGATGTTGTATCTGATGTCAAGGTCGCATCAGATGTTCTCCTGGACAAAGTGGTTGATGGCAATGATATTGATTCATATGTTGTGGCTGGTGTAAAGGTTGTGTCAGATTTTATATCTGATGTCAAGGTCGCATCAGATGTTCTCCTGGACAAAGTGCTTGATGACAATGATATTGATTCAGATGTTGTGGCTGGTGTAAATGTTGTGTCAGAAGTTGTAACTGATGTCAAGGTCGCATCAGATGCTGTCCTGGACAAAGTGCTTGATGGCAATGATATTGATTCAGATGTTGTGGTTGGTGTAAAGGCTGTGTCAGATGTTGTATTTGATGTCAAGGTCGCATCAGATGCTGTCCTGGACAAAGTGCTTGATGGCAATGACAATGATTCAGATGTTGTGGCTGGTGTAAAGGCTGTGTCAGATGTATTTGATGTCAAGGTCGCATCAGATGCTGTCCTGGACAAAGTGCTTGATGGCATTGATATTGATTCAGATGTTGTGGCTGGTGTAAAGGCTGTGTCAGATGTTGTATTTGATGTCAAGGTCTCATTAGATTCTGTCCTGGACAATGTGATTGATGGCAATGATATTGATTCAGATGTGGCTGGTGTAAAGGTTGTGTCAGATGTTGTATCTGATATCAAGGTCGCATCAGATGCTGTCCTGGACAAAGTGCTTGATGGCAATGATATTGATCCAGATGTTGTGACTGGTGTCAAGGCTGTGTCAGATGTATTTGATGTCAAGGTCGCTTCAGATGCTGTCCTGTACAAAGCACTTGATGGCATTGATATTGATTCTGATGTGACTGGTGTAAAGGCTGTATCTGATGTTGTATCTGATGTTAAGTTTACTGCAGATGCTGTCACGGACAAAGTGCTTGATGGCAATGATATTGATTCAGATGTTGCCGGTGTAAAAGCTGTGTCAGATTTTGTATCTGATGTCAAGGTCGCACCAGATGCCGTCCTGGATAAAGTGGTTGATGGCAGTGATATTGATTCAGATGTTACCGATGTAAAGGCTGTGTCAGATTTTGTATCTGTTGTCAACGTCGCATCAGATTCTGTCCTGGATAAAGTGGTTGATGGCAATGATATTGATTCAGATGTTGTGGCTGGTGTAAAGGCTGTGTCAGATGTTGTATCTGATGTCAAGGTCGCATCAGATGTTCTCCTGGACAAAGTGCTTGATGGCAATGATATTGATTCAGATGTTGTGGCTGCTGTAAAGTCTGTGTCAGGTGTTGTATCTGATGTTAAAATCGTATGAGATGCTGTCCTAGACAAAGTGATTGATGGCAGTGATATTGATTCAGATGTGGTTGGTGTAAAGGCTGTGTTAGGTGTTGTATTTGATGTCAAGGTTGCATCAGATGCTTTCGTGGACAAAGTGGTTGATGGCAATGATATTGATTCAGATGTTGTGGCTGGTGTAAAGGCTGTGTCAGATTTTGTATCTGATGTCAAGGTCCCATCAGATTCTGTCCTGGACAAAGCGGTTGATGCCAATGATATTGATTCAGATGTGGCTGGTGTAAAGTCTGTGTCAGATTTTGTATCTGATGTCAAGGTCGCATCAGCTTCTGTCCTGGACAAAGTGCTCGATGGGAATGATATTGATTCAGATGTGGATGGTGTAAAGGTTGTGTCTGATGTATTTAATGCCAAGGTCGCATCAGATGGTGTCTTGGACAAAGTGCTTGATGGTGATATCCTTTCAGATGATGTGGCTGGCGTAAAGGCTATGTCAGGTGTTGAATCTGATGTTGAGGTCGCATCAGATGCTGTCATAGACAGTGTGCTTGATTGTTTTGATATAAGTTCAGATGTTTCTATCGCAAAAGTTGTCTCAGATGTTCTAGCTGATGTTAAGGTTGTGTCAGATGCTGTCACGGGCAAAGTACTTGATGGTAATAATATTTTCATAGGTGTTGTTTCTAGCATAAATTCTGTGTCAGATGCCGTGTCTGATGTTAAGGTCGCATCAGATGCTGTCCGGGACAATGTGCTCAATGGTGATGATATCGTTTCAGATGTTGAGGGTGGCGTAAACGTTGTATCAGATATTGTATCTGATGTTAAGGTCGTGTCATATGCGGTCCTAGACAAAGTGCTTGATTGTGATATTATCCTTTCAGTTGATGTGGCTGGCATAAACGTTGTATCAGATGCCTCTGATGTTAAGGTCGCGTCAGTTGCTGGCATGGAAAATTTGTTTGATGGTGACAATTTCCCTGTAGATGTTACGGCTAGCGTAAAGGTTGTATCAGATGTTGTATCTGATGATAAGGTCGCGTCAGATGTTGTCCTGGATGAAGTGCTTGAGGGTGATAATATCCTTTCAGATGATGTGGCTGGCGTAAACGTTGTATCAGATGTTGTATCTGATGTTAAGGTCGAGTCAGATGATGTCCTGGACGGAGAGCTTGTTGGTGATAATTTCTCCTCAGATGTTGTGACTGCCGTAAACGTTGTGTTAGATGTATCTAATGTTAAGGTCACGTCAGATAATGTCTTGGACAAAGTGTTTGATGATGATAATATCTTCTCAGATGTTGTTTCTAGCGTAAATGTTGTGTCAGATGTTGTATCTGATGTTAAGGTCATGTCAGATGATGCCGTGGACAAAGTGCTTGATGCTAATAACACCGCTTCAGATGTTGTGGCTGACGCAAAGGATGTGTCAGATGTTGTATCTGATGTTATGGTCGCATCAGATGTAGTCCTGGGCAAAGTGTTTGGTGGTGACGATATCCTTTCAGATGTGCCTGGCGTAATTGTTGTGTCATATTTTGTATCTGATAAGGTCATGCCATATACTGTCCCGGACAAAGTGCTTGATGGTGATAATGTCCTTTCAGATGTTGAAGCTGGCGTAAAGGCTATGTCAGATGTTATATCTGATGTTAAGGTTGCGTGAGTTGTTGTCCTGGACCCAGTATTTAAGGGTGATAATATCGCTTCAGAAGTTGATTCTTGCGTAAAAGATGTGTCAGATGATGTACCTGATATCAAACTCGCGTCAGATGCAGCCCTAGACAGTGTGCTTGATGGTGATAGTATGCTTTCAGATGATGTGGCCTGTGTAAAGGTTGTGTCAGATGCTGTATCTGATGTTAAAGTTGAGTCAGATGCTGTCCTAGACAAAGTGCTTGATGGTGTTAATATCGATTTAGGTGTTGTGACTGGCGTAAAGGTTGTGATGCTTGGCGAATGGTCTTCTCTTGCGGTGGCTTTTGTGATATATGAGGTGGCACCTGTATCAGCAAGATAGGTGATGTCAGTAATTGCATCTATCACACTACTCTGTAGATTATGCGGAGAACTTTCCTGCTCGGTGTCAGATACAGCGGGCGCTACTGTCGTCTTTGCAGCATCCGGGGTAGGAACCTCCGAGCCATGTTCTGTTGAGTCAGCGGTGACAGTTGTTGGGTCTCTTCCTCCTGAAGTAGCACTTGTGCTATCATCTCCAGTAATAGCTGTAGTGTCCACTACAAATGTATGTTTTATACTTGAAGTGTCTGCAAAACTATGCTGTGCAGTACCATATGCAGAGGTTACAACTGATTGTGTAGCATCCAACGCAACACCTGTGTCATTTAGTTTTGCAGAGCTAGGTGTAGCCTCGGCCATAGATATCATTGCTTTACTCGAAGTGGTATCAACAATAATAGGTTCTGTAGCACTAATTAGAGTGACAGTTTCTTTTACATGTGTAGTACTCAAAGTGGCATCTGCTGTACTTTCTTCCGTGGTGTCAGAGATAGTATCTAACACGTAGGTTTGTGTGATGTTCGAAATGGTATCGGCACCACCTTGGCCTACATTGTTAAATGCATTAGTAGTTCCTCCCTCGTGTGTGGCAGCCGGAGTGAAGTTTGAAACATTCTGTTCTGGAGCATCAATTTCAGTGTCTACCGCAAATGTATGCGCAGTGCTTGAAGTATTGTCGTTAAAACTATGTTTGCCAGTACGAAATGTAGTCGTTCTTATTGTTGCTTGTATACTCGTGGTACCCGGAGCGACATTTGCAGTAGTTTGATTTGTGGAAACAGATGTCGTTGCCTCCTCCACATAGTTATGTGAAGTCCTCGAAGTATGATCGGTTATTTCATGTGATACACTATCAAATGTCGCTTGTGTAGTGCTCCAAGCAACACTTGAAGAATTTTGTTTTGAAGCACCAGATATAGTATCTAAAGTAACTGTTTCTGTAGCAGTCAAGGTGGTATTGGTATTGTGTTTTGTAGCACCCGATGTAGAGGGTTTCATTGTTCCTTGTGTTTTATCCACAGTGTCATGTGTAGTGCCTACAATTGATGTTTGCGTAATACTCGAAGTGGTATCAGCATTAGTATGGTCTAAGGTGTGTAGACTCTCCAGAGTGGTACCTGTAATATCTAGCATGGTAGTGCTAGATTTAGTGCCTTTCACAGATGTTTGTGGGATACTGAAAGTGGTATCAGCAGTGCTGTGCTCTGTAGTACCAAGCGAAAAGCTGGTTACTACTGTCTGCTGGGTATCTGAAGTAACACTTGGTGTGTTTTGTTTTATGATGACATCAGATGTTGTGCCTGCCATAACAGTCTCTGCAATATTGGAAGTATCGACATTATTATGTTCTGTAGCACCATATGAATAAGTTGTTACTGATGGTTCGGTTGCTTCACTTGTAGACTCCTTATTCGAAGTGAGGTCGTCTACAGTGGTAGGTTGTGTGATATCAGACATGACACCGGTTACAGAATTTTGTAGGATGAAAGTAAAATTTTCCTCCGCGTTAGTAGATTTGGTAGATGCCGCAGTCGTCTGTGTAGAGTCCGATGAAGACACCTTAATGTGTTGTTCTGTTGAGCCAGAAATAAAAGCTGTTGAAATTTCAGTCTCCAGAGTGAAAAAATCTACGGTGCTGGCCATTCCAGTATCAGATGTATTGTCTACTGTAAATTCTCCTGTAATACTTGTAGTGGTATCAATAGTATTGTTTGGTGTAGTACCAAATGCAAATGAAGTAGCTGTTTCTTCTTGAGTGGGTTTTGGAATGGTATCATCGGTAGCATTTTGTTTTACACCGGCAAGTGTAGTGTCCAACACAAAAGTTTGTGTAAAACTTGACGCAGTATTGGCATTATTATGTGCTGCATCACCCAATGTACTGGATGTCACTTCATCGTGTGCAATATTCGAAGCGACCACTATATCATCTTGCTTTGCAGTATCAGATACAGCACCTGCAATAGAAGTTTCTAGAATATTTGATGAAGTGCTTGCGATACTCTGTTCTCTAGAATCAAATGTACTAATTGTTACTGGTGCTTGTGTAATATTCGAAGTGCCATCTGCAGTATTTGGTATTGTACCCTGAGGTGTAGTATCTGCCACAGAAGCATCTGTAACACTTGAACTAATTCTTCTAATGCTAAGGTCTGAGGTACCAAATGTAATGGTTGCTAGTCCTGTTGGTATTACATCTAAAGTGCTATATGTTGTGTCGTCTTTTGCAGAACTCGATACAGTACCTACACGAGATGTCTGTGTGATACTCCAGGTAGAATCGCTGATACTATAATCTTCAGAACCAAGTATATTTGTTGAAACTCCTACATGTGTCGTATCCAAAGTGTCATCTACAGTGTTCCCATATCGGGTGCCTCCCAAAGATGCTTGCGTATCACTCGAAGTGTCGCCAATACTATGTTCAGCAGTACCAAATTTAGTAGATAATTCTGCATTTTTTGTAGTGTCAGAAATGATATTTACATTAATTTGTTCTGTAGCACCAACTGACGTGTCTTCCACATAGGTTTGTGTAGTTCTCGAAGTGTGATAGATAGTTACATGTTTTGCACTATCATATGAAGTATCTGTCACTGCTGTTTGAGTAGTTTTTGAACCAACACTTGCGGCTATTTGTTCAGAGGCACCAGATGTAGTATCAGAAACAGACGTTTCTGCAATGGTTGAAAGGGTGTCGTTGGTATTATGATTTGCAGCATCTGATGTAGTGGTAGTTGCTGTTCTTTGTGTACTATCCAGATATATTTTCGTGGTATTTTGTTTAGCTGCACCCGATGTAGTATCTACCAATTTCGTTTGTGTAATACTCAAAGTGGCGTCAGCATTAGTATGTTCTTCGGTTTGTGTACTATCAAAAAATTTATCTGTTGTAGTTTGATTTACCACAATAGATGCAGGACCTACCACAGACATTTGCGTCACAAGTGAAGTGGTCTCTGCAATATCATATTCTGTAATACCAGAGAAAGAATCAGTTACTGCAACATGTTGTTTTGAAGTACCAGAAGTACTGTCCATCTTAAGTGTTTCTGCGGTATTCGAAGTGGTATCCGTAGTATGATATGTCGGAATTGTGTCAATTCCTTTTGTAGTATGAGATGAAGTAGTCGCACTACTGTGTTTAGTATCCCCAGTAATGTTGGATGCATTGACCTGAGTACTACTTGTAGTTGTAGCTCCAATACCACGGTTTGTGGTACCAGAACTGTAGGTAGGATCATATGTTTTTGTAGCGTCTAAAGTAGCATGTGCACTTGTGTGCTTTCTAATATCAAGTATCTGGGATATTGTTGATGTTTGTGCAAGATCCGAAGTAATACTACCATCAGCATTACTAGTGATATCTGATGAAATGGTTGTAGGATTTGCAGCCGTAAATTGTGTGGCATCAGGTAGGATGTTTGCTGCAGAATTATGTATGGTGAATGTAGCACTTTCCTCCATGGCATTAGATGGGGTTGATGGTGCAGTCGTCTGTGCACTACCCGTAAGAGAAACATCTGTGTAATATTTTTGTGAACCAGAATTGAAATCTGTCGAACTTCTCCCTGGTGTGGTGTCTGCCGTACTACTTTCTGTAATACCAGATACATTGTCTGTAAGAGAATATTTTATGATACTCGAAGTGGTATCAGCGATGCCATGTTCTACCGTACCAAATATTGTGGTTGTTGCAGCTGTGTGTATACTACTCAAAGCGACATCTGCACTAGTTTCTTTCGCGGCACTGGCCGTAGCGTCCTCCGTATATGTCTGTACAATTGTCGAGAAGGTACCGTGTTCTGCGGTACTGATCACAGTGCCTGTTTTTTCTGTTTGTGTAGTATCCGAAATAATGACATCTGCAGTAGTGTGTTCTTTTACAGTTCCAGAGGCAGTGCCCACCACAAAAGTTGGTGTAAACCTCGACATAGTCTCGACAGTACTATGTTCTGCAATATCTGATGAACTGGATGTCACTGCTCCTTCTTTATTATCCGGAGCGACAAATGAAATTTTTTGCTCTCCAGTATTAGATGTAGTACTTACTGTAGACGTTTGTAGATCAGTCGAAATAGTATCGGATATGGTGCGTTCTGTAGTACCAAATGTAGTGGCTGGAGCCAATGTTTCTGTAGTGTCCAGAGCGACAGCTGGTGTATATGAGCTTACAACACCCGGTGCCTTGTCTACAACAGATGTTTGTGTAATACTTGAAGCGGTGTCGGCAGTGGTGCGTTCTATAGTATCAGATATTTTGGTTGATACTGTTGTTTCTGGAATATTTAATAATGTATTTGCGTTGCCGTGCTCAGTGGTTGTGACTGTCGTTTGTGTCGTATCTGAAGCGACAGCAGTAACTTGTGTAGTGCCTGCCACAGACGTTTGTATAATACTCGAAATGGCATCGGCAATACTATGCTCTGCAGTGCCAAAGAAAGAATTTGTTACTGTTACTTGCTCAGCATCCGAGGTGAAACTTAGTGTATTTTGTCTGTCGGTACTGTATGTCATGTCTCCCATAGATGATTGTGTAACACTCGAACTGGTATCGGTAATATCATGTCCTGCAGCTGCGAAAGTAGCTGCTGGTGTAGTATCTGAAAAAGCATCTGCTGTGCTTTGTTTCACAACTCCAGATGTCGTATCTACCAATGAAGGGTTTGTAGTTTTTGAAGTGATACCACCAGCACTTAATTCTGCTTTACCAAATATTGTTGTTGTGTCAGCATCAGAAGTGTTGTGTAGAAATGTTGCTTCTTCAACATATGTAGCAGTTGTTTCCTTGTCATATGCAGAATAAGTGGTGATAGCTTCCATAGTGACAGTTGCGTTGTCTACACCAGCTGCCTGTGTATCTCCCAACGCATCATCAATGATGGAATAATCGCCCAATTCATATGTTGGTACCGATTGTGTTGCTTTTGTTGTTCTTGATAAGTCCATTGTACTAATGTCTTTTGTAACTCCAACCTCGGTGTCTGTAGATACAATTTTAGTACTACTTAGAGTAGTATTTGGAATGCCACCATTTGTAATACCAGAGATGGGGACGGACTCAAATATTTCGGAAGTATTCAAGGTATCATCTGTATTCCCATTTTCTGTGGTAGTAAATGTATAGTCTGTTGTGGTTATTTGTGCGATATTTGAAGTAACACCAACATCTATATCTCTTTTGGTGGTCAATGAAATATCTGTCCCATTAATAGGTGCAGTATTTGAAGTGGTGTTTACTGTTGTGGGTTGTGTGTCATTCACAATGCTTGTTGCAGAAGTTTGTGTAGTAAGTGTAACTCTTTCCTCCACGATATCGGATGTGGCAGATGCTGCAGTCATTCGAGCAGAACCTGGAGAAGAAATTTTAATATAATTCTCTGTTAAACTTGAAAGAGAAACCGCCCCACTTCCCTCTCCCAAAGTGGTAGCTGCGATGTTGTCACCTATAATGCCAGATGCTATTGTAACTTCTGAGCTGCTATCAGCATTATTATATTTGGTGGTGTCTAATAAACTGGTCGTTGCAGATGTTGCAGATGTGTACGATGTATTCATAGTGGCATCTGCATTCCTGTGTTCTGTGATACGAGTAATGATCGCATTCGTAAATTCATCACGTGGAGTAATTGACTGTGAAATTTGAGTGGTATTTGAAATGGTATCCGTAGTCCCATGTTCTGTCGTATCGGACAAGGATGAAGATGTTTGTGTTATACCTACAGCTCTATCTGTAACACTGAACCCAGTGATACCCAGTGCTGTAGTTTCTTCAAATGCCTGAAAATAACCCGAAGTAGCTTTACTTGTATATTGTTCTGTGGTGTCGGAGGTGTGAGATGTTGGATGTGTTTTACCAAAAGTAGAATCTGTGAACTTACGATTCACTGCATTGAGTGTAATATCTGCTTTATTTGCTTGTGTTGTACTCGAAGTGGCTTCGGCAATAACATGTTCTGTAGAATCAAATATGGCGGTTGTTACTGACTCTTGAATGGCATCCGGTGTAACGCCTACAGTATTTTGTTTTGTAGCACCGTCTATAGTGTCTACTACTAATTCTTGCGCAATACTTGAAGTCGTATCGGGAACACTGTGTTCTGATGTTTGTGCAGTACCTGAAGCGACGCTGAAATAGCTTTCTTTTGCAGCAACAATTGTTTTATCTATCACAAATGATTGCGTAGTACTTGAAGTAGCACTTGCCATACTATGTTCTTCATTGGTAAAAATGGTGGTTGCTACTGCTGCTGGAGTGATATCCGATACAACATCTTCAACATTTTGTCTTGTAGCAATGGACGTAGAGTCTAATGCAGACGTCTGCGCAATAATCGAAGAAATGTCGGTACTACTACTTCCTGCACTGCCGGATGTAGTGGCTGTTACCGGTACATGTGTAGTACTCAAAGTGACAGTTTCAGCATTTTTTGTAGCACCAGATGCAGTGTCCACCACGGATGTTTGTGAAACACTTGAAGTGGCACCAGAATGACTATGGTATCCAATACTAAATGTACTGATTGCTGGTGATGTGCCATGAAAAACATCTGTATTTCGCTTTGCAGTGGTTGCTGTTTTATCATTAGAACTGCTAAGTGTAACGCCTAGCTCGTTTGTTTGCGAAGTATTCAATGCGGCAGTGGCATTACTATGTCCTGGAGTATATGTAGTGGTTGTTACTGTTGGCTGAATAGTATCTAAGGTAAAATTTGTAGCAATTTGTTTTGTAGAAGTAGATACTATGTTTACCAAAGATATCTGTTCGGTACTCAAAGTGTTCTCCATTTTATCATGTTCTGCAGTACTGAATGGGGTTGTCATTATTACTTGTGTAGTATGCGATGGGACATTTGCGATATTTTGTTTTGCATCACTAGATGTAGTGTCTACCAGTGATGTTGGTGTAATATTCGAAGTGTTAGATATAGAAGCTATTACTGTTGTTTGTGTCGTATCCAAGGTAATATTTGTAGTACTGTCTTTTCTAGTATCAGATGCAATATCTACCGTAGATGTTCGTTTAATACCCGAAATGGTGTCGACAATGCCGTTTTCTAGATTGCCAAATATGTTGGTTGTTGTTCCTCTTTGTGTATCATCCGAGCCAAAATCTTCTTCAGTATGATGCTGTATTGGAGTACCAGAAGTGTAGGCCAAAGATGATTGTGTGATACTCATAGTATCGGCAGAACTATGTTCTTTACTCCCATATGTAGTGGTTGTTACTCCTTCAAGTGTAGAATCTGAAGATGAATCTTCAATATTTCGTTTCGCAGCACTAGATGCCGTGCCTACTGCAGATGTTTGTGCAATACTCGAAGTGGTGTCGGCAATACTATAACTTGTAATACCAAAGCTACTACTGAGAGTATTGTAAGGTACATGATTCTCTGCAGACCGAAAGGTTGTGGATGTTACTGATGCTTGTGGACTATGAAACCCAGTATTTATAGCGCTTTGTCTCGGAGCACCAGATGTTGCACTTAGCTCTGATGATAATGTAACATTGAAAGTAGTATCGACAGTAGTGTGTTCTGCAGTATCAGTTGTCCCGAAGGTTATTGTCATTCCATGCGCATCACTCGGGATGCCGTTCGCAGCGTTTGCCATAAACATCGCTGTCGTACTCGTTTTGGATACGGGAGTGTTATGTTCTGCAACTTGAAATGTAGAGGGTATTACTGTTGTTTCTGTATTATCCGAAGTGATATCTACAGAATTTTTGGGGGGAGCTACAGTCGTAATGTCCAACCTGGGTACTTGCGTAAGGGTCAAAGTGGTACCAGAAGGATTGTGTTCTGCAGTCAGTATGGAGGATGTCACTGATGTTTGTTTGATATTCGATGCGACACTCGCCGTATTTTGTTCTGCAGCACCATATGTTGGTTCAGTATTCGAAGTGTTGTCAGCAACACCACGTTCTTCATTAATGAATATAGAAGACATAACTGTTGCTTGTGTTGTGTCCAAAGCGACGTCCGCAGAACTTTGTTTTGCAACACCAGATGTGTCTACCTCCGATGTTCGCGCAATGCTCGAAACGGTGTCGGCAATGGTACTTTTTGTACTGCTAAGTACAGTAGTTGTTACTGCTCCTTGTATGACATCTGCAGTTTGTTTTGCGCCACCAGATGTCATGTCTACTACAGATACAAGTGGAATATTTAAAGTGGTATCGACAGTATTAATTATAAGAGCTGTTACTGCTGCTGATACTTTAGTATCTGAAGAGACAGTTGCAGTATTTTGTTTTGTACCACTAGAATCAGTGTCTACCACGATTGTTTGTGCGTTTAAAGAGGTACCTGCAATACTTTGTTCAGTAACACCAAATGTTGGTGATATTTCAGTGTCAGAAGTGTTATATTGGACTTCTTTTGTAGTATCCAAAGCAACACTTTCAGTATTTTGCTCTACAGGAAGTGTTTGTGTAACACTCGAACTGGCATCGCTGATATCATCTTCAGAGCTAAATAAAGAGGTAGTTGTTGTCTCTGCTCGTGTAGTGTCCAAAGTGATGTATGAAATACTTTGGTCTCCAACAACAGATGCATCTACTACAGGTCTTGATGAAAGACTCGATAGTGTATCGGCAGTACTATGCTCTATAGCACCAAAGGTAGATGTAGTTTCCGAAGATACATCAGCAACATTTTGTTTTCCTATGGTAAATGTGATGTCTTCCTTGGATGACTGTGTAATACTCAAAGTGGTATCGATAAGACTATGTTCTGTAATACTAAATGTTGTTGTTGCTTGTTTAGTAGTCGAATCTAAACTCGTACTAATCTGGTTTGCAACAACAGGTCTGCTTTCCACATATGTCTCCGGAATACTTGAAGTGGTAGCAGCAACCTTATAGTCTAAAGTAGCAAATGCAGTCGTTCTTGTTATACCTGATTGCGTTGCATCAGAAACGACATTTGTAGTGTTTTGTTTTGGATCACCAGATACATCTACCAAAGATGTTTCTGGAATACTAGGTGTGGCATCGGTGATACCATCTCTAGTATCAATTAATGCGGTAGATGTTACTGCCGCGAGTGTAGAATCCGGAACGTCTGTAATATGTCTCTCTGTAACACCAGATATGGTATCACCCTCTAGAATTTGTGTAACACGCTTAGTGGTACTGTAAACACTTGTGTCTGCACTACCAAATGCAGTGGTTACTAATACTACTTCTGTAGTATTTGAAGGATCACGTGAAGTATTTAGTTTTCCAGTATCAACTGCAATGTCAGCTACAGATGTTAGCATACTAGTCGATGTGGCATCAGCAATACTATTTCCTTCAGTTCCGAATGTAGTGGATGTTAGTGCTGTTTGTTGAAGACCCGAACTGTCACTTGTAATATTTTGTTTGACAGCACCAGACATAGTCTCTAGCAGAGATATCTTTGAAGTGGTATAAGTATGTTTTTCATGACTTTGTGAAGTGGTTGTTATAGATACTTGTGGAGCATGCGAAACAATATCTGCTGTCTCTTGTTCTGCAGTGCTAGATATGCGTTCCACGAGTGCTTTTGTATTTTTTGAAGTAATGTCGGTAATACCATATTCTGCATTATTATATCCAGTGGTTGCCACTGTTTTTTGTGTAGTATTCCAAGTGAAACTCATAATATATTGTAAATCATTAAGTGTAGTGTCTGCCATGGATATTTCTGTCATTTTCGTAGTTGTATTGACATTGCTATGTTCTCCATCATCGTGTGCAGTGGCTGATACAGCTTCTTGTGTAGTATCCCAAGAAATATCTGAAGAATTTTGTCCTTCAGCATCAGGTGTTACTTTCAATAGTGTTGTCGTAGTGGTATTGGAAGAATTATCAACAGTTGGAGTTCTTGTGACAATGGTCACTTTATTTGATACGACTGTTTGAATAGTCTCCGGGTCAGCATTGCCCTTTTCCGTGGAAGAAGGATCTGTACCAGCCACTTTTGTAGTGTCTGAGGTCATACTTGTGCTGTCTGTTTCCGTCTTGTCAAATATAACTTGTGAGACAGGCGGGGGAGTGGTATTCAAGGATGCATCCCCTGCGGAGATTGTGGTGTTATGATCATCTACAGATGTGGAAATTAATACAAAATCTGTAGCAGGGAAGCTCGTGGATACAGATTGAGTATTTGGAATATCTGAATTAAATGATGTAAAAGGTAAAGGTGTAGTGTCTGAGGTCATGCTTGTGCTGTCTGTTTCCGTCTTGTCAAATATAACTTGTGAGACAGGCGGGGGAGTGGTATTCAAGGATGCATCCCCTGCGGAGATTGTGGTGTTATGATCATTTACAGATGTGGAAATTAATACAAAATCTGTAGCAGGGAAGCTCGTGGATACAGATTGAGTATTTGGAATATCTGAATTAAGTGATGTAAAAGGTAAAGGTGTAGTGTCTGAGGTCATGCTTGTGCTGTCTGTTTCCGTCTTGTCAAATATAACTTGTGAGACAGGCGGGGGAGTGGTGTTCAAGGATGCATCCCCTGCGGAGATTGTGGTGTTATGATCATCTACAGATGTGAAAATTAACACAAAATCTGTAGCAGGGAAGCTCGTGGATACAGATTGAGTATTTGGAATATCTGAATTAAGTGATGTAAAAGGTAAAGGTGTAGTGTCTGTGGTGGATTTCTTTGTGTTATGTAATGTGCCATCTCCATCGTATTTTCGCGAGGTAACAACAAGCATTGTGTTGAAGCGTCGTGTGGTCGCATCACCGTCGGACAAAGGTTGCGTGGTGGAAGCGACGACTCCTGAGGTGGCAAGATAAGTTGTAGCGCTGTCTTTGTCAGCTTCTGAGTGTGATGCAGGTTTAAAAGATGTATGAGTAGTGGATTCTGTCGTTGTATCATTTTTATCCGCAGTAAAATGCAAACCGTCTTCAGTAGGCATAGTTTCTGTAATGCAATAATGTACAGTTAAGTATAATTGTATTCTCCTCCTTCGTCAACTTTTTTGATACAAGATTCTACGGTATTGTAATCACCTGAAATCTTCGGATAATATTACCCACATTTCAGAAACAACAGAAGACTTGCAAGACATGCTGAGTGATCTGAACAAAGAAAGTTTCGAAGCAAATTTGAAGCTGAATAAGAGCAGAACCGAAGTAATATTAATTCAAAAACTCGAAGTAAAGCAATATAATTGGTGAGAGTCTTGAATGAGTTGAAGAATATAGCTATCTGGACCTGATGTTAAAACTGACTTAAGTTCATGAAAATCAAATAAAAAGCGTATCTCAATTGATTGATAATATTTGGTCAACATGAGAATATCATGAAAATCTCACTACCCATATATCTGAAACGCAAAGTTTATAATCAATGTATAATGCTAGCCATGGTCTACAGATGCAAGATCTGGAAATTGACGAAAGCGATGGAGAAAAGCTAAAGAGTTCCCAAAGAAAATGGAGAGAGCAATGTTGGGCAAAAAGCAAAAAAGACAAAAAGAGAGCAAGATAAGTAAGAGAGCAAGTTAATTAAGAGAGCAGACTGAGGCGAAAGATACTGTGGAGGCGGTAAAAGAGAGGAAATGTAATTGGGTAGGGAGCTTAGCGTTAAAGAAAGATAGACAATGGACCAGTTGTGTTACTGACTGAACACCTTGAGATGGGAAGTGTGAAAGAGCAAGACCAGACAGATGGAAAGACGAGAAAGAGAAATATACAAGAGTGACGTGTCACGGAATGGTCTGGGAATCTTTTGTTCAGCAGTGGACTCGAAATGGATTATATATATATATATATATATATATATATATATATATATATATATATATATATATATATATATATATATATATATATATATATATATATATGTGTGTGTGTGTGTAAAATAATTCCAACAGTTGTCCCCGGACTCGGACCGAGACTTGCGCGGAGACAAAGCCGTCGCTCTACCGACTAAGCTACTGTCGTGGACAACTGTCAGAATTATTTGATTGACATTGCCGTCATTGGCGATTCTATTCATATATATGTATGTATATATACATATGCATATACATATACATATACATATACATATGCACATACATATACATATATATCTCCAAGCGAGTTTAGATGTGACTAACACACTTATAAGATGAACTGTAAATTCCACTTTTGGTGAAAAAACTTGTTGTAAGAAGATACGAATATTACGATCACTGTCAACTGAAATCACTGGCCACTGCACCTCTGATATCCACAATTGCAGAGAGGGAGGAGGGTGGGGTTGGGAAGCCATCGAAGTGCGACTGGCGTAATTAATTGCCCAGAGGCAGCAATTAATTATCGTGGGTCGAACACGGACCTCCCGCACTCGAGGCAGCGACGCCATTGCTCCACACGAGTTCATTACAAAGGATTACAAAGGCGGAGCATGCCGACAGGAGACCTTTTGATCCATATCAAGGTCGGATGCGAAAAAAAACCATATTAATAATAAAATAATAAATAAAAACTATGATAATGTAAATAACAAATAAAATACATAAATAAATGCATAGGTATAGTTAAATAATAAACAAACAGGTAAATAGTCAATAATAATAAATTGACATATAACTAATAATAAATAAAAATCAGACAGACAAATGATAACAAAACAAAAACAAATAATATAAGATAAATTATAATCATTACAGCATCTTAGGTATTTATCTAAATGATTCTTAAAGCTTTGAACTGAACTACATTGCACTACCTGTGCAGGAAGTTTATTCCATTCATTAACTACACGGTTGGCAAAGTTGTTTCTACCTACTTCCAAATTGAATCTATTTCCGGATGGCGCTGAATGATCATTTTGGTCCCAGTGCCTGGCCGTCGGCCAAAAACTCATAAATCAATCAATCAATCAATCTATTTCCGGACAGTTTGAGACCATTGTTTCTTGTCTGATTCTCATTCAATGTGAAAATTTTGTCACTTTTGATGTTGTCAATTCCCTTCAGAATTTTAAAGACCCGTATCAAGTCACCCCTGAGTCTACGCTTTTTTAGGGAAAACAGATTCATATGTTTTAGTCGATCTTCGTATGATTCATTTTTGATATTTGGAATCAGCTTTGTGTGTGCGTGTGTGTGTGTGTGTGTGTGTGTGTGTGTGTGTGTGTGTGTGTGTGTGTGTGTGTGTGTGTGTGCGTGCGCGCGCGCCATTGTATGCTTTCAAATTTGGTTTGCGGTTATTGACATATTTTTAACTAACAATATGGTTTTCCATTCCCATTTCCCCAAGCTGTCAAACACTCCACACGGTGCACAGATATTCAGTCCATCATTGTAAGGTGCGCCTATTTTCTTATCCGTCCAACTTCCAAGAAAAACAGTATACTTGAGTCTTGCATCCACACCCAATGTAGTCTAGTCTACAGCGAGCACTCCATCTGCCTTCCTCGATTCGAGAGTGCCAGCCATGTAAAAGGGATGGGGTTGGGGGACAAGCACTATGGATACATTCACACTCAAAACTATCAGAGTTGCAACCACTCACTCGACACTTCACACATCAACTACGGCAGTGCCCAGGGTAGCAGCCCAGTGCCCGCTGGCTGTTCGGTGGCTCCTGGCGTCGAACAGCAGCGTCGTTGCCTACGCACCTGGAGTGGTTGAGGTGGTCCTCAGCGTGGATCGTGTGGAGACTTCGAAGGCGGACGCGACGGGAACCAGAAGTGGGTTGAAGGTAGTCAGGGCCGTCGTGGCGCGATCCAGCCAGTGGAAGAAAAAGGAAGAGGAGGAGGAGGTGGTGGTGGTAGTGACGGTCCTCGGCAAGG
>NC_134785.1:13196792-13346792 GCF_046742065.1 Oratosquilla oratoria
CTGTCCCCCCGAGGGAGTTTGGACTTCCCTGGGGGCTGTTCTCCCCCCCTCCTCCTCCCCCAGGGCTTCTCCAGGGGTCCGAGGTAGGGGGAGTGGGGGTGAGTGTAGTATGGGCTTTAGCTACAAGAATGTGAGAGTTACACTTTAGAATTATATTCTAAAAATGTAAATAGATATGAAATAAGATAAAAGTATAATTAGAAGTATCTTGAATACCTGGATCCCTCTATTCATGCGAACAGAATTGTATAATATTTAAAATAGTGCAATTAGTATCTACACTCGCATAATTATGGAAAATATAAGAAAGGACATTATGGAAAACATACAAAAACCACTTTATATACATATATACATATATAAACATATATATATATATATATTATATATATATATATATATATGAATATATGAACGCTTTGTAAAGCGTATGCAAATAAAGCTATATATAAATAGATTCCTCTATACGATGGCAATCCATGGATGTGGTAAAATATTTACAATATACTGTATTAATTATAATGGATGTATATAATGATTTGATGAAGATTAACAATATTATGTACACTTGAACCTATGTACACTTAGGGAAAACTGCAGCAGTTGTGGCGTGTTGCCATAAATGCAGAAGATTGTGACGTCATATCGTCATTGCTTGGAACAGTACGTAATATTCTAATATACTCATTATGCCTCATAGATGCTAATTCAGGAGTTGGCTATACTTATAAACAATGAATATGAAAATTTTATATATTAATTGTCAGAAAATATGTAATCGGAAAACTTGAAAAAAAAATTGGTAAATTGGAAAATTAGCAGTCGTGACGTCACGCGCTCAGAGCTGGGGTTCCTTAGGACCCACAGAGCTGATGTCGTGACGTCATGTCTCTTCTGATTGGCTAGTCCTCAGTTGTGACGTCATATCTCTTCTTCTGATCTCTTCTTCTGATTGGCTGGTCCTCAGTCGTGACGTCATATCTCTTCTTCTGATTGGCTGGTCCTCAGTCGTGACGTAATATCTCTTCTTCTGATTGGCTGGGTGACGGTTTCAAGCAAGCAAGCGTGATGACAAACAAGATTATCAGACTTTTATAAGTATATAAATATATATGTATATATATATATATATGTGTGTATGTTTCTTAAGACAGATTGAACATTTTTAGAAGCTCCGCCATGGGATACGAACCCTGACCCGTGCGTCGAAAATCACGAGGTCAAGACGTTAGCAAGACTAGTACAGTCCTTTTGAACCATCACCGTAGCATGGTTGCTAACGTCTTGACCTCGTGATTTTCGACGCACGGGTCAGGGTTCGTATCCCATGGCGGAGCTTCTAAAAATGTCATATATATATATATATACATATATATTATATTATATATAAACGTACACAAGTCTGCCAAAGCAAATAGGCACACATTTGTCCGCACCACATACACACACATCTACATACATTTATTCACACACACATACACACACAAATACATACACGCACACACACACACACACACACACACACATACGTATACTCATACACTTACACATGCATACACACACACACACACACACGTGCACACATGCACACGCATACACACGCATGCACACACATGTGCACACATACACACACATGTACGCGCACACACAAACACACATTTGCACACAAACATACATACATATACAGAGATATATAAATATAGACATACACACACATACAGACAGAGAGAGAGAGAGAGAGAGAGAGAGAGAGAGAGAGAGAAACACCAGACGT
Source organism: Oratosquilla oratoria (assembly GCF_046742065.1). Lineage (NCBI taxonomy): Eukaryota > Metazoa > Arthropoda > Malacostraca > Stomatopoda > Squillidae > Oratosquilla > Oratosquilla oratoria. The sequence continues at coordinate 13,198,567 of NC_134785.1, forward strand.
ACCTCTTCAACTAAGAGAAGAATCTCTTTGCCTCTCAAAGGAGAATAAACAATATCAACAAAAGAAGAAGAGGAAGAAGAAAAGGAGGAGGAGGGGAGGAGGAGGAGGAGGAGTTTGACGAGGACAAGGAGTAGGATGAGGAGATCGTATTATCGATTAGTAATCCTCCAAAGCATGAAGGCTCCGTTTAAGAATGTTGTAGTGGGACTCGGTGCCACCCAGGACTGTTTCTACGAGTATCAATCAAAAGAAGGAAACTCCTTCACACACGTAGATCACTTTATTCCAGCGTGCGTGCGTGTGTGCGTGTGTGTGGGGTGATTATTCACTTAATTGTAATACAGGAAAATAGCCCTAGCGAGCGTCTATGTGTATATTTGTGTGTGTGTGTATGTGTGTGTGTGTGTGTGTGTGTGTGTGTGTGTGTGTGTGTGTGTGTGTGTGTGTGTGTGTGTGTGTGTGTGTGTGTGTATGTGTGCCTATCTGTGTGTGTGTGTGTGTGTGTGTGTGTGTGTGTGTGTGTGTGTGTGTGTGTGTGTGTGTGTGTGTGTGTTTGTGTGTGTGTGTGTGTGTGTGTATTCACTTGGTCTTTGGATCACGTGTTGGACTCGTGATCGACAGCTATTTCCCTCCTGGAAGAGAGCTCAGAGCTCGTAGGTCCGATCTATGGGTAATGCTATGACCTTGCACACACACACACCCCCAACTCCCCGCCCACGAGAGTTGGAGTAACACCCCTCAGCGCTGCGATACTGATATTATTTCAGCCCCGGGCGAGGGTCGAACCCGGACCTCCGTAGTGGCAGGCCAGAGCTCTAACCACAGCGCCATGTGTGTGTGTGTGTGTGTGTGTGTGTGTGTGTGTGTGTGTGTGTGTGTGTGTGTGTGTGTGTGTGTGTGTGTGTGTGTGTGTGTGTGTGTGTGTGTGTGTGTCTGTGTGTCTGTGTGTGTGTACGTATCTGCCTGTCTGTGTATGTCTATGTGTGTGTGTATCTGTCTGTCTGTCTGTCTGTGTTTCTGTTTATGTCTGTGTGCGTGCATGTGTGTGTGTGTGTGCGCGCGCGCGTGTATGATTCGTGCCTTTGTTTTTATTTTTATTTTTTTTCATTAACCTTCTCCCCTCCTGTGTTTACAAATACGGAAGCATCTGCCTCGGTTCCTCTGTCCTTAGGTTGGTCGGTCGGGCAGGTGTTTCGTCGATTCGCGTGACCGAGGCCTCTTTCGGAAGCGAAGTCTATCTGATACTAAAGCGGCTGCCTTGGCCATGAGGTCACACATGCGCCAAAGTAATGCGTAGGTAGATCTTGAAAGATCAAGAGAGTATGGAATAGCGAAAGGAAGGGAATGTAAACGAAGCGGGATTGATGTGACTAAGCTCAAACTGTAACGTAGGCGACACAGGCGAAGCAGGCGACACAGGCGACGCAGGTGACACAGGCGACGAAGGCGACGCAGGTGACACAGGCGATACAGGTAACGCAGGCGACACAGACGACGCAGGCGACACAGGTGACACAGGCGACACAGGTGACGCAGGCGACACAGGTGAAGCAGGCGACACAGGCGACGCAGGCGACACAGGCGACACAGGCGACACAGGCGACGCAGGCGACACAGGCGACGCAGGCGACACAGGCGACGCAGGCGACACAGGCGACTCAGGCGACACAGGCGACGCAGGCGACATAGGGGACACAGGCGACGCAGGCGACGCAGGCGACGTAGGTGACGCAGCACAGAGCAAAGGCAGACATCCTGGTACTGAACTGAAGCACAGTTTGAGCTTCTCTCTCACTTGAAATGCTGAGGTAGCAGTGCATCTAGTAGCATTTCAAGTAAGAGAGAAGTTCAAACTGTGCTTCTGTTCAGCAACAGGAAGACTGACTTTGTTCTGCTCTGCGTCGCCTGTGTTTCCTTCGTTATAGTTTGTGCTTAGGCTATGTGCGACACACAGGGGAGGACGAGGAGCATTCATGCTTGAGATGAATAAAACCTCCTGGCGCTGACCAACGTGATGAAACCTGAAAGCCTAATGGTTCGGGAAGGATTAGTCGAAATGGTTTCTGTTCCACTTCTTTCCTTGACTATGCGCAACGACTGGCTTTGGCCACAATAAGTGCGACATATGGAAAACACCATCATCCCCAATTGGACGCTTATAATTCCCACCATTAGAAAGTAGAATTATACTTTTTTTAAGTTTGTGTAGTAGTTTATTTATCATATATACTGGTCTTCTTCGCAGGTATAGTCAATAAAGTAAGAAGAATTCTGCTTTCTAATGGTAAAAAACGTTCGCCGCCTTGTAGCCCTGCAGGGCCTCTAGCCCACGATTTAAGGAAGCCCGAAGGTTTCACACACACACACACACACACACAAAGAGCAATTACAAAATTGGCACCAACACTCTCAAAACTATCATATGAAGAGAGACTAGCAAAACTTGAACTACAGACACTAGAGCAAAGAAGAGAGAGAGGAGATTTGATAGAAGAGATCTGAAAAAGAACAGCTTTCCTCACAGAGTAATAGACAGTTGGAACAAGTTAGATGAGAAAGTGGTGTGTGCCAAAACAATACATGAATTTATAAATAGTTTAGATAAAATGAGATATGAAGACGGGACACCACGAGCATAACTCGTCTTCCCGTAAAATACAACTAGGTAAATACTGTACAACTAGGTAAACACACACGCACACACACACACACACACACACGAATCTAAGAACAATTTAGATACTACGAGATACAGAGACGGGACATGAGCGTAGCTCTCCTTCCCGTAAGATATAACTAGGTAAATACTCTCTCTCTCTCTCACACACACACACTCACTCACTCTCTCAACACCTTCGTATAAAGAGAACTCCGTTCAGGCTAACAACAAACTGTTTAATTCACCTTTAGGCAAGAACTCACACCGCCGCCGCCTCCTCTCCATGTTACAAGGGTAACTTCCCCCTCCCTTCCAAAAGAATTCTCCCGATATGACGTAAAGACCCAAGACCCCGCACGGCTCAAAATTGGGCCCAAGCCCCCCCCCCTCTCTAGTCCAAATCTGTGCTAAGGGATGTGGTTAACCAACAGCGTAATCATTCTAAAGAGCCTTGTCTTGCTTTGCAAGGAAACGGCCAGATGGGTTTATCACCATTGAACTCACTGAAATTTCGTGTTTTTTTTTTCTTTTCTTTTTTAAGAATACGGACCCACCAAGACGAACATCGTGCACTGCAGCAGTAGCTGTTGCTGACGGTGCCCCTCGCCACCCTAAAGGTTTTCACATATGACATTAACAAGAAAAGTAAAAAAGGGGGCGAAGGGAGGTCCGGATGGACTGCTACTACCACTGAGGCACTACACGAACATGAAACATACAAGTATCCCACCGGTCATCAGGACGAAATGGTTGACGGTTTACCAGATCGCCAATCAATGATAAGCGTGATTAACTAAAAACCTTCTTTCCCAAAGGATTTGAGCTCTCTTAGGACATGGGGGGAGGGGGAGGGGGAAGTGGTAAGCGGGTTGTACGGTCTGAGGCAAGCGCCTGTCAAATCATTCGAGCAACGCGCCCCCAGAGCATAACACAAAAGCAGACTGGACCAAAACCATGAACGGGTCCTCCAGGAAATGCACAAATCCAGACCTGCGTAGTGGTCTGAGGGAGTGGGTTTGGTTAACACCACTCGATTTCATTCAGCTGAAGGGGGACTTTCTTCTACCATTCTGCGTCCCTCTGCCAAGCCAAACTACGGCTTTCCTTCCAACAATACACTTATTTATGTCACTGCCAAATATAAGATTCTGTCATCTGTCTCAAGAACCTCATTCAATCCGGAAAATATCAGATCTGCGTCAGTTTTGTTCTTAACTATCCTCCTCGACACTAGAAAATTATTCTTAAAAACTGTCCTGTGTTGCATTGCCAAGAGGATGAAAACTAAGCAACAGAGCATCGACATATTCAAGAGATTCATCCGAATATTATTTCATATATATATATTTTTTTTCTTATCTTTGTTTTTCTTCTTCTTCTTCTTCTTCTTCTTCTTCTTCTTCTTCTTCTTCTTCTTCTTCTTCTTCTTCTTCTTCTTCTTCTTCTTCTTCTTCTTCTTCTTCTTCTTCTTCTTCTTCTTCTTCTTCTTCTTCCTCTTCTTCTTCTTTCTCTTCTTCTTTTCTTCTCCTTCTTCCTCTTTCTCTTCTTCTTTTCTTCTTCCTGTTCACCTTCCTCTTCTTCTTCTTCTTCTTCTTCTTCTTCTTCTTCTTCTTCTTCTTCTTCTTCTTCTTCTTCTTCTTCTTCTTCTTCTTCTTCTTCTTCTTCTTCTTCTTCTTCATCATCTTCCTCTTCTTCTTCTTCTTCTTCTTCTTCTTCTTCATCATCATCATCTTCCTCTTCTTCTTCTTCTTCTACTTCTTCCTCTTCTTCTTCTTCTTCTTCTTCTACTACTTCCTCTTCCTCTTCTTCTTCTTCTTCTTCTTCTTCTTCTCCTTATTTCTTCTTTTCTCTTCTTTTTCTTCTTCTTCTTCCTCTTCTTCTTCTTTCTTCTTCCTCCTCTTCTTCTTTCTTCTTCCTCTTCTTCTTCTTCTTCTTCTTCTTCTTCCTCTTCTTCTTCTTCTACTCTTTCTCCTCCTCCTCGAAACTCTCTCTCGTAACACAAACGAATGAAGAAGAAATTCACCTTCATCTTTTCTTATGCCAAGTACCGCTGCAGTTTTCACACTAAATAAAAATCACTAAGCAAAATAAAGACATATCTGTGTCTAGTTCGATTTACTCAATACGTTTTCCCCCTTCAGCAAAAAAAAAATCCAAACACAGTCGGAGAAAAATATAATCTAAGAAATGTATGATAGCAGCACCTCACCATTTTTGTCAGAGAGTCCCACAACTGCTGTGAGGAGCAAGAGCACGGCAGTCGGTCCCCATTTCTTCTTCTTCTTTGTCTTCATTTCGTTGTGACCCAGCAGCAGCAGCAGCTCTGTTGTCATTCTTAAACTCGTAGGGAGCAACTAGACTTCATGGCTTCTCAAGCGCAAGTGGGAAATCGAGCCACCAAACACTGAAGGCTGTTGGCGACATGACGTCATAACGGAGATGTGACGTGGCGATAGCTCCAGGGATAAAATTGTCTTAATATTTTCATATTCCTTCGCATTTTCCTCGCGAATCCCTCTTCTGAACACACGTTCTTCCTCATGACTAATGTTTGTTATCCTTATCAACATCAAAAGTGACAAAATTTTTACATCGAATGAAAATCAGACAAGAAACAATGGTCTCAAACTGTCCGGAAATAGATTCAATTTGGAAGTAGGTAGAAACAACTTTGCCAACCGTGTAGTTAATGAATGGAATAAACTTCCTGCACAGGTAGTGCAATGTAGTTCAGTTCGAAGCTTTAAGAATCATTTAGATAAATACCTAAGTAAGATGCTGTAATGATTATAATTTATCTTATATTATTTGTTTTTGTTTTGTTATCATTTGTCTGTCTGATTTTCATTTATTATTAGTTATATGTCAATTCATTATTATTGACTATTTACCTGTTTGTTTTTTATTTAACTATACCTATGCATTTATTTATGTATTTTATTTGTTATTTACATTGTTATAGTTTTTATTTATTATTTTATTATTAATATGATTTTTTTTTCGCATCCGACCTAGATATGGATCAAAAGGTCTCCTGTCGGCATGCCCCGCCTTTGTAATCCTTTGTAATCATTGAGAAGGGCAGAGGTTTCTGGGGGTAAACTAATTCATGCTAATTTTTCGTCAGCTTCCGGAGTCGATGTATGGGTCCTTACGAGTATGACCCACCCATCGAGGGCCTCACGGTCTCTCATCTGCTAGGCGCGGTGCGCGAGCGCGCGCACACGCTTCCCGGTCGGAAGTGACTGGCAAGGTACCAGGCAGGTGGTATCGAGTTAAGCGCCCATCCACACCCCCACACCCACCCCGAGTTTCATCATCAACAAGGCTATGGAGTATTCCATCTACCGCCAACATCGCACTGAATAGGACGAGTCAAAGAAGTTATAGGAGAAGGGCAGTAGCAGACAGAAAAAAATCGTAGAAGTTGAAATTGGATAGAATTCTTCTTTATAACTAAAGATTAGTGTCCAATCGTGAGTTAAAACCAAGAGGTCGGAAACTTTAACTTTCACTTGTTCATTAAATTTACCCGTACTAGCTAGATAGGTTTATCCATCTTGCTAAGCGTTTGTGTGTGTGTGTGTGTGTGTGTGTGTGTGTGTGTGTGTGTGTGTGTGTGTGTGTGTGTGTGTGTGTGTGTGTGTGTGTGTGTGTATGTATTTACCTAGTATTTACCTAGTTGTATTTTACGGGAAGGGGAGCTATGCTCGTGGGGTCCCGTCTTCATATCTCATTTTATCTAAACTATTTTTAAATTCATGTATTGTTTTTGCACACACCACTTTCTCATCTAACTTGTTCCAACTGTTTATTACTCTGTGAGGAAAGCTGTTCTTTTTCAAGTCTCTTCTATAGCTGTCTTTTTTTATTTTCTTTCCGTGTCCTCTTGTATTTCTGTCATCCCATTTTATCAGATTCTCTCTATCAGTAATTTCTATGCCTTTCATGATTCTGTAAATAGCTATCAAATCTCCTCTCTCTCTTCTTCGCTCTAGTGTCTGTAGTTCAAGTTTTTCTAGTCTCTCTTCATATGATAGTTTTGAGAGTGTTGGTGCCAGTTTTGTAATTGCTCTTTGTATTCTTTCAAGTTTTTTTATACATTTTTTTGTACTTGGTGACCATATCGTTGCTGCATATTCCAATCTTGGTCTTATCAGGGTGATTAGGATTTTCTTCACCATTTCTTCATCCAGGTATGTAAATGCAACTTTGATTGTTCTTATTAAATTATAAGTTTCTCCAAAAATCTTATTTATATGTTTCTCAGGTGATATATTATTCATAACAATGACTCCCAGGTCCTTCTCATTTTCTACTTTTTTTATTCCTTCTTCTCCCAATTTATATGCTCCTGTTATTCTGTTTTTGCTTTTTCCAAATTCCATTATACTACACTTTTTTGTATTGAACTCCATCTCCCACTTCCTACTCCATTCCCATACTTTATTTAGATCTCTCTGTAGTGATTCACAATCTTCTTCAGTTTTCACTCTTTTCAGTAGTTTTGCATCATCTGCAAAGAAGCTCATATAGCTTTCAATTCCTTCATCCATATCATTAATATATATAGCAAACATTATTGGGGCCAGAACTGTTCCCTGCGGAACACCGCTTATTACTTCATCCCATTTTGAGTGCTGGTTTCTTATCACTACTCTCATTTTTCTTTCTTGCAAAAAGTCTTCCATCCAATTTAGTAGTTTTCCCTGTATTCCTCCTTCAGTTTCTAATTTCTTAAGCAACTTCTTATGTGGTACTTTGTCAAAAGCTTTCTTTAGGTCTAGAAATGCACAGTCCGCCCATCCATCTCTTTCTTGTATTATATCTATTAGCCTTGAATAGAAACATATTAAATTGGTGACGCATGATCGTCTTTGTCTGAATCCAAATTGCCTTGGATTTAACACTTTTTTTTTTTTTCTAAATATTTTATCCATCTACTTTTGATAATTCTTTCACAATTTTTTGCTATTGTACTTGTTAGAGAGACTGGTCTATAGTTTGTAGGTTCTTCTTTATTTCCTCCTTTATATATAGGTACTATATTTGCTTTTTTCCAATCTTCTGGAACTTTTCCTTCTTTCAAGGAACTGTTTAGTATGCTATGTATTTTGTCTGCAAGTTCATTCCTGCATTCTTTCAGAATCCAGTTTGCTATATCATCTGGTCCATGCGATTTTCTGACATCAAGATTACTCAAGTGTGTCAATATTTCATTCTTTGTTACTTCTATTTCTTCCATAGGGGGGACTTTCTCTTTCCATTCAATCTCTTCAGGTTGTATGTTCTCCCTTGTAAACACTGATTTAAAATGTTTGTTCATAATTTCCGCCATTTCCATTTCCTCAGTGTATTCAACTCCCTCTTGTCTTAATTTCTCCAAGTCTTGTTTGTTTTTCAGTTTATTGTTTACAAATCTGTAGAATAGTTTTGGTTGATCTTTACACTTTTCTATGACATCTTTTTCATATTTTCTCTTTTCCTCTCTGCACGTTTGTACATATTCATTTCTATAACCAGTATATATTTTCCATTTTTCAGGTCTTCTGTCTTTTTTCCATCTGGTCCAGGCTTTGTCTCTTTTGTCTTTTAACTCCCTACAACTTTTGTTGTACCAGCATTTTACATATTATTTTTCTTGTTTTTGTCTTGGGACATACTTTTCCATTCCTTTTTTGTAAATTTTTGTCAAAATATTCCATTTCTCTTCCACTGTTGTTTCTTCTTTGTATATTTCTTCCCAGTTTTCTTGTTGAAAGAATTCTCTTATTTTATCAAAGTTTGTTTTTTCATACATCATTCTTCCTTTTCTATATTGCTCATTTCTTTTCATATATTTTTCTTCATTAAGTTCCAGTTCAATCAATATGTGGTCACTTTTACTTATTGGTGTTTTATATTCAATCTTGTCCACTATTCTAGGTTCAGATGTAATTATTAAGTCTAGTCTCGATGGTTCTTCTTCATTTCTATACCTGGTGTTCTCCTGTATCCATTGTGTCATTGTATGGTCAGTAATCATCTCAAGTAGAGCGTTTCCCCATGAGCCGTCTCCACCCTTTACTGTCATTTCTTCCCAGCAGATTTCTTTGCAATTAAAGTCGCCCATCATAACTATTCTTCCTCCGTCTTCCATTATTTTATTTAATGCTATCTTTGTGTCCTCTAACATACTTTTATGTTCACTCTCCTCCCATGAGGCTGTTTTCGGAGGCACATAATTGATCACAAATTTTCTGCTCTTCTTATCTCGGTCTTCCACTTCTATCATAATCATCTCTACTGTATTTTTTCCATATATGACACCTTTCACGTTTATATCCTTCTTAGTCAGGAACATAACTCCATCCCCTTGTTTTTTCTCTCTGTTTTTAATTCAACAATTGTATGCATCATGTCCTACACTGTTGGGTGGTAGTGGGCCTTTTAATTTTGTTTCTACAATTCCCATTATGTCCGGTTCTTTTTCCTTCAAATAATCATTCAGTTCATTCAATCCTGTTATTAATCCATCTATATTTGTGTAAGACGCTCTTAGTTTTCTGCCACTTCCATTGTGTTCTCTGTTTCCCTTATGTTTTTCTTTTGTATGTCGAACTGCTTTATTTTCATGTTCACTACTCTCCAATAGAATCTCTATTTCTCTGACTCCGTTCTTTCCTCGTTTTTTGTCTTAGCTTCAAGTCTTTTCTGCTTTTCTGCCTCTCTTTCCTCCTTATTCATTTCTCTTTTTATCCATACCTTTTTATATTGATCACTTGTTGCTAGTTTCCCTGTTTTGGATAGAATTTTCTCTGCCGTTGTTTGTGACCTGAATTTAATCTTAATTGGTCTGGTCTTATCTGTACTATATTTTCCGAGTCTGAATTTTTCCTCAATTTCCTTTATAATTTCTGGTTCATCTTCCTGGACTAATTTTAATAAACTGCTTACTCTTTCATTTTCCTCCTTGATTCTTGCGGTTCTATCTGGGTTATGTTTCTCTTCCATTCCTAATATAATTATACATTTCTTTTTGTCAGCTAATTCTCTTACTATATTCTCCTTCTGTCTCATCACTTTAATAACTGAGTCTTCATTATGTTCTTTCAATTGCTGTTTGACTATGTCAGTGAATGAAACCTTATTCCCTTCTTGGGTTGTTCTCCAATTTTTAGCTTCTTTAGCTATTGTCTCTCTGTTTTCATTACTATTCTTCTTCAATTTCTCATTCTCCTCCTTTACATTTCTTAACTGTCTTTTTAGGCCCTCTATTTCATCAGTTAAGTTTCTGTTTGCCTTCTCTAGTTCTTCCAACTTTTCAATTCTCTGGAAAATGGAGTCAACATTACCTAACCTACGTTCCAAGTCCTCGATCACCCTATCAACTCTCTCCTCTAGTCTTATCAGCCGGGGGGGGGGGGTTGTGTCCCCCCCACCCTCTTTAAATCCCTGGAACATATTCTTGTCACTTTCTACTGTATTGCTCCTCTCTATACTTCTAATCTTTACATTTTTATTAGCCATTTCGTCATCACTGATTTGGTCCGGTGGTCGTTTCATGCTGACCTTACGCTTGTCTGCTTGGGCCAAGTCCTCCACTTCCTCATTTCCTTCCATTTCCCCAGCAATCCCTCCCCTTCTCCTCTTTTCCTACTTACCTACTGCCCCACGAGCAATTTCCCCCACCCTGTAAATACAAAAAGGCACTTCTCTTTGCGTTGGGATCCACAATCGGCACTTTTCTTCAGAACGTTCTTCAAGCCGTCCGTTCGTTGAAAGTGTGTGTGTGTGTGTGTGTGCGTGTGTGTGTGTGAGAGAGAGAGAGAGAGAGAGAGAGAGAGAGAGAGAGAGAGATTCACCATTGTCTTGGATCACGTGTTGGACTCGTGATCAACAGCTATTTCGCTCCAGTAAGAGAGTTCAGAGCTTATATATGACCGATCTATGGGTAATAATGTGACATTACACACACACACACACACAACTCCCCACCCACTAGAGTTGCAGTACCTACTCGTAGCGCAGTGATACTGAAATTATTTCAGCCCTTGGCGGGATTCGAACTCGGACCTCCGTAGTGACAGACGGGAACTCTATCAACTGTGTCTGTGTGTGTGTATGTGTGTGTGTGTGTGTTTGTGCGTGTGTGTGTGTGTGAGTGTGTGTGTGTGTGTGTGTGTGTGTGTGTGTGTGTGTGTGTGTGTGTGTGTGTGTGTGTGTGTGTGTGTGTGTGTGTGTGTGTGTGTGTGTCTGTGTGTGTATTCACCTTGGTCTTGGGATCACGTGTTGGACTCGTGATCGACAGCTATTTCCCTCCCGGAAGAGAGCTCAGAGCTCGTATGACCGATCTAGTGTGTGTGTGTGTGTGTGTGTGTGTGTGTGTGTGTGTGTGTGTGTGTGTGTGTGTGTGTGTGTGTGTGTGTGTGTGTGTGTGTGTGTGTGTGTGTGTGTGTGTGTATTCACCTTGGTCTTGGGATCACATGCTGGACTCGTGATCGACAGCTATTTCCCTCCCGGAAGAGAGCTCAGAGCTCGTATGACCGATCTATTGTGTGTGTGTGTGTGTGTGTGTGTGTGTGTGTGTGTGTGTGTGTGTGTGTATTCACCTCGGATCTGCTGCAGTCTCTGTCGAGACAGCCAGACACCACCCTACGGCAGTGAGCTCAGAGCTCCTTATTAGCCGATCTCTGGGTAGGTCTGAGACCACTCACACGCCACACACCGGGACAGCAAGGTCACAACTCCTTGACTAACGTCCCGTACCTACTCGCTGCTAGGTGAACAGGGGCTACACGTGAAAGGAGACAAACCCAACTTATCTCCGCCCGACCGGGGAATCGAACCCCGGTTCTCTGGCTTGTGAGGCCAGTGTGTGTGTGTGTGTGTGTGTGTGTGTGTGTGTGTGTGTGTGTGTGTGTGTGTGTGTGTGTGTGTGTGTGTGTGTGTGTGTGTGTGTGCGTGCGTGCGTGCGTGCGTGTGTACAGGTGTAGGTACATCAGTACGTATGCGTCTATGTATATGAAGAACTTGAGAAAGCAACATTAGAGAGCAATTGGTTGGTGGGAGGAAGAAAGACAAACCGAGATGATATTCTTTTTCATGTCTTCCTCAATCCTGTAAAATACATTTCCTAAAGCAATATATTTCTTCAATGCACGGTGGTGGCTATACATAAAACCAAATTTAATAGTGTCACTCCTAAACATTTATAGAGAACGTACTACAAATAACGGAAAAAAGAACGTGTATCTGTATATAATCTTATTCCACCTAAGCATTGCATTTGTTTGTTTTTCGTTTGTACTTAGATACACAAATGTAGAAATACAATATATAAATCTGCGAGGATGACACAAAAAGCAATTGAAAATTATTTCCATTGCGGTCCTCTTTAAGTCAACTGAGAAGGTTTTAGATTTTTTTTTTTATTCCATGCATGAAAATATAAATTAGAAGCAGTTAGAGCACTAAAATGCATATTTCTAGCATCTTATAATCTTGATTTTATCCAAATAGTGATCTTAAAAGTGCCTGGTAGCAGACGAACTTTTCAATGTCGTAGTTACATTTTCCACCGCTAGGGCAACTGATGACGTCAGTATTGCCATCGAGCAGCGAGCAACACGATGGGGATTTCACATCGAGTGAAGAAGGCTTATCCGATTTGGATGGCCTCTCGTGTTCCAATGTGGGTACGGTACAAGGATACATATACGAACCAATTCGAATATCCAGACAAGATTCAACTGACGAAGAACATGTCGAGAGCGAGGAATCTTCAGAGGATGAATGTCCAGAACGAGTAGGAAATAAGGACTGTTGAGTTCGTCAGAATGCATTACTGCATGCACGCTTTACATACATACCCCAGATCAGACACATGATTTCGTTGGTTAATTTGTCATCGGACGTGCGAATGAAAGTTTGAAAGCATGAAATAGTAGGCCTAATGCCTAACAGACGTTGATGGGCCTGGCCCTAACAGGCCCCATCATGCCCAGCAGGGCTGATTTTAATTTTATTTTGTTGGAAAAACATCCACACGACCACCAAGATGACCACGTCCATAGTGCATGGATAGTTCATCTGTTCATGCAAGGAGGTTAGCATGTTAGAAAATCTAATGAAAATTTCTTCTGCTTGAACAGATGAACTATCCAACCACTGTTTCTGCTTACAGTTGGATCCAAACAGTACAGATTCTGCTTTACCAAGATGTAACGACAGTTTATTATTAATTAGCCATTCTTGTACAGCAGCAAGTTCAGTGCCTAGGACCTTTTCTATCTCTAATGTATCCCTGCCTGAAACAAAAATTAATCGTCTGCATAAATTTTATAGCCCACATCTGATATATCGTTCATATATATATCAGAAATAGAAGTGGTCCCAAGATTGAGCCTTGAGGCACACCACAGCTAACATTACACTCACAGGAATTGGAATTGTTTACATTAACGACTTGTTTTCTGTCAGCTAAATAAGATCTAAACCAGCTGATTGTATCACTGTGCTCATTAATACCAAAGGCTGTCATTTTCTAGAGAAGGATCTCATGATTAATATCAAATGCCTTTTGAAGGTCTAAAAGGACCACACCAGTATATCTACCCTTATCACATTCCTGTCTAGTACAGTCCTGTAAGTAAATCAAACACGTATCAGTTGAATATCCTATACGAAAACCTGAGTGGAGTTCATACAGATCATTTTCCACAATAAAACCATTCAGTCGTTTGTATACAATGCGTTAAAAAAAATATACAACGCTTAAGCCAGACAACAACCTATAATTACCCACATCAGTTTTGCTACTCCTTTAATGTAATGGCACCACTGACTAATTTTAGGTCATCTAGCACTACACCTGAACTGATTGAAAGATTTCATATATGTTTTATAGGATGAGCAACGGCACAAGCACCGGCCTTCGTAAAACGAGCTGGGATGTTGTCCATACCAGTAGCCTTGCTAGGACTCAAATTTTCTAAAATATTTACCACCTCTTTAAAGGATCCATGACTTGAAAATCCTTTCATTGTTATTGAGTTTTCTACAAAAAAAAATACAAAGTCATAACCATATCTACATAAACTAATTGGAAATGCTCCAACCAGTTTAGAGGCTATATTGGTAAAGAATTCATCGAAATGAATTGCCACAGTATATTTATCAAACACTAGATTACCTTCAGTCTTTAAGCCTATATTATTGGACTTGGTTTTGCACTTTGAGGGTATACCCAACTATTTTAAGGACTGCCATAGTTTCTCTGTCTGATTTATTTTTTCATGTATTCTATTAAATATTTTTGTTTTGCCTTGTTCTTCAAATATCTAAATTTGTTATGCCTTGTTCTCCAAATATTCAAATTTGTTTTGCCTTGTTCTTCAAATATTCAAATTTATTCCTACAATATAAGTTGTGTCTTTCCGATGCACGGTGCAACCTGATATCTCCACCTCGGTATCCTCTACCGAGCCGTCTAACCAGATTTCGGTGACCCCAATGGCCGTTGCACTGGATCTTGCTATGATACGAAGCTCATCTTTAGAAGTAAACTTCTCGCCCTGACATGCATGAAATGAAGACCACGTTTGTCGAAGCACTCAAATTCATCACGGATGGTGTCACTGATTGCGAGTGACTCATCGCGGATGGTGTCTGCTATTGAGTGACTCGTCATGTTCGTTGCTTTAAGGCTCCAGCTATGATAGCTGACTTGCCAGGCACCGAGAATGTGTGAACGATAACTCATTACTGGCATCATACTCCTTACTGCTTACATAATTGCACCTCGAGTTAAGGGGTACCCCCCACCTCCATGAGATCAGGGTGCTCCCCGCTAATAACAGTGTCATCACGTGGGCAACAAAATGTGTATATCAAATGTTCCGGACCCACTTGCATTGTGGGTACTAGCCCCGAACGAAATATATATATATATATATATATTTCATTGGAGAAAGAAATCACATTCGATGGCAAGACAACACTGACACCCCTTTCGCATATGGCACGTGGAAATTTGGGTGGTCCTGGGGGTTTAAAGTAAATCTCCAGACAGAATCAAAGTTACTATCGACAGATATTTGACACAGGTTTCGATTGTCTTAGTTTCCCAGAGTTCTTCCAAATTGAATGTTCACAAGTGTATGAACGCTAATGGTGTATGTATCCATCACCATTACTAACCATCACCCACCACGCACGTGATCCACATGCTTGCAACAGAGCGAGACTTCCTCTTGCTTACCTTGCATTTCCCACGACATGCACCCCTAACACAGCACATTTGAAGACAAACAAGTATAGATGCCTAGTGTCACCAGACTAACGTATCATAAATCCTTTTATTATAACTGCCCTAGTGTATTACGCATAAACTAACATAGATATAATATACCTAACAATCTCCACCAATTATACAACTAACCCTTATATATCTAAACCGTCCCCAATCCATAGAATAACGAGACTAACGCCTTTGCTTACAGCAACCCTTCTAACCCTATATATTCTATGACATCCATGTAATGTTGGCAGAGCTGGAGTAGGTGAAGAACCTACTGCCAGAGGCTGGGTAGGTCACGAACCTACCGGCCGGAGGTCAGAGCTATCGTGCCCTAGGTCAAGGCCTGGCACTTATTGTATTTAGCCCCAAAGGGCATCCGATTTGTAGTTTAATCTCAAATGTCTTCTTTAAAATAAACAACGAAAACTCCCGCTTTGGAGTCTATCTCGCCACATTAAGACTTCCCTACGTAACCATATATAACGGTTACTCAACCATACCATAACGGTATACACTGGTATACAACTAACGTACCTACACCAGGTATACAACTGGTGTCCAGCGGTGCTCTCACCCACACCATATATAACGGTTACTCAACCATACCATAACGGTATACACTGGTATACACCAGGTATACAACTGGTGTCCAGCGGTGCTCTCACCCACACCATATATAACGGTTACTCAACCGTACCACACTGGTATACAAAGGTATACACTGGGATACAACAGGTGGCGAGCGGTGCTCCTACACCATACGTACCTACACAGGTATACATGTATGCTCTGATTATATAGTACTAAAGTTCTAGACATACAGTTGGTTGACCTATGAAAAAAAAACATCCTGTGCCCAGGTGTGTTGGCTTTTATTCAGTTTGGAGAAGATAATTTAAAGAAACCGCTCAGTGTCAGCTTAAATTAACACCGCCCACAGAAATACATGTTTGTCATTGCATACTGAAGAACTGTTAACAATAATCTGAACTAACTGCATATTGATACTAGCGACATCTCTGAAAAAATACAAGATATGGAAACGCATTGTCTGAAGTAAGCACCTGTGATTTGTGACGTCAGTTGTTTTGAGAACTTCGCGGCAACCTATGTACAGTACTCGTTTGTTTTCGAGATGGCGACAGCAGCAGTGAAGTCTGGAAAAACAAGCGGCCAAACTTCATCCAAAAATGGGCATTGGTCAAAAGGACTGTTGGCATCAATGAACGATCCGAACTTGATCGTAGAAAGTGATGAACACATTGTAATAATAAAGGATAAATACCCAAAGGTAAAATCAGAATTGTTGATAAACATATGATTGATAGGTCGGAATTTGATGTTACAATAACATAAACTAAATTATAGAGGTAAATGGCATGGAAGAGTATGAAGCAATTCCAGTTTGATTTAAAAAATGTAGTAGATGTCAATTGTAGGCAGGTTACTGCATGTCATATCCAAATTCGATTAATAGACTCGTTTTAATAAGAATCATAGAATGTTGGGGAAACCGTAGGCTAGCCAAACTTGGGGTGAATAATTTTTTTTTGTGAAATGTCATACTACGTTAAGTTGAAATAAAAAGTCGACAGTTGTTAAGGTATGAAGTAGGCAATAGCAGTTGTAGGGGAATGAAAATAGAAGTATCATCATTAGAATGGTTTTCCTGACATTAATCATTATGATTATTAGGAGAATCTTGGATATTATGAATTAAGATTTAGGTACTGATGTGTGGTGAGCTTTATGTGCAAATTTGGGTTATTTAGTTTATCTGGGTGTTAGACAAACAGTTTTTTTTACATGCCAGCATGCAATGATATTTTGTTATGGATTTTTACCTACCTTGTATTCTGTTATATGACGTTCTAAAGATGTAATTTTCTTTGAGATTACTTTGGTAAATGTTAAGTATTTGACCATAATTAATGATATGCCTTTTATAATAGAATCATGTGAAGTATATGAAGTGTGGAGTGGAGGTACTATCTAGCTTTACAAATTAGTTTTTCTTCATTTTTTCTGTGAAATATGGCACACCAGCCTTCCTCTGTCCATGTTGGTTGGAGCCAGAGAGCCCACTGAGATTGAACTGAAGGGTGTTGGGAAGAAGGATTCGGCTATACTTACTAGAATATCAGAAATAACTTGCCAAGAATATAAGAATCTTAACAATGCATAGTGTCCCTCAGCAAGCAGTTTCATTAATTTGTGGTTGTGGCACTCTATAGTACTTGAATGCCTTGCTTTTGGGAAAGTAAAAAAATTTGTTGGTAGACTTGCACCAATATAACCTAATTTAGTTGTTCAGTCAATCTGTTGCCCCAGGTTCTCTTACAGGAAACCCATGGCTCCCAGGTACCGGTAATTGCCAACATCCACGGGACAAACCCATAGATCACTCAAGGAAGAAATATTGTGTTATTCTCCAAGCAGTTTAGGTCCTTAGGATAAAGTGTTCAGTGTTCTCTTTGTATCCTGCTTAGGCAGTTTTGGCCAGGCCTATTCTGTGCTGGTACTGTCTTAGGGTTGGATGGTATACTGCATGTGGGGTTCTTGTTTCTCTTTGGAGGTATTTTCTGTGGAATTTATATGGGAGGGGGAAGCTGGTGGAGTTTTGGTCAGTGAAAGAGCTTCCACTGTGATTGGGTATATACCTAATTGTAATATACAGGAAAGGAGCAGTGCTTGTTGGGTCCCACCACCTATTCTCTAATTTTCTATCATACTTAGACTCCAATTCCCTTAAATATTTACCTTAAGCAAGGGTTGTTAGGTACCTGATGAGGTTAATTAGACCCTATACTTGATATGTTGTCCTTATTATCAGTTGAGAACACCACATCCTCTTTTAATATGTTGTGTCAAACTTAGGTGGAGGTATTAATTCAGTTCCAAGTTATGAATCTGTGCTTGTATGCATGTATTTTGTGGAAGTGGTACATTCTTTTATGTGTTTGAATTGTAAACTTTTTTTTATCTCCTAACATTCAATTTTTTGTGCTTGGTAATGTAATGAGATAGATGAGTAGGATTCTGTGCTACTTTCATTTTCATACATCTAATGGCGGGGGGTGATATTGGTTTCCGAGTTCAGGTGTTCAATTGATGTGGTTGTGGTACATTTTTTATTATTACCAATGGTTTATTTATTCATTTATTTATTGTATATATATATATATATATATATATATATATATATATATATTATATGGAAATAAACTCATCTGCTGGGATTCGAACCCCTGCCAGCAGATGAGTTTATTTCCAAATGTCAAATTGACACAAACATATATATATATATATATATATATATATACATATATATATTTCCTTTCTTTTTAAAGTGTGTTTTGCTAATTAATGGGAAACCAAGCTGTGGAAACATAGTTGAGTGTGATTTTTATAAAGATTTTATTGACTGTGATTAGTTTCCTTCCCTTGTGGTTGTGGTCAGTTTTAGTGTATTTATTTTCTTGATTATTTTTACTGTCGTATGAATATCAAAAGTGAAGCGTCAAATTTTTTGGTTCTTTTCCAGTGGAAAAGTTTGTCCATTTAATTTTACTGTTGGTTGTATTTCATACCATCATTATTATTATTATGAGGAGAGCAGGGATGGAAAGGGAGTTGGGAGTTAGGGTTGATGAAATAGTATTGGGAGGGTTTAGACACATGGGAAGAATGAATGAAGAAAGACTGGCAAAAGAAGTTTGGAAGGCAGAGGTGATGGGAGTGAACAGGAGGGGGCAACCAAGGATGAGATGGATGGATGGGGTAAAAAGGGCAATGAGAAAGAAGGGGATGTCTGTTGAGGAAGGAAGGGAAAAGACAGAAGATAGGGGTGAATGGAGAATAGTTGTGTATGGATGATGCTATAATGCATGGGAGTGGGTGGGGATGGGGAGTTTAGGGAGTGGTTATGTATGAATGATATTTTGACATGACCCAAAGGGATTTCTCCGTCTTCTCTTTTTCTGCATGAGGGGACAGTCGGGAGGGGATCACTGATTAAATGAAGCTGCCTTGCTGTGGATATGCTGTGTCTTGCTGCATTGCTTCTGACCCAGGGCAGTTGGCAGGGTGCAAGGATGACCTGTCATCCAGGAGGAGCCAAGAAAAAAGGGAGGGGTGATGAATGGGAGTGGAGTGGGTGGGAGTGGAATTATGCCTTTTCCCTTTGACTATCTCCCTTATAAGGAGTAAAAAGCCCTTGCTATATGTATGTGTTATTGTTGTCTGGAGGGAGCATTGTTACTAATGATTTCTGGATTCTGAATAGTTACTCATATCTTATCAGCTACTTTATCTGTGGATGGGAAGTGGTTTATATTGAAGGTCATAATTCTTCCCTATTTCCTTTATATTCTCGTCAATCTGCTTTTTTATTGTGTATGAATGTTATCTTGTACGTAAGTTGTATTTTTCCTTCTAGTTCTGTGGTGGCCTTTATTGGGAAGTGGTATATATGAGAAAAAATAGAAATGAAAGAGAGGGAGATAGTTGGAGAGAAGTAATATGATGAATAGATCGAGTTTCTGGGCCTGATCCAGAGACCAAGCACCAGCCCCTCAGGGCTGCACGTCCTCGTGGAGGTGGGGTTGTAAATAATTATTTACCTCTAGTCTAGCTATTAAACCATCAATATTAGTATATGCCTCCTTCAACCACCTTACATTTTCTTGACTTTTTCCTTTGAGATGCCCTTCTTTTTCAGATACCACTTTCTCAGAGAAAAAGAAAGAGCTATTAAGAAAAGCAAGGGGTTTTGAAATCTGAAAGGAAATCTAAAATTGTAGTAATGTAGACAAAAGAAGGATGATAGTATCTGCTAAGGTAATAGTATGGGTGCTAAAAGAGTATTCTCAGGAGCTCAGCTACTTGAATCACTAATGTTTACAGACTTCCTATTAAAAGGTAAAGTTTCCTATAAACAGAGACTAGCAGACTTGGCACCCATTTTCAGAAAGGGTAATAAAGAGGACCCATTAATTTGTAGACCAGTATCGCTGACAAATATAGAAAAGATAATCAGAGAATGATGGACAGATCATTGAAGGAGTCCATTGTGCTTGTGTATAACATGTATATATTTTTGCCCCATTCATGAATGTAATTTCCTTTTCCTTTGTAGGCTCGTTATCACTTCCTTATATTACCAAGAGAAAAAATTCCAAACCTTAAGTCACTGAAGGCAAATCAGGTGGATTTGTTACAGTACATGGATGAGCGTGCTCAGCTCCTTGGAGCTCGCCATCCTCAGGTGACATTCAGGTAAGTGAATATAAATTGGATTGATTCATAGCATCATCTGTTCTATTGTAAGTGCCACTTTTCTGTCTATCCTTTTATCCTTCTATTCTTGCTGCTATCCATTGCAGGTTTGGTTTCAAGCAGTTGTACTGGACAAAATATACAGTCCATCCTACACCTGAACTGCCATTATGTGAGCCACCATTGTCTAAACAGGACTATCATCATGCCTTACAACCTCCATTGTTAAATTCTTAAGTTCTTATATCCTATGAGGCTATCCCCTTTTATTTCAGCCTCAGTTTCTTCCTGGTCAATTTCCCTAACAATGTTTTGCGAATTAAATGAAGGAAAAACCTTGAAATGCAAACTAATGAGTTTTCTACCACACTTTTCTTTTGGTTTGAAGGCCAACAAGAACTGTCCCACAGTTCTCCCTCCTAAACTTCTTCCCAAAGTTGGAACCACCAGTTTTATGCTTCAAGAACAACCCTTGATTTGTTGCTCCCTTTTGTGTACTGTGTGCTGGTGGCTTAACCAGAAGTGTCATGATTCTGCATTTGCTTAGTTGTGGGTTCAAATCCCACACTAATTTCTGATTCCCAGCGGTGAATGTTACCTGCCCCGACAGTCCAGTTGCATAGGGCAAAGGTGATAGGATCGGCTACAGCTGCACACCTCCTGGGGTAAGCTTCACACCTTTTTTGTACTCATAAGGTAAAAAGTATCCTTCAAAGGCAGTTAAAAAAGAATGATTAATTTCAAAGTATCTCAGCTTTGTTGGCAGTGTGTGATTCTGTGTTACCTTACCTTGCAAAGATTTCAGCGAATACGCCTCAGCTACAGGAACTGCTGTTGCTTCCTCTCTGGCCGTGTTACCTCCAGTGAAGTGATTTATGATGTACCAACTTGTTGTAGTGGGGCCACATGTTACTGTAGGATGGTGTGGGAGTTGTGTCTCCAACTTCTTATAGGAAGGCATCCAGCCATCTTTTGAATACTTTGACTGTGCAGGATGTAGTGCTCTTCAGATAGTTGGGAAGACCTTGGGGTGTGCTCTGGTGAAGGAGTATGCTCAAAGTGATATGGTGCTGCTGGTGATTCTTTCAACATAGCATGATCTCCCTCTCATCCTTTCTTGGCTGAGTGTCACTCCAATATTGGGGATGTGACCCTCCAGCTTTTCCCACATGTAAAGGATATGGTTGTTCTCAGCACATTTGGAGTGAATAGAATTTGAGGTGTTTGAGTTTGTCCCAGTAGTTCATGCCTTTTAAACATTCAGTCTTCCTGGTGAAGGTTCTTTGGATACTCTCAAGTTTGTCTATCTCCCCTTTACTGTATGGGTTCCACAGTTGGCAGCAGTATTCAAGTTTAGGTAGTAACAGAGTATTTCACAATGTGATCATGCAATTCTCGTTTCTGTGGATCCATCCCAGTAATTTTCTCGCACTGTCAATAGTGTTGTCAATGTGTGTGGTAAACTTGCCAACTCAACTCGGCTTTACTCCCAGGTCTTACATTTGCCTTGTTTATGATCTCTCCATGAGCTGTGGTGTGGAGTTGGATACTATTTGTGTGGCCTTTGCCATACCTCATTAGTTCAAATTTGGTTTCGTTGAATTTCGTGTTGGTCAACAGCTCAAGTGTATACATTTTCAAAGTCATTCTGAACGAGATTGGTATCTTCATTTTCCTTTATTTCTTTGGTGACTGATGTTATTGTGAACAAGGAGATTTTGAGATGTTGAACTGTGTTGTAGATGTCATTGATGAATACTAAGAACAGTAATGGACCCAGTATGATGCCCTATGGGATCCCACATATAACTAAAGATGGTTCCAAAGATGTCATGTTGATGGCTACTCATTGCTGTTTGTCATTGAGGAATCTGTGCAATCATTGACACAGCCTGCCTGTTACTCCCAAGGCTTTCATCTTGTTTAGTAGGATACCATGATCCAATTTATCAAATGCCTTAGCAAAGTCAAAGTAGACAACATCTGCACTACTACCTTTTTTCAGCTTTTCCATTTTGTATTCAAGGTGGGTTGACAGTTGGGATAGGCAGGATTGCCCTTTCGGCAAACTGCATTGTCCATTATTGAAGAGACTTCTCTTCTCAAAAAAGCAAACTAGGCATTCTCGCACTACAGCTTCAAGTATTTTTTAAATGAACGATGTTAAGTTAACGGGTCTGTAGTTTTTGGCTTCTCTGTTGTCCCCCTTGTGTACAAGTGTTATTAGTCCTTGCTTCATAATATGTGGGACCATGCCTTCATCTATAGACTGTTTCCATATTCTATGCAGGATGGGCAACAGCTCCTTGCAGGCTTTCATCATTTATATATATATATATATATACCAGTGTTGATAACCATTTGAAGTATATTTATTCTTATTTGTATATATATATATTACATATATATTTTTTCAGGTATGGGTATCATGCTATTCCAAGTATGTCACAGTTGCATCTTCATATGATAAGTCAAGATTTTGATTCTCCTTGTTTGAAGACAAAACGCCATTGGAATAGCTTTAATACCAGATACTTCCTGGATAGTGAAGGTAATGTTAAGTATATTCAGTAAAAAAAAAAAAAAAAATTCTCTCTTCTTTTGTATATCGGAAATTTATGTAAGTTTTTGGAATTGCAGATGTCATCAGGTGCCTTAAGGAAAGAGGAACTGTGATTTCCATGACTCCTGTTGCTGGGGAAAAGCTTTTGGAACAGCCCCTCAGGTGTCACAAGTGTGTTTATGCACCACAAAATATGCCCAAACTGAAACAACACCTTTTGAAACATATTGACAACTAAACCAGAAGATAAGATCTGATATGAAGACCGAATCGGTTGATAAGTAATATATCTTATGCAGGGATGAATGAATAAGTTTTATTTGTATGTGACGTGAGTGTCTGCTGTGACTCAGCCACCCATTGGTAAGGGGAAAAGGACCTTTGTATATATGCATGTATGTGTGTGTGTACAAGTATGTATGTCTTTCTATATACCAAGGGCTTTTTCCCCCTTATAAGAAAGGTAGCCAGGTCAAAAGGCACATACCCATTCCTACCCATTCCACTCCCATCCACCACCCTTTCCTCCCTCTCATCTTAGCTCCTCATGGATGAAGGGTTATCCCTGCCTCCCACCCACTGCCCTGGGTCAGAAGCAATGCAGCAAGACACAGTATATCCACATCAAGGCCGCTTCATTTAATCAGTGATCAACACCGCAGTTGGTAAAAGAAAAAGACTGAAAACAGGTATTCTACATATTTTGATTGCTGCAATAGTACAAAAGTACTACTGAAGAGGATTGTATATAGCAGTCATAACATATAGAATTCCTGTTTCCAGTCCTTTTCTTCTGCTTCAACTGTGATATTGTTTATGATATATACATATATAGGTATGTATGTGTAATTGTTGCTTCAGGTTTCACAAAATGGAAAACTTGCAGCCTCATTGTAGCTGGCAGTGGTCCTCAGGTCCACCTGCAGATGTCTCTTGAAAGAATCGTTGGAGTGTTGTCTCTTTTGTAAATTATTTATGTGTTCCTATGACTGAAAGTGGCAGGGAGAGGGAAGCAGTTACAGGTTGTCAGGAAAAAGTGTAAGAAATACAGTTGAAGTTGATTTAGAAAGATACTGAGTGCCAGCCCTGCAGAGACCTCTTGATCAAGGTGAAAAGGTTGATGGATTTTGAAAATGGGCAGTTGTGCTGTCCATTTTGCAGAACCAACACATACAGGTTCCTATCATTGGTCCTTATGATATATACATATATACACACACACATACTTAATTTACCAAATTTGAATTAGGTAAATTAGGTACATATGCAGTCTCAAAAAATTGGCCTTATTACATGTATTTCATGTGCCTGTAGAAATGTTAATAGAGTATATGGAAAGGGTGTAATGATTGAATACTGTCTGTATTTCAGTAGAGAGAGTAGGTTAGCAGTAAATTATAGTGATTTCAGATTTTGTGATATAAATTTACCTCATTTTGAAGACAAAGACAAGTGTGTGAGATTGTTTATAGGGTCAAATAAGGTATGGAAATATAAATTCATTCTTTATGGCATGATCCTTGCTAAAGAATGTAAATATACAAAAAAAAATGTATTAATGAATAAAAATCTATTGCAGTCTTTACAAATATCTTTTCCACAAAAGGCAGAATAAAATGGAAGGGTCTGTCTTCCTTTCTGATGATCCTTCAACCATAAGGTGCTAAGATGAGAGGGGTGATGAAAGGTTTTGAATGGGAATTGGGTGAGTCTATGATTAGATTCGGACACCCTACCTTGTGAGAGGAAAAAGGCCTTTGTTATATGTATTTTATATTTTACAAATGAGGTGTGCCCCTAACAAGAGGTTATTATCATGAACAAAGATGTGTTCAAAAGAAAATATCTCTAATATGTTCCAAAAGTTTAGTTATAATCACACAACAAAAAATTTTGTGAAAGTAACTACTCATTTGTCATGAAGAGTGTTTGTGACAAATTATGACATATTCAGTTAAATGGTCAAGAAACAACTTGGTAATTATCCAAGGTTTCAACACTAAATTAAGGATTGAAACCATGCATTACTAAGGAAAGTGACCTCGTGTGCAGTGCTAAAGTGACTGCGTCAGAATATTGGTCACTACAGGTGTAAGCCTTTGAAGATGATTTTAAGAAACACGGTGTCTGGGATCTGCAGAAATGGAGAGGGGTGCTTTAGAGTGATAAGACAGTGTCAACAGTGATAGGCTAACCATGGTGGGAGAATATGCTCTCGCAGTAACCAGTTTGACCTTAAGCTTATAGAAAACATGGTAAAACACCCATATTAATAATATGGGACTAATTCATATCATGGTGTTGGTGACTATGTATTATTGCCAAAGAATGAAATGATGAACCAAAAGAACTATTGTGAGCTATGGTGTTGTAGGTCTACCTTCGTTTTAAGTAGTGCACCACTTCAATGGTCATGCAGGTTTTAGTTCCCAGTCACACTGCCAAAAATATTAAGCATGAGTTTGTGAACTTCATTAATAACTAGACAGGCAACATTCCTGACATCATGCAGAGAATTTTTGGTTCGCATTAGCATCCACCAGTAGCTAAGATGAAAGGGAAACATGGTTGATGGATAGGGAAGGTGTGGGTCATACCTTAGCTGGCTACCTCCTTTATTAGTAAGAGAAAATAGACTGATCTAAATATTTATTTGATTCATTCAACAATAAATGCAAATTATTATTTTTTTTTATTGTTATAGGTTTATTCAACAATATTAAATACAATTAGACATACATATATACTTTTTTTTTTTTTTTTTTTTTTTTTTTTTTTTTTTTTTTTTTTTTTTTTTTTTTTTTTTTTTTTTTTTTTTTTTTTTTTTTTTTTTTTTTTTTTTTTTTTTTTTTACAAAATTGGTAGTTGAAAAGGGAGAGCGAGAAGCAAAGCTTATGGGGAGTTGCTCTCCCTTAAGGAAAAAAAAATATTTTTATTTATTTATTTTTGTTACATGTCAGTATGGTACATACACATCTACACACATACATGCATACACATATATACACACACACAATGACATGCGTCACGATGTCCGCTAACTCCGACCTCACGTGGTAATGACCGGTGTTTCTATCCTTGGAGAAAATAGTGTTGGTGAGGTG
Organism: Oratosquilla oratoria; assembly: GCF_046742065.1. Classification (NCBI taxonomy): domain Eukaryota; kingdom Metazoa; phylum Arthropoda; class Malacostraca; order Stomatopoda; family Squillidae; genus Oratosquilla; species Oratosquilla oratoria. The sequence continues at coordinate 13,224,450 of NC_134785.1, forward strand.
GTAAAAGATGGACCTATGAATGGCAGTAGAAAAAGTGGATAGAAAAAAGTTATATTTATTCTTTTCTTCCCGAACGGTGATCCCTGATTAGATTAGATTTCTGATTTTGTTTTAATTAATTTGGGATTTGAGAAGTGAGCTCCAAGTGAGGTATAAAAAAAAACACGATAAGGAAATGCCAGGTTACAGGTACATGGCGTGGGATCAGCAGGTCGGCGATTAGATGTTTACTGATAACTGATTGATTAATCGGTTGTGAAATGATTGGCATGTACTCTACGTACATCGTTTCACATCCGTGAGCATGAGGTTTCAACTTAACAGTAAATGCAATGAATTGGAAACGTGCAACCACTAGCTGTGATGCAGCTTTAATTTCATAAACAGCTGTCATGTGACCAGATTACATGCCTAAAAGCGGTCGATATATCCGAAACTCTGGGGATTTGGTTCGCAGTGGTTAGTGGTGGAACTATTTAATAAGTCATATGGGGGCATATTCACATATGTTGATTCCCATTTGTGCTAATAGACGACTTTATTCACCGGATGGTGACTACTGAGCAAGAGGAATATCGAATCTACCGGGATGCGTCATTCGCTCTTGATTAGAATCTGCAAGCATTCTGAAAGGAAAACCCTTAGAAAAGTACGTCACAAAGGAGATTAACGTAACATTACGCAAGTGTGGCTGAACCTCAAACCAAGAGTGGGCTGCTGGCTGATAAACGTACTTCCTGAAACATTGATTACGTCAGTGATAAAAGATGATATCATGACTAGATTGCCACTTAGCATTACAAATGTAAGAGCTGGTATCTGGGAGTATCACAGATAAAAAAAATGTAGCATTACGTTTCCTTGCACTTTTCAAAATATATTAGAGCATGGTTTGTAGTTGCATGCAATATAGTTGCTGAATTTTTTGTTCTTGCGTGCAAATTGTGCAACAGTGTGCTGAACGATCGTATTTGGTGTTTCCTTCCAATTTGGGCTTCGTAGTAAATGTTTCTTATATTGTCGGTATTTGCCACTACGTTTCGTATCTTATCATAAACGTCATGTATAGCATGGTGTTTTGCTGCTGTGCTTTCATGTCGAGGTTAAAATTCGTCGAAGAAATATCGGGAAAAATAAGATACGCGTGTGCGTTTCATTATAGACGCCCATAGCAGAAGAACCCGAACAAATTAGCCTACTAAACGTAATTTACAATGTGCCATGTGTAGTGTAAGAAGAAACAAGAAATATTTTTTCTATTACATAATATGCTGTATACAGTATATATATATATATATATATATATATATATATATACAATATATATATACATATATATATATATATATATATATATATATATATATATATATATATATATATATATATATATATATATAATTGAGAAGTAATTATGTTGTATAGTAAATATAGGGGAAAGGTCATACATAGTTCGCATGATCAGAATGATGAAGAATGTTAATTTATATTGTTTTTTTAACAGTAAGGTTAGAAATTGTTACGTTTTTCAGTGTCGAGGTTTTCTGTTAACCTGCGGATAACGGGGGCCATATCTTATCAGAGCTGATCTTATCACTGGAGGGAACTTCCAATTGTTCACAATTCTCGTTTATTCCTAAGGGGAGATCAGATCAGTCGACTTTCGATAAACACACACTACCATTTGGAACTCAATACTGAATAGATTTCAAGCGTTGTAGAGTGACTGTGTTTGGTAAAAATTTAGGATGAACGCGTACCTTATTCTGGCCCTTCTCATCCTCCCTTCCGCCGTTATGGTGAGTAAACACAGTGCATTCACACAGGAAGAATTAAAAAAAAAACTGAATGGTTAGTTCTCTTGCTTAGTAGCCCATACATGGTGGCGTGTTTATTAAATGTATTCTGTAGGAACTAATAGTTTGTGTATTACAAGTGTGCCTTTTAGACGCTTTAGAGAATTTTTTTCTCTGATGTAAAAGAAAAATAATGTGACTATTTCCGGTCCAGTGGAAGGTCGAGGTTCGGGCAGCCCCGCAGACCTCAAAAAAGACAAATAAACTAATAAACGATTATTATGATGATAATAATGATAATAGTAATTAATTATAACAATAGTAATAATAATAATGTGACTACAGCCGAACGTACAATTTGAGATAGTTTGTAAAAGCCCTTCGCGTTTCGGGCAGTGAGGCGGTTCCTTTCCGGCTGATGTAAACAAACGGCCAAGCGGCGACCAGGGTAGAGAAAAAGTCCCAAAGACTATAAACTAACCGAGCAAGTGGGTCTGCCCCACATCTATCATAACTTTTACTTTCTTCCATTTCATTCTTTCCTTCACACTAGATACCCAGTCCCCCTCCCTCCCTCTCCCCCATCTTATCTATGCTGCCCTCTAACTAACTAACCAGGGCATCATAGGACACAAACGCCTCTATTACGCTGAGTCGATGCCCAGAAGTAGGAAGCGACTGAAGCTAACAGTACATGTATATGCAGTCACTGTGACTGTTTTCTTCCACTAACTAAAGATAAATTTATTCTTCCAACCAAAAGTCGCCCCGGCGATGGTGCGTGGTTATTGGCGTAGGAGATCTCTGGAATCCCAGTGGTCATTCTATGATGGAACTAGTGATCAGCACAGTTCGGCAGTAGCCCCACATGGAGAACGGGCTAGAAATGCTGCCCTAAATATAGCTTCCCTAAACCTAACCTGGATACCGCCCCCTTCCAGTAAGGACAGCCAGACAAAGCATAATGACAATAATCAACAAACAACAGCAGTAAAGAGGAATCAATAGCCATCCCGAAACCAATTCCTTCTGATAAAAAATAATGAAAGTGAGTCAACTACAACTATCAATCTACCAAACTGTAGATTGCCTTAGGCAAGAAGTAGAAAGGTAATATCTACCCCAATGCTGCTGCTTCAAACTCCATTGTTCTGGGTTCTGGGCGCAGCAGTGATGCCGCTTGGAAGGCATATGTGTACATTGCTCGGCCCGCGCACACGGTGCCCCACATTCACAGTTAAATCTCCAAACTGCGCCCGAGATCACCCAGTATCATTCTCAAACTATATAGTAAACCAATTTGAAACAAGCCCTCTGTCTCGGGTAAGGAGCGAACCAGCTTCGGAGGAGCCCGAAGACGAGTACGATCCCGGTTAATCCGACCAGGAGGCATGTAGATGGAAACACCACATGGAAACACTACGATCTGTCAGAGGAAAGCAATATTTCCCCCGAATAACCACTCCAAGAAAGACCACCTACAGTCCTACATGATACAAAATTCACTCTAGAAGCCCCCCTCCTACACCACCGCCCCCTCACTTGTGCTACAAGAACCTCGAATTCAGCCCGTCACCCTCCCCTAACTTAAAGTACAAGTACCTATTACACCCACACACACACCTCTCCTCACCCACAACCCTTCCACCCTAAGAAAAGAACCAGCTTGCCAGGAGAAATTTTAGAAAAGTGATGGAGCTATTTCCCGTGCAAAGCCGAGGAAAATCTCGAGCGATTACTTGTAATCTCATCCAGATGTTATCTGCATTATAAGAATCTCCCAACAGCAATACGTCATGCTTGCAAGTTAGACAGCTCATGATACAACTCGTCGTCGTCGTCGTCTGCCAGTGACAATGATTTCTGGCCCGGCGTATCACTCCTACATAAATATCCACAATCCATTTGAGATCATTCAACCCATCAACTATCGTATGCATCATGCCTTGTCTTAGTTCACAGGCGTGGATGTTGTTGTTGACGTGTATGTATGGTCAGAATGTTCATCCTTGTGGATTCTGCGGTTTTCGTTGCGACAACCAGCGGCTCAAGACGGTGGTTATCATCAAGGCCAGGCAGAGCTGAGGGAAGGCCGCGGTTCCTTACCGTGTTGCAATAGAATCCGAATTCTAAATAGACTAAGTCTGTCCACTTTTTGCGGAAATATGTCTGTCTCAAAAGTCGCAATGACACCACGCCGCCTTCAGCAGACACTCTGCTGCGATTTCCAATTAGGACAAAGCGGTGTAACGTCATTCCTCGTCCCTTTCACTATGATAATACGATTTCATTCAGGCTTGGGTGGGACCTTGTATCATATCTCAATGAAGCCACGATGATCTAATAGATGTATTCAAATAGGTCAAGGACTTTATCAGGGATGATTCATGCAAGGTTATTATATAAAAAAGAACAGGGCAGAACTCGTAGTAATGGATTTAAAATGGACAAATTTAGGTTTAAGAAGGCGGTAGGCAAGAAATGGTATACCAACAGAGTGGCTAACGAATGGAATAAACTTGGTAACAATGTAGTGAGCGGTGAAACAATTGGGTGTTTTAAGAGATTAGATAACTTTATGGGTACGGATGAAAGGTGACAAGGGACAAGGAATTGCCTAGTGCAGGCATTATGGTGTCCTCCATTCTAATGTTCATTTTGCAAATTTGAGTTTTGATGTCTAGCTGATGGGCCAAACGGCTTCATTCAGCTTAGGACAGGATCTTGTACCTCTTCCTCTTGGCAAGATTGAATTGAAACCACAATGCTCGAAAACACTATATGTGGACAAGCTGTGTATACTTAGTTTTAGGTGATATAGAATTTGCACATAAAACCAATGCCCCATACAGACACACCATCAACACGAACAAAAATTTGGGTAATTGTATATTCATCTGTTTTTCTTCCTCGAAGGAAATATTCCCATACAAGAAACAGTTCACCAGTTAGATTTTTTTTCTTGTGTAATTTGTTAAACGCTATTTCGCCTATCAGAACGGAGGGAGACATCACCCTAAATGTGAGAGGATTTGGAGGAAGGGATGTCCCTCGCTCTTCTCTGAACCCTTTCCAAGTTACTACGTGACCTAAACCTCAAGAATAATGTCACTTTGTCCATGATAATGATATGTGTGTTTACAGGCCGCTGAAGACCATCTCCAGCTGCAGATATATGTGGTTACTGGTGTCCTGAGTTGTGTTTGCGGGCTTCTGACGATTGCAACTCTATACCTCATCGTTTCTGTGAGCGGGTGAGAGAGAGCCCACGTGTTTGCACTTTGTTCTGGCTTCCGCCATGATCACCATAACAAATGGAATGAGCCCCCCTTGACCTGAAACTTGATACTGACTTCAAGAGACTGTAGTATGGTGAGAAATTATATGAAGTCTTTCTGGTGCACATGGTTAATTTCATATTGTTTATTCGTAGCCTCAAGAGTAAAGTTTTCCTCCTACAAAAGGCTGGAGGAGCAGCAGCAGCCGCCATAATCCAAACCACCGACAAGAACAAGGGAAGAAACCCAAGACCAGGCTACAAAAACAATGCCTATGAAGAACCCGAAGAAAGAACCCATATGAGGTAGATAATTGTGCTGTTAGATAGCTCAGAGTTCAGTTTACTAAAAGTACAATTCATCTACGATATTCCATGAAATGTGTTCATGAATAATTTAAATCATAAGATAAGATTAAGAATAAAAGCTTGTTCCCTCAGATCTGGTGATTATGTCGACGATTATAGAGGTCGCCCAGTGTCAGGTCGAATGAATGGACAACGCGAAGATTATGGTCGGCGTGAGGAGTACCCCATGCCGAGGTAAATAGAGTATTTTTATTAATGTATTTGCCGTGTGATACCACCTTATGTAATCAGGCAAGTGTGCATTTGTCTGCTTGCCTCTGCGCATTACTGTCACGTTCGTAGCAAGCAAGTAGGGGCAGTCTCATAGCAATAATCGCTCCGGGTGCCCGTTTTATGTGGTTTGTGGGGCTAGCACCCGCCCGGAATTCAACCTTTGCGCCGTAACCAGGATTCGAATAGATGCCCGAAATCCCCACGCGTTTACCAGACGCGCGCGTTACCATCGAGCCACGCCCCCCCTCCCCATTTCCGGGGTGCCTGTAGGACTCGTCTAAGTTCCTATCTCCCTCCCCCTAGTATGCACCCCAACCGCGTTTGTAAGTTTCCATTCCAAGCCACTACTATGTATACAATGCCACCATAAAACATACAATTATATATATATATATATATATATATATATATATATAACTATATATATTATATATGACACACAGGAAACCCACAGTCGGAGAAAATAAACTTCGAATAAAGAAGAATCCTATATTTCGGCTATCAACTGTAGCCCTCTTCCTGAAGAGGGCTACAGTTGATAGCCAAAATATAGGATTCTTCTTTATTTTATTTTCTCCGACTGTGGGTTTCCTGTGTGTCATTTACAAATGTGCTACTACTACATTTCTTTTTAGAAATATATATATATATATACATATATATATATATATATATATATGCAATAAAAACACTAGGAGCGTGTGTTCACAAATGCGTAAGTAACCACTAGGAAAAGTAAACTAACGAAGCAGAGCCCTTCGTATAATTACATCTTCAGTGCAGATACACTGTAACTATAAGAAAGCGCTCTGCTTCGTTAGTTTACTTTTCCTAGTGGTTACTTACGCATATATATATACATATACATATACAGTATATATATATATATATATATATATATATTATATAAAATATATATATATATATATATGTGGAAATTAGCTCCACCGCAAGGACTCGAACCTTTTCCTTAGCGACTGCTTATTATGAAGCAAAGGCGATAGCTTTGAGCCAGCCTGACCGTTCAAAAGGAACGACCTGGTAGTTCCCCGAAGGCACTAGGCTTAGCTCAGTCTCTATTTTAATTTCACAGAGTCTTTATTATGGCGAGCCATCCGACAAGTTGGGTGTCTATGGAGGCTTCCACACGTCACGACCAAGACCACGTTCGAATGCGTCCATGGGCACATAGGTTATATCAAGGTCTAAATATACAGGTCAGACCGTTTAAATTATTGTGCGCAGCTTCTGACGTCATTAGGCTGGGTCCGTTTTCTCTTTGTGAAACACTGAAGAAAACTGAAACGCCAAGGAAGACAGGAACTATGATATTTTATATATAATATATATCATATATATTATATATTCATATATATAGACAGGAACTATAATATTTTATATATATATTTCATATAATATTTGTCAGAATATAACTAATTGCGTGGAGCGGTGCGAGCGAAGACAACGACATTCTCGAACGACGGACCAGCTTCAACTGACAGCTATAGGACCCGCCAACCCCACTTTGAACAGCCAGGTGACGTTCACGGGCCCGCTGCGCCAACTCCCTCGAAATTCGGTCGGAAGTGGTTAGACCTTATATCCTTAGATCTTGCTATACAGTTCAGTTCAGATGTAGTTCGTCTTCGTTCGACTTTCGCACGCAAATTATTCTTACATTGAAATCAATGAAGCTGTTCACACCATACGTTCCGTCTATCGTCCGTCTTTCGCACGGCCTTCGTATTGGAAACGTTTGGAAGAAACTCGGACGAAACGTAAGGGTGACGGAAACATTCCGCAACCCAGCCCTAAAGTGTGAAGATCGTTACGATCAGTCACATGGCGGTAACAGGCAAGAGGGTACGACTCTTCAGTCTGTGGAAACTTTTGGCTTTGCACAGTGAAGAACTAGTCATGAGCGACGAAAAGTTAATAGAGCTGGTCAGAGGCTACGTGGAGCTTGAGGTCTAAAACTCACCCTCTGACTTTCTTTTCCATTGGCAATTGCACCCACCATATTTTCTTTTTAGTTTTAACCTCTCTTCACCTAAAAGAAGAGCGAGTGGAATGAGCTTTGCATAACAATTTCTTGATGTCATGACGCGACAACTACACGCCGTCTGACCACATCAACTGAAAAAAAAGAAGAAGAAAGAAAAGACAGCATCCAAGATGCATGGTGTGAACACAGCGACATCTTGACAGAAAGCTGACAAAATGTAACCGTACAAAGACGAACCGTATAGTGTGAATCCCTAAGACTGACCAGGTGCCACAGCACAATAACTCTTTTGTTTTCTTTGCAGCCGCGGCAATGTTTACGGCGGAGTCCCTGGCGTCAGAGCCCTTGGTGATAGGTGAGTGACAACCGGACCTCAGTCTCTCGCCATTGTATCACATAATGACACATGAATTTTTTAATTTTCAAGACTTATGACAGCAACTGAGGGACTTATTTGTTTCCCTATCCCCATCCTGCCCCCCCCCCCAACAGATACGGTGATGATTCTCCACCACCACATAGGGCAGGGCCGTCAGCTCCTTCCAGATATGCAGATCGGAGGTACTAGCCAGTACTAGCAAGTCAGTCCTACCATGCCCGATGAAACTTCTACATAAACAAGCAAGCCTGTGTTGTATGATGTGACCTGAAGGTTGATACATTGCTTTACAAATTAGACCCCAGCAATTTTTGTGTAATGATCTTACAGTGAGACCTTAGCCATTTTCACGTAAAGATCTTGCAGTATACATTGCAATGAATGTCACTCACATGTTGACAGCATGTTCTTTTTATCCAGGTAATTATTACACGTGTTTCTTGTGTTGGGGAACTGCTGTTTCCTGGATTGACATATATATTCAGTGTTCCATCTTGTGAGTCATCCAACTTAATCCACTGTTGAACAGTCCAAATGTACTGTAAGTTAAAATAATGCACATTTGAAACACAAACCTTGCTAATTAATCTGTCTACAACTTTGAGTTTTTCTCCATCATATGTGAATGTATCTGCATTTTCTTACTCATGTGTTGGATATTTTCTTTTTGTTGGATTAAGTTCAATCATCAGCAGCTGGCAGATTTCCACCAGGTGTATTGTAGCTACCATACCATACATAAGACTCCAGCTTCACAATAGAATAAAATGTAACTAACAAATACTGTATATCATAGAGTCTTTATGTACCATTCAATGAATTAGTAATTGAATTTGTATTAAGAGCAAATAAAGAATATTTTCATGGTTACTGATATGCATAAGAGAGGAGGAGTTTGAATGTGTTTAAGATGAGGTGTCTGAGAAGTATGATAGGGGTTACTAGGTTAGATAGAGAAATGAGGAGGTGATGAGGAGAACAGGGGTTGGGATATAGGGTTGATGAAAGAGTATTAGGATGGTTTGGACACATGGAAAGAATGAGTGAAGAAAGATTAGTAAAAGAGGTGTGGAAGGAGTGAATATGAGGGGGCGTCCTAAGATGAGATGGATGGATAGTGTTAATGGGGCATTACGAAAGAGAGGAATGTCTATTGAGGAAAGATGAGAGAGGACAGAAGATAGGGGTGAATGGAGAAGGAGGTGTGTATGAATGATGCTGGGATGCATGAGGGGGAGTGGGTGGGGGGTTGAGGAAGTATGTATGAGAAATAATTTGACGCAGCCCAAAGGGAGTTCTCCCTGTCTTCTCCTTTTCTGCATAAGGGGACGAAGAGGGGGGGTCGCCAAATTAATGAAGCGGTGTTGCTGTGGATGTGCTGTCTTGTGACACTGCTTTTGACCCAGGGCAGTGGACAGGATGTAGGGATGACCCGTCATCCAGGAGATGCCAAGATGAGAGGGAGGGAGGGGAGTGGAGTGTGTGGGGGATGGAATGGGTGCGAGTGGTTTCTATGCCTTTTTCTTTTTGGCTACCCCCCCTGTAAGGGTAAAAAAAGCATTTGGTATATGTATGTACTGATATGCTGTACAATTTGTATGTTATCAATTGTCACTCAAGTTGGGACAAATGAGCTGCATTCAGTGCAGCCCAGGGATTTTTCTCCCTTACAAGGCAGGTAACCAATGATGATACTAGTTAATAATAAAACAGCAGCCTTGCTGTGGATGTGCTGTGTCTTGCGACACTGCTTCTGACCCAGGGCAGTGGACAAGGTGCAGGGATGACCCGTCATCCAGGAGGTGCTAAGATGAGAGGGAGGGTGGAGGGGTGTGGAGTGTATTCAGGGATGAAATGGGTGGGAATGATTTTATGCCTTCTCCTTTTTGGCTACCTCCCTTGTAAGGGGGAAAAAGCCTTGGTATATGTAGTGTTTGTAATAAAACACTAAACAAATAGATAAATAAAAAAAATAGATAAATAAATGGGTAAAAATATTCTAATTTAAGAGATATGGTGTAGAACTTAGATTGTGAATGATGTTTAAATATATGGTAATATTGCCAAATAAAATCTTGACTTTATTTCAAAAAAGTTTTATATACCAGATTTCTGTATATTTACTTTGTCATAAATGAAAATACAGAATAATTGTACTCTGATGCATCTGTGTGCTTGTCATTGTAAAAGATTACCTTATTTCTGAAACTAAGGTTATTCATGACAGTGTACCCCAGTCTTTTTAACGACTATATCTGTAGATGTGGAGAAGGTACACTATTGTATGATGGAAAGATTTCTCTCTTGTAAAAGTGGAAAATTGTGTTTAATGGAGCCATTAGGTTGACTTGTGGGCACGCTTTCCTACTCTAATTGATCATATATACTTCAGATTCATGTATAGTTCAGACTTGGTCTGTATCCACAACTTCTAATTATATTTAGATTTGAATTCAAGTATTGTCCCAGCTTGTGCTGTATGTACTGTATCATGCTGCATTGCTTTCTGACCCGGTACACTATTGTATGATAGAAAGATTTTGCTCTTGTAAAATTTTGTTTAATGGAGCCACTAGGTTGACTCGTGGGCATGCTTTCCTACTCTCTAATTGATCATATATACTTCAGATTCATGTATAGTTCAGACTTGGTCTGTATCCACAACTTCTAATTATCATATTTAGATTTGAATTCATGTATTGTCCCAGCTTATGTTATATGTACTGTATCATGCTGCATTGCTTTCTGACCCGTTACACTATTGTATGATGGAAAGATTTTGCTCTTGTAAAAGTGGAAAATTTTGTTTAATGGAGCCATTAGGTTGACTCGTGGGCACACTTTCCTACTCTAATTGATCATATATACTTCAGATTCATGTATAGTTCAGACTTGGTCTGTATCTACAACTTCTAATTATCATATTTAGATTTGAATTCATGTATTGTCCCAGCTTGTGCTATATGTACTGTATCATGCTGCATTGCTTTCTGACCCGTTACACTATTGTATGATGGAAAGATTTCTCTCTTGTAAAAGTGGAAAATTTTGTTTAATGGAGCCGTTAGGTTGACTCGTGGGCACGCTTTCCTACTCTCTAATTGATCATATATACTTCAGATTCATGTATAGTTCTGACTTGGCCTGCATCATTAACTTCTAATTATCATACTTAGATTTGAATTTATGTATTGTCCCAGTTTGTGCTATATGTACTGTATCATGCTGCATTACTTTCTGACCCAGGCAATGAGTGGGAGACAAGGATGACTCGTCATGCATGAGGAGCCAAGATGAGAGGGAAACGAGGTTGATGGGGAATGGGTGTGTGTCTTGACTGGCTACCTCCTTCAGGAACAAGCCCTGGGAGGTAGCTCAAGTCAAAAGGCATAATTCTATTCCCATTCACCAGCCCTCCCTCCCTCTCTTCTCTGCTCCTCCAGGATGACAGGTCATCCCTGCATCTCCCCTTTGGCCCTGGGTCAGAAGCAATCCAGCAAGGCCATTTCATTTAATTGGTGACACCAGTCTCTGTCCCCTCGTGTAGAAACACTGAAGATAGGGAGAAATCCCTTTGGGTTGCATCAAAATATCATTCACACATAACCACCCCCATGCATCATAGCATTACCCATACACATTCTCCACTCACCCATATCTTTTACCTTCTCTCTTCCTTCCTCACTAGACATCCCTTTCCTGCTCTACACCCCTTTTATCCCATCCATCCATCTCATCCTTGGTCATCCCCTCATGTTCACTCCCCGCACCTCTGCCTTCCACATTTCTTTTAATCATCTCTCTTCACTCATTCTTTCCATGTGTCCAAACCATCCCAATACTTTTTCATCAACCCTATCTCCCATCTCCTTTTCCACCTCCAGCCTCCTCATTTCTCACTATCCAACCTTGTAACTCCTACCATACTTCTCAGAAATTTCATCTCAACCACATTTTACTCTAGCTCTCTGTTCTATGTTTCTGACCCATACAGTGCTGTCAGCACAATCATTCCTTTATACAATTGCTTACCATCCATTCCCAAATGCCTTTTTCATTACACACTTTAATCCCCCCCAAGACAGTAGCTTCTCTCGATCTATAATTGAAAAAGTAAGGTGGCGAGGTGTGCAAGGGGAGAGTATGGTAGCAATTTGGAAGAGTATTAATGGAGAGGCTGGAAGAAGTGGATAGCTTTAGATACTTGGGGTCACATGTTGCAGGAAAGGGAGGAGTGGACATGGAGGTATATATATATATACATGGTTTATGGGTATTGAGAGCTCATTTCCAGATTTTTTCCTAACCAAGAGTGGTGATATCAGTTAATGCTTTCATTGCTTTTGGACCAATCTGTTTTAAATGTTATGGTTATCACCCACACTATACAATTAAAACACATCCAATCTCAGGACATCAGAGATAAAGGGTAATCCCTGTTCTCTATCACACTGATCTGGGAAAAGATCAATTCAGTAAGGCAGTTTTCATACTCAAACCAAAACTAATGGCAAATAAAACCCCTCAAAAAATTATTTTAGTGTATTCTCAATATACATTTCACAAGACTCAAGGTAAACATGATTTTCAGATATCTACATGGGAAGAACATTAACTTAATGTTCAGATGTTTAGACAGCAGCTTCAATAAGATCATTGTATTTCTTTATCTTTGAAGCCATGGACATGTCTACATATTTATCTCCAATGGACACAATCATTCCTCCAATGATTGCTGGGTCCACTTTGGTTGTAATCTGAAGGGTTTCACCCTCCTTCAGGAAAGCTTTCAGTGCTGCATTCAAATCGGCCTTCATGGGACCATCAAGGGGCTGCAAATAAAACAAGTTTAATGTTAACTTCTTTGACTGATGGAAATCATGGATACAAGGACCCTCAGCACATAGTATCTACATCATCTACCCTTACTGCATGAAATGAAGAACCAGGAAATGTGGTATTTACCAACCAGCAAGAAAAGGTAAAGGATATAATTCAAAGTAATTCAGTATCCACATGAATATGTAGCAATAAGGATATATAAACACACCAAAGGGACTTTTCCCACCACTTCTGAAAAGGATGGCTAAGTCAAACAAAATGTTCAAGCATGCACATACGCAATAATGAGTTGGATTGTGCACGTGTGTGTGAGGTCACAGCATTACCCATAGGATCAGGCAATATATGAACTTTGAGCTATTACCCCGGAGGATAATAGCTGTCGATCACTAGACCAACATGTGATCCAAGACTATGGTGAATCAAACCATAATATGAACTATTACAAGATATGCCATAAAAGGAGACAATACCATTGGATCTGACAACACTGAAAGACTGGAAAGAGAAAGGCAACTTGATTACTGTGTTCAAGTTGCTATGAGGGGTAGACCACACTAACAAAAGAGACCTTCACCTCGCAGAATAATAACAGTAACAAGTGAGCATTCACCATTTGTCAGATCTCCTCAAGTAAAAAGGTGAAGAAAATGTATAATTGATAAATATCTTGGATCTAGTCCAAATAGTGTCATATCCTCAAACCTACACCTCTAGATGGAGGCAAGGATACCGATAGTTTTTAAAGAACAACAGCAGGTAGACTATTCCCTCCATGGTCATCTTTTAGGATCATTGCATGTAGGTATCTACCACTGGTCAGACATGGGCCATATAGGATGAAATTATTGTGATCTTGTTCCCATACAGAGCAACCCCCTCATTTAATGTAACTTAATTTTCTGGATATTCAGTTTGTTGATGTGGACCCCGGTCAAAAATCCATAAGGCATGACAGTCACTAAATCAAAATCTGTCCATACAACCACAAAGAACCCCAGAATTCATATTTCCCATATGGGATATGTGCTGGACAATATTTTTACAAAGGATTACAAAGGCGGAGCATGCCGACAGGAGACCTTTTGATCCATATCTAGGCAACATATGTTGTGTATCTGTGACATGGTGCCTGGTCCAGACCAAGCTAAACTTTTGGGGTTCCTGGACCAGACCACCCACAATTCGTCTGAAAATGGAGGGTCGAGTGTACACGTGTATACCAAATATAAGCCTTTGTAATGGAGGTGGTGGTCAAATACAACCATACATTAAAACGGTGATTTTACAATGCCCATCTGATGGGAGGCAGGAGGGGGGGGGGGGGTTCAAGTAAAAGTTAAAATATTACCTTGGCTGTGGTGACTTCACAGATTACTTCTCCTCGTACAGCAGACATGATGGTGCTGAAGGCACCAATGACTCCCTGTGTGTTCGACAGCCTTCCATTTTCGATCATAGCTCCTGAAATTAATACATACACATATACATACATATATTTACCAAATGAACCTTTCCCCTTTATATGGGAAGGCCAAGTCAAAGTAAGGTATACACACACATCCACTGCACACCCATGCCATGCATCATTTCTTCCATCCCAGCACCTTGTGTATGATGTCATCCCTAACCCAAACAACACTGCTCAGTATCAAACAATGAATGTCATAAAATTCCAGGACACGACATCAAAAAAGACCATAGACAAATATCCATAACAATGAGAAATTGTGAACAATCTTCTAACCTGAGAGGCACTGCTGAGTAACCCAAAACAATCAAATTTTTTAGATTAAAAAGAACATAAAATGGAGATCCCCAAGGCTCTCCTAACACCAGATCCAGTACATAACACCAAAATACTCTCTTATGCAGATTACATACATACCATATCATCCACAACTACCCATCTATGAATAATCAATAGCCTTGTTCTTAATATAGATGGGCTTTTCCAATCCACAAACTTAACACCATCCCCAATTAACTATCTTATGGGAAAAACACACTTGAAATATGCAATTTTGAGATACATGACCTGTTCAAGTGCTTAGTATTTATGTAACTTGAGGTGGTGCCAAGATAAGAGGGAGGGAGGAGGGTGGAGGGGAGTGAAATATGTTGGGGATGAAA
Organism: Oratosquilla oratoria; assembly: GCF_046742065.1. Lineage (NCBI taxonomy): Eukaryota > Metazoa > Arthropoda > Malacostraca > Stomatopoda > Squillidae > Oratosquilla > Oratosquilla oratoria. Next base: position 13,239,464 of record NC_134785.1, read on the forward strand.
TGGGTGGGAGTGGTTTTTATGCCTTTGTTTTTTGGCTACCTCCTGTGTAAGGGGGAAAGAGCCTTTGATATATGTATATACGAGTTAACTACATCTGCAACCATCATTTCCCTTTCAAAACACATCTGCTAACTATCCAAACCTGCCACATCATACCTCTCTACTATAATCTCTTCTACTCTAGCATTAAGGTACCCCCATATGCAGATAACCTGACAATAACAATACCCAAGCTTTCTTAGACAAACTACAAAAATGGCAAAAGAAATAAGATGGGGGCATTTCCTTGGAAATTGTAAGTAACATTACTCCTGATAATTGTGAATCAGAAACATCCAATAGTAATAGTTAAACCTTTCCATTGAAAAAAATACTGGGCCTCATTTCTGATATTCACAGGAACTGCCCACACAAAATCAACAAGAAAATAAACATACCAAGATAAGTAGCAAACATGAGCTTTAAGCAACAGAAAGAAATTCTAATCACTTTACAGACAGCTCTCAAGAACCACGCTGGAACTTCCACACCATAGTTCCTCACAACTGGGAAAACAAACAAACAAACACACACACTATAAACAATACAAAGAACACTGAGAAAAACATATGGACGCATTGAAACCACTCCAAAAGAATACACACAGAAAACAAAACCCTTCAAATAGCACATTCCATGAAAATGATAGGTACACAGTTCTGTGCAACAGCCCTCAACCCTACTAACTCATCTCATTACATCACACAAATACAACAAACTAAGCATGGAAGAAGGCATCACGAATATCAGCCTAGGATGCAACATTTCACCCCATACTATACAACACATTATAGAAGACTCCATACATACCCACCAACAACACAATATACACTATATGGGATTTATGGGAAAACCTCTTTCCAGCTGCATTCCTCCGGAAGATGGGATTGCTCAGCCACAGTCGAAGGAACAACAGCAAAGCAACAAAGACCTTCACCTTTGGCCATACTACTTATACATCTTCAACCTAGCACCTGCACCACAACATATACGAAAACACCTTTACACACTGATCACAAAGCAAGGGCCACAAGACCTACCAAACAAACATCCTGTTCCACATAACCCTTCCAGACATTAATCCCACAAAAAAAAAAACTTCCAAATGAAACAAGAACTACACTAGCATGATTATGTTCAGGTCTCACCAACTGACACTCAAACGACAACCACACAAAATATGCCTAGCAATAGAAACAAACTGCCCCAGATGAAACGTTCCCACCCAAGACGCCAAGCAAACGCTGCCTGACCCTAGCCATACCCAAAGAACAAAATACTTCTTCCTTGAGTGACTTATGTGAGTCCGGTGGCTGCTCTCAGTTACCTGGGAACTGCAAATCTGCAAGAAAGACCTGGGGTAACAGATTTTGTTTGTTCTCACTCTCATTCACACACACATTCATCTTAATCACTTAAATATTTCTACAAATGCTTTTGTATCAAGACCTTACCAAAGAGGTTTTTGGTGAGTTCATTAGCATTCTTCTTTGTAAGTACAGAGTCAATTGCAGCCTTTCTCAAATCCTTACTTAACAAAGGATTCAAAATGAAGTCCTTCAGGATGGTATCAGTCTTAAGAAGGCCCTACGAAACCAAAATTATATTAGAATCCTGCCACATTATCTTTTTTCCTATCACTTAAGGTATGTTTAATGTGCTTGGATAAAAATCCGGGAAAATGAAAATCATATATTACACATCAGGGAGTTACAAATGGCAGCTTATGACCTAGGCAGTGGGCAGGAGACAAGGAAAACCCTTAACAAATGGATGACAGATGGGAGTGGGATTCTTGGGGGTGACAAGCCTTGGCCGGTTATCTCCCTTAAAAGGGAAAAGGCATTTCAGATATAGATTGCAAAAAATACCCTACAAAAGTGTATTATTACACTTTGTCCATATGCTGCCCTAAACCGTAACATCATCCAAGCATATTTCTTCTTATACCAATTGTCAATGAAAAACAATTACTTACATCAAAAGTTTTGAGGTCCTTTTCTACAGCATCAACAGCACTCTTCTTGACAGCAGCTGAATACAGGGCACTTGCATAGCGACCTTCCAATCCAAACACTTGCACTGGGGGCTGATGAAATTATTATTACTAAGTGTCCAAAAAACAAAATTTATATATCATTCATTCACCATTCTGAGTGCAAATTACCTTGACAAGCTGCTGGCTAACTGATCCAGTTGAGAAGGACCTTGCCTGTGGGTCAACAAATGGAATAGACTTAGTAACCATGTAGTGACTGCTGAAACTATGGATGGGGATGACAGGTGGTGATGGATATGGAGCTGCCTAGTGTAGGCCTTATGGTCTCTTGCAGTCTCCTTCATTCTTATGTTCTCATGCAAAGAGAAACCTTAGCAAGAAAACTAATGAATTTACAAAATATGTTACACAACTGGAAACATGTTTAAAAAATTGAAGGGTACCAGGTCTTTTTTATAAATAGATCTGCATGGAAACTAATTTCTGAAAATGGTAAATTTTCAGTTGTGCACACCTACATGATATAGCAATAGAAAATTAATCATTAATTTTGTAAATTATAATACATCAACATAATATGTGATTTTCTTGGTGGAAATCGACAACAACAAAATTTCCTAAAAGCTATTTACTAACAAATGAAGTTGCGGCAGTTGAATGGTACGCCATGTTTATTTTGGTAGATGCCGAGGTTGAAGAAATGAAAGGATGGTAAATTCATCTATTCTAACCTAACCTATATTTAGCAATTTGGTACTTAAATTGTAAAGATCATATGGGTCATCGTCATCATCACCAATGCTGACAGCCTGATTATTATTGTCCCTTGGGCAATTACCATATGATGGCAGAACCCCACGTGTTCTCTCATAAAGTCCAAGGAAACCCTATTGTCTTTATAACAACAGTTATTAACGTCACATGGAGTTGGAGAACACCCAGTTCACAACATGAAACACATCATCTAATTGACAGTGACTGGTCGGACACACAACAACATGGAGTCTGGACTATATCAACGGCTTCATTCGTTAGTGGACTTGCTTGTAGCAAGTTTTTTTGTTATTTATTTCTGCCAAGAAAACCACAAACCACGTTCATGTATTATAATTTACAAAATTAATATTTCATTTTATAATGCTATATTATGTAGGTGTACACAATTCAATACCCTGAAAATTATTTCTAATATTAAAAGTTGTTCAAATGTAAATGCATTATGATACATGAAATTAGTGATCACCTGAGCTGTAGAACAAATATCAAAGTAAAAATGCCTTCACATGCATACTCACACTAAGGCAATGATCAGTTTATCATTATTATTATTATTTTAGCAACAATGTTGCTATAATAATAATAATAAGATAAAAGTGCTGTATGTTGGCAACACATCTTTGGGAACAATATTGCACTGAAGAGGTGGAATTAATTAAGAGATGGCAGCTGTAACCTGTATAGAATTTAATATATAACAATGAACATTCTTTCCATTGCCAAGATCAGTATCCACATCTAAATGAATGCTGAGCAATTCTGGGCCAAACATGCCACTTAAGATTTTAAATATTAATATTGACTGCATAAAACTGGCACATAATCACCAGACTACCAGAACCACAAAATTTACTAGTTTCACAACTAGGTTCTATTCAAATATCCTACAAACGCATTTCACTTTTTTTCTTTTTTTTACATTTAATAATTATTTTTCTATCAAATGGTTACATTAGGTTAGGTTAGGAGCTATTGGACAACGTAAGCTTCATATAAAATATTCGTGTATGAGTGATTCGGGAATCTTGACAATAATTGTAATTAATGGCATAATAGTAATCCCATAGACTCGTGATCAATCCACTAATGCAAAATAGGAGTCCACAACTCTAGTCACGACCTACTACAGGACAAACAAAAATGTACGTTATTACATAAACTATTAAGAGTGATCAAGAGGGTTTCATAACACTAATGACTAATACCCAGTTAATCCATAATGTCCTTACACTTAAGTGCATGTTTTCAAACCTAATTAATTGTAACCACTTCCAAGGAACTAGGTTTGTTGTCATATCCCTGTATTTCAATCAGCTGATTGTTTTCTCCGAGCAAACCCTTACCGGTTACCTCAGTAGTGATATCCAGAATACACATAACCCTATGACTATTGCAAATTAATATTTTCTGAGAGTTCAATTCCTGTGTATATATTTTCTAAATATATAAAGCAAATCTTTACCAATATTCCAAATCGTGCGGCCATTGTAACGATTGTTTTCCCTGTGCAGCTCTATCCGCAGATGACCGACGGAGATGGGATGTGAACTGCTTTCTGCTACAAGCCGATTCATGGTTCTTTTACAAATTACGATTTTTAATAAATATATAGATTGACTGAAATAACAAGAAAATATAATAATTTACATAAACATTAATAATTCTTATATAAATGACAATATGGTTATTCACTTGAGTTGCTAGTATCCTTTTTATCCATTTCATTACACCAAACAAGCACAAAACAACTGAAAACGAAAAAACAAACAAATGAAAGAAAAACGCCTTCGGTATACTACTTGAATATATACAATACCCTATCACCTGTACCATACATCACTTAGATGAAATATAATAATCAGATAAAAAACAAGCTCTAAAACCAATTGTAATTATTATTTTGAAGTATGTGTTCTGGCTTATGATAGGGTAGACAGAAAGGCACTGTGGGAGGTTATGCAGATTTATGGGATAGGAGGAAAGCTTTTGGGAGCTGTCAAGAGTTTTTATGTGAGTAGTAGAGCATGTGTTAGGATTGGAAATGGAGAGAGTGAGTGGTTTGAAGTAAAGGTGGGACTTCGTCAAGGATGCGTTATGTCGCCCTGGCTGTTCAACTTATACATGGATGGGGTGGTGCGAGAGGTGAATGCTAGGGTAGTGAGTCAGGGATTGGAGATGGTTAAAGAAAATGGAGAAAAGTGGGAGGTGAGCCAGCTGTTGTTTGCGGACGACACTGCGCTTGTGGCAGGGTCAGAGGAGGGATTGAGGAAGCTGGTGGCAGAGTTTGGGAGAGTATGTGATAGAAGAAAGCTAAAGATAAATGTGGGTAAAAGTAAGGTGATGAGATGTACAAGGGGTGAAAGTGGCAGTAGACTGGAAGTGAACATTAAGGGAGAGCGACTGGAGGAAGTGGATAGTTTTAGATACTTGGGTGCAAGTGTAGCAGGAAAAGGTGGAGTGAAGGTGGAGGTAGAATGTAGATTGAGAGAAGCGAGTAAATGCCTTGGTGGTTTAAAGAGTGTAATGAGAAATAGACATTTGGGAATGGATGCGAAGAGGAGACTGTATGAAGGAGTGATTGTGCCAACAGCACTGTATGGGGCAGAAACGTGGAACATAAGAGAAGAAGAGAGAAGGAGTTTGAATGTGTTTGAGATGAGGTATCTGAGAAGTATGGTGGGTGTTACTAGGCTAGATAGAGTGAGAAATGAGGAGGTGAGGAGGAGAACAGGGGTGAAAAAGGATTTGGGAGATAGGGTTGATGAAAGAATATTAGGATGGTTTGGACACATGGAAAGAATGAGTGAAGAAAGACTAGTAAAAGAGGTATGGAAGGCAGATGTGGAGGGAGTGAACATGAGGGGACGTCCTAGGATGAGGTGGATGGATGGGGTGAAGGGGGCTTTGGGGAAGAGGGGAATGTCTGTTGAGGAAGGAAGGGAGAGGACGGAAGACAGAGGTGAGTGGAGAATGGTTGTATATGGATGATGTTGTGACTGCATGGGGAGAAATGGGCGGGGGGGTGGGGGTGGGGTAGTGTGTGTGAGTGAGTTTTGACGCAGCCCGAAGGGATTTCTCCCCGTCCTCTCCTTATATGCAAGGGGGGACGGAGAGGGGGGGTCGCCGATTAAATGAAGCGGCCTTGCTGTGGATGTGCTGTGTCCTGCGACACTGCTTCTGACCCAGGGCGGTGGGCAGGGTGCAGGAATGACCCGTCATCCAGGAGGTGCTCAGATGAGAGGAAGGGTGGGAGGGGTGTGGAGTGTATTTAGGGATGAAATGGGTGGGAGTGTTTTTATGCCTTTCCCTTTTTGGCTACCTCCCTGGGAAGGGGGAAAAAGCCTTGGTATATGTATGTATGTATGTGTTCTGGTCATCATCTGCACTTCATGTTTATTGATTCTTTGCCAAATAAACTAACTTACTTACTTACCCAGTCTAACAAATTAATCCTCGAACATTAGCCCTCAGAAAAATCCCTCCAAAGAAAAACATTGTGCCACATTAGCACGACAACGTACAAGCCATACAATGCCAATTCGGTAGAGGTTCATATATATAAAAAAGAAAGTGGTGCATCTTGAGGAGTGAAGTTAATAACTTCACTCCTCAAGATGCACCACTTATTGACAACTAAAAGTGCAGGCACACTGGGCATTTCTTGATAGCATGCTTCTTGTTTTTGCTATTAACTTTGTTTTTTGGTATCCAAAGTGAATAGTATGCTACTAACTCTTGCTGCTGAGAAAAGTGAATAACTTGCTAGGGAGATCCAATGGTAAATTTGAGTGCTCAAATGAATCACAATTCCTGGGGTTTGTATATAAGATATTAATGGAATTGAACATCCATATTGTTTATACGTGAGTTTATTTATCTGCCTTTAATTGCAACTATACACTTATTAAAGCATTAAAAGTAATATGTTTAAATATGGCAGGAGAATACTTGGCTGGGAAACGTTGTTATTGTTTTCATTAGCCATTAGCCAAAAAGTCATTTGCAAAATATTCCCTGTGAGTACGAAGCTTACAACCCCCCTTCACCTCACCCTCACTCTTCTCCGCCACCCCATTTTACCCCGCGTCTGAGTAATGCCATCAGTCCACGTTCCCTCTATTTTCTGTGTTTCTGTAGCTTATAAGTCCCCTTTGTCCTCTGTCTTATGTACTTTCCTGAAGTGAGCCACTAACGGAGACAGCATAAATAGGTCTATCACACTCAATCCCATCTATGCGGGTGCGAGGGAGAGGTGGAGGAAACCCCGAACAGTGGCGGGGTGTAAATGTCCTCCCCCTCCCCTTTCCCCCTTCTTCCCCACACCCCACACCACCACACACTCGCACTCAGCACAGAACCAACCGAGCAACGGTTGCCACGTCCCTCTCATATGGACGTAGTCGCTCGTATATTTATACTATGTGATTTCTGTATTCCATTGTAACCCCTGAGGACGGGTCCCGGACAGGACCCGAAACGTCGGGAATAAATGACCTACTTCTGAGTCTGGTGCTTCTACGTTTCCACCATCATGGTTCCCGGACTCCAGCTTTTTTCGTATATACATACATATATATACATACATACGTAAGTGGAGTAGGAAACACAGGAATCTTAGTCTTGAATTTATTCCTGACTAGTTTCGCAGGTATGCTTTTTCAAAGGAATGAAAAGCATATCTGTGAAACTAGTCAGGAATAGAATCAAGATTAAGACTCCTGTGTTTCCTACTCCACTTACGTCAACCTGTCAGAATGTCTCAATATATACACACACACACACACACACACACACACACTTCAGTGAACGGACGACGTAGAAGACGTTCTGAAGAAAAAGTGAAAAATAGAGGATTCCAAAGCAAAGGAAGTACCTATTGTATTTGCAGGGTGGGGGGAAATTGCTCGTGGGGTAGTGGGAAAGTAGGGAAAGAGGAGAAGGGGAGGGATTGCTGAGGGAAATGGAAGGAAATGAGGAAGGAGAAGACTTGGCCCAGGCAGACAGACGAAATGTAAACATCAAAAAACGGCCCCCCGACCAGCTGAGTGACGACGAAATGTCTAATAAAAATGTAAAGATCAGAAACATAGATAAGAGCAGTACAATGGAAGGTGAGGATGATCATTTCAAAGGATTTAATGAAAGGGCGGCGGATACCAACTTCCCCCGACTGACAAAACTGGAGGAAAAACTTCAACAAATGTCTGACAACTGGGAAGTTAGGTTTGGCAAGATGACAAAAATCGCCGAGAGGTTTGAAAAATTGGAAGAACTAGAGAAGGCGAACAAAAACTTAACTAATGAAATAGAAGACCTAAAAAGACAGTTAAGAGAAGTAAAGGTGAAGAATGAGGAATTGAAGAGGAATAGTAAAGAAAACAGAGAGGTCATAACTAAAGAAGCTAAGAATTGGAAAGCAACCCAAGAAGACAATAAAGTTTCATTCACTGACATAGTCAAACAACAATTGAAAGAACATACTGAAGACTCGGTTATTAAAGTGATGAGACAAAAGGAGAATATAGTAAGAGATTTAGCAGACAAGAAGAAATGTATAATTATATTAGGAATGGAAGAAAAACACAACCCAGATAGAACCACAAGAATCAAAGAGGAAAATGAAAAAGTAAGCCAATTACTAGAATCAGTTCAGGAAGATGAACCAGAAATTATGAAGCAAATCGAAGAGAAATTTAGACTTGGAAAGTATAGCACAGATAAGACCAGACCAATTAAGATTAAATTCAAGTCACAAACGACGGCAGAGAATATCTTATCCAAAACAGGGAAACTAGCAACAAGTGAACAATATAAAAAGGTATGGATAAAAAGAGAAATTAATAAAGAGTAAGAAAAACAGAAAAGACTTGAAGCTAAGGAAAAAAACGAGAAAAGAACGGAGTCAGAAAAAGTGAGATTCTATTGGAGAGTAGTGAATATGAAACTAAAGAAAGTCGACATACAAGAGAAAAACAAAAGGGAAACAGAGAACACAATGGAAGTGGCAGAAAACTAAGAGTGTCTTATACAAATATAGATGGATTAATAACAGGATTGAATGAGCTGAATGATTATTTGAAGGAAAAAGAACCAGACATAATGGGAATTGTAGAAACAAAATTAAAAGGTCCACTACCACCCAACAGTGTAGGACATGATGCATATAATTATTGGATTAGAAACAGAGTGAAAAAGGAAGGGGGTGGAGTTATGTTCCTGACTAAGAAGGATATAAACGTGAAGTGTGTCACATATGGAAAGAATACAGTAGAGATGATAATGATGGAAGTAGAAGACAGAGATAAGAAGAGCAGAAAGTTTGTGATAAATTATGTGCCCCCGAAAACAGCCTCATGGGAAGAGAGTGAACATAAAAGTATGTTAGAGGACACAAAGATAGCATTAAACAAGATAATGGAAGAGGGAGGAAGAATAGTTATGATGGGCGACTTTAATTGCAAAGAAATCTGCTGGGAAGAAATGACAGTAAAGGGTGGAGACGGCTCATGGGGAAACGCTCTACTTGAGATGGTTACTGACCATACAATGACACAATGGATACAGGAGAACACTAGGTATAGAAATGAAGAAGAGCCATCGAGACTAGACCTAATAATTACATCTGAACCTAGAATAGTGGACAAAATTGAATATAAAACACCAATAAGTAAAAGTGACCACATATTGATTGAACTGGAACTCAATGAAGAAAAATATATGAAAAGAAATGAACAATATAGAAAAGGAAGAATGATGTATGAAAAAACAAACTTTGATAAAATAAGAGAATTCTTTCAAAAGGAAAACTGGGAAGAAATATACAAAGAAGAAACAACAGTAGAAGAGAAATGGAATATTTTGACAAAAATTTACAAAAAAGGAGTGGAGTGGACAAAAACAAGAAAAAGAATATGTAAAATGCTGGTACAACAAAAGTTGTAGGGAGTTAAAAGACAAAAGAGACAAAGCCTGGACCAGATGGAAAAAAGACAGAAGACCTGAAAAATGGAAAATATATACCTGTTATAGAAATGAATATGTACAAACGTGCAGAGAGGAAAAGAGAAAATATGAAAAAGATGTCATAGAAAAGTGTAAAGATCAACCAAAACTATTCTACAGATTTGTAAACAATAAACTGAAAAACAAACAAGACTTGGAGAAATTAAGACAAGAGGGAGTTGAATACACTGAGGAAATGGAAATGGCGGAAATTATGAACAAACATTTTAAATCAGTGTTTACAAGGGAGAACATACAACCTGAAGAGAACGAATGGAAAGAGAAAGTCCCCCCTATGGAAGAAATAGAAGTAACAAAGAATGAAATATTGACACACTTGAGTAATCTTGATGTCAGAAAATCGCATGGACCAGATGAAATAGCAAACTGGATACTGAAAGAATGCAGGAATGAACTGGCAGACAAAATACATAGCATACTAAACAGTTCCTTGAAAGAAGGAAAAGTTCCAGAAGATTGGAAAAAAGCAAATATAGTACCTATATATAAAGGAGGAAATAAAGAAGAACCTACAAACTATAGACCAGTCTCTCTAACAAGTACAATAGCAAACATTTGTGAAAGAATTATCAAAAGTAGATGGGTAAAATATTTAGAAAAAAACAAAGTGTTAAATCCAAGGCAATTTGGATTCAGACAAGGACGATCATGCGTCACCAATTTAATATGTTTCTATTCAAGGCTAATAGATATAATACAAGAAAGAGATGGATGGGCTGATTGTGCATTTCTAGACCTAAAGAAAGCTTTTGACAAAGTACCACATAAGAAGTTGCTTAAGAAATTAGAAACTGAAGGAGGAATACAGGGCAAACTACTAAATTGGATGAAAGACTTTTTGCAAGAAAGAAAAATGAGAGTAGTGATAAGAGACCAGCACTCAAAATGGGATGAAGTAATAAGCGGTGTTCCGCAGGGAACAGTTCTGGCCCCAATAATGTTTGCTATATATATTAATGATATGGATGAAGGAATTGAAAGCTATATGAGCTTCTTTGCAGATGATGCAAAACTACTGAAAAGAGTGAAAACTGAAGAAGATTGTGAATCACTACAGAGAGATCTAAATAAAGTACAGGAATGGAGTAGGAAGTGGGAGATGGAGTTCAATACAAAAAAGTGTAGTATAATGGAATTTGGAAAAAGCAAAAACAGAATAACAGGAGCATATAAATTGGGAGAAGAAGGAATAAAAAAAGTAGAAAATGAGAAGGACCTGGGAGTCATTGTTATGAATAATATGTCACCTGAGAAACATATAAATAAGATTTTTGGAGAAACTTATAATCTAATAAGAACAAAAAAAATTGCATTTACATACATGGATGAATAAATTGTGAAAAAAATCCTAATCACCCTGATAAGACCAAGATAATATGCAGCAACGATATGATCACCAAGTACAAAAAATTGTATAAAAAAAAACTTGAAAGAATACAAAGAGCAATTACAAAATTGGCACCAACACTCTCAAAACTATCATATGAAGAGAGACTAGAAAAACTTGAACTACAGACACTAGAGCAAAGAAGAGAGAGAGGAGATTTTATAGCTATTTACAGAATCATGAAAGGCATAGAAATTACTGATAGAGAGAATCTGATAAAATGGGATGACAGAAATACAAGAGGACATGGAAAGAAAATACAAAAAGATAGCTATAGAATCTTCGTGTGCAACAGAAACGCGAGGGGACGTTTGGTGTCTTTATTAATAAGTGGGTTATGCGTACATAGGTGAGTCACAACAGGAGAGCTACATGCTCACCGTATGAGGGACAGTTCTAGACTGACTTGGTGTGTACGTCGTACTCCCTACACAGAGGGAAATCTATGCCTTGTCCTACATATCTAACAATGAGGGCTTTGTGCCCAAGAGTCCTTCTAAACCTATGGTGCCCTGCTCGTCGTGTCGAGCGCCAGGGCCCAGGACAGCACTACACCACACCTCCCCCACCCTCCGCGCTCGCACGACCACTGCGAGGGAAATGCTTACTCGCAAGCCTGGGCGAGCGGCGGAAGCGGAAGTTGGGGGATCCACGCATGAGGACATGTCCTCCACCGAAGGAACGCGACGGGGCGGCTTCTCTCAAGACCTGTGGTCGCTCCTGGAGATGGCGGGGTTCGTCAGCGGAAGGGGCGGTGCGGATCTTCCAATACGGAGGGATGGAGTTGGGTAGGGCGCGGTAGTCGGACGGGAGCCCGGAGGTCACGCAGGTCAGCGGGTGACCGTAGGCGGGGCTTATCCGTGCCGCGGCGTGGTCTTCAGAGCGCTCCGTCGGTGTCGGTGTCGGCGGCTGGAGACGGGTCGCCAATGCGGGGCGCCGGTGACGGAGTTCCTGACGTGAAGAAGGGGATGAACGAACGGTGGTCCGTCATCCACGAGAAGTGGGGCCATCCAAACGGGCATGGCTTGCAATTGGGTGCGGCCCAGATGGCAGCAAGCGTCTCCAGTGGTAGTGGCGTATCAGGTTTCGGCATCCGTCGGAAACCGTAAGCCACACTGGACGAGGCGGAAGTGCGCGATATTTCAGTCACACATATAAACTGCGTCGGGGGCGGAACCGAAGGGGGTCCGCGCACGAGGACGACAAATCCTTCGCCGAGCGGAGAGGTCGGCCCGGTGCTCAAAGGGCGCCAGCACGGGCGGTGGCGACAGAGCTCGCCTCACGACGGGCGTAACGATACCTTGCTGCACCATTGAGTCAAGTCTTCCTTCGCTTGAACCTGAAATGCGAGCGGTATCGGCCTGGGTGTGCGGGCGGCGTGGGGCGTCGCGTCAGACATGACGATACCTTGCTGCACCATTGGGTCAATGTCTTCCTTCGCTTGAACCTGAAATGCGAACGGTATCGCCCTGAGCGTTTGGGCGGCGAGGGGCGTCGCGTCGGCTTACAGGTGGTTTCTCACGAGGGGGGGGGGAGAACCATCTTCTTTCCTAGGGGGACGGTGCTGTGGGCAGGTTAGATATGTCGGCCGCGTCGTCGGCGCCAAGAGCGGCGTCTGTAGGCTGGCTCCAGATATATCTGACCTGCGTGATATGCCTAGGTGCTGAGGGCCTATCCCCGTAATGTTCGCACCTGAGTAAGGCAGCGCGTCGCGGGCGCTGACAGGTGGTGGAGGGCGATGGGCCGAAAGGCACTAGGACGGCAGGTGCCGGGCTTCCCGGGAGAAGGGGCAGGGGGTGCGTGCGTCTGGCGGGGGACCCCTTGCGTAGTGACAGGATGCATGCGTGCAGGTCCTACTGGGCGTCCGAGACGGTCCCCTTCAATGCCTCCGGTGGGCGGCAGTGGTGTCACCTCCTCCTGGGGTGACGTAATTGCCACGGGTGTGCGGAGGCAGCGTGGCGGTTCCTAAGCTGGGTGGGTGTGGCCTGTGCGAGTCAGCTGGGCGGGTGGCACTCGCGGTGAGCACGGCGAAGCAGGACAAAGGCCTCCTTGTTTGCGCGGCCTACTTTGGCCTGGGCCGCGTGCGGGGTGGAGCAGTGGGATGAAGGCCTCTTTGTTCACCCCACCTCGTGCACGAAGGTGCGCCACTATCACTATCACACAATTTTGCATGGTCCCTGCATACTCACTGTAATCAGCACTGCACTCACGGTCCAGCGTGTTCACTTTCGCCTATTGGTCTAGTTCCGTCAGTACGCGCCACTGATTCACGTATCGTCCCATGTTTCATTGTTGCACACTGCAAGCAATTGCAAGCAATTGCAAGCAATCCTACTCACTGCGCCATCTTCGTGTGCAACAGAAACGCGAGGGGACGTTTGGTGTCTTTATTAATAAGTGGGTTATGCGTACATAGGTGAGTCACAACAGGAGAGCTACATGCTCACCGTATGAGGGACAGTTCTAGACTGACTTGGTGTGTACGTCGTACTCCCTACGCAGAGGGAAATCTATGCCTTGTCCTACATATCTAACTAAGAGGGCCTTGTGCCCAAGAGTCCTTCTAAACCTATGGCGCCCTGCTCGTCGTGTCGAGCGCCAGGGCCCAGGACAGCACTACACCACATAGAAGAGATTTGAAAAAGAACAGCTTTCCTCACAGAGTAATAGACAGTTGGAACAAGTTAGATGAGAAAGTGGTGTGTGCAAAAACAATACATGAATTTAAAAATAGTTTAGATAAAATGAGATATGAAGACGGGACACCACGAGCATAGCTCCCCTTCCCGTAAAATACAACTACGTAAATACAACTAGGTAAATACACACACACACACACACACACACACACACACACACACACACACACACACACACACACACACACACACACACACACACACACACACACACACATATATATATATATATAAATATATATATATATATATATATATATATATGTATATATATATATATATATATATATATATACCTTTGAAGAAGCCTCAAAGGCGAAACCGGTCAGGAATAAAGTATCTTGTTCTCAATCGTGTCTTTCCATTCTTACCATTCATAAACCTGTCATGATGTCACAATATATATATATATATATATATATATATATATATATATATATATATATATATATATATATACACACACACACATAGTATATGTGTGGGTGTTAGGAAGTTGTCCTCACTTCTAGTTCTCACTCTTCGGTCCTCATCACTCCTCCTTCACCTCAATGCCCCACGACCCTGCCGACCTCCAAAGAGGTCCCATAGGACACGCTCGCGCCACTAGACCGCGTGACTCGACCAAAGCTTCCTTGAGACCCACGGGTAGAACAAAGTCTCCTTGAGGAACTCACGTGTAGTGCCAACATCAGTCCCAGCGATGACTCAACCAGAACCTTGACTGACCACGTGATGATGAATATTGAACTCTTTGAAGAATTCACGTGCGGCACTAACCTTCCACATCCTCTATCTTCATGAGTCAGCAGCGTAAGAACGCCTTGTGTCCGACTTCCCACTCATCACACTTTGACCTCACGCCAATCAGGAGAACGGGTCATGACCTGCCCGTGTTTATAAGGACCAGATGAATACCAAAATTTTAGAACACCTCGGAGCATCACACAGTGAGCCTGGCTCTCTGTTCCGTGGTTTCTCGTCTCATTCTCCTTCCCCCGCAAGCAGATCGCCTCGGAGCATCAACACAGTGAGCCTGGCTCGTCAACTTCTTTCTTTCTCACCCCCTTCCCCTCCCCCGCAAGCAAACCGAGTTGGGACACGACTTGAAACGCATAGTCATCACCCCCCTCCCCGTCTTCCCACCCCCAATTCTCTCGCACTTAGATGCGAGCTATCATTATTGGCGCCCAATATTCTTGTCTAAATAAACAAATTCTCTCCATCAGAGTTTGTCTTTAAACAGCCTAACATTTGACTGCCCAACATGGGCAAGACTACTGCCTAACATTTTGCGTCCAATGTGGAACAAGACTGCCAGCCTATCATTTGGCTGCCCAACGTTTGGGGCCCACGATCCAGCTCTGTCACTGCTGCCTGCCGTTCGACTACCACCCGATCGACAGTCGCCGGTCGACTGCCGCTAGCTTGACTTGATTTGCCAGATCGTCTGCAGCTCGACTGCCGTCACTTGACTGCCAGATCGCCTGCTACCGTTGCCAGCCGGGTCTGCGACTGCCAGTTAAACTGTTTATACTCTCGCCTACCGTAGGTGTCTGTCGCCGTTCGACTGCCTCCACTTGTCTACCAGATGGGCTGCCGCCACTACCTGCCAGCACGACTGCCAGTTCACCTGCCCACCAGTTCGACTCCCATCGCTGCCCGCCACGCCTGCCGACTGCCAGTTCGACTGCCCACACTCTTGCCTATTACAGGTATATTTGTGGTCTACCGCCACCGCCACTGGATCATTTAGCAAACTAAAGCTGTGGATGTCCCCACCTTGACTCATCCACACGCTCAAAGATCACAAGGTCTCGCATCTCGACTCCGATAAAGCTAATGAATAGCAACTTCGACTGTCAAGTCCACGAGGCCCTGGGTGGTTTAACGTCCCACCCACTAACCACGACCATTCTCAAATGTCTTTTTTTCAGGGAGATATTGCAACCATGCTACCAATGCCACCGTGCGACACGATCCTAGGACGCGTTCCAGGCACGAAATTCCCTGACCAGCCTCCCGTGATATCCTAACCTCTTTGATGTCATCCAAGACGTACAGGCCAATTTCGGTCCCACGGGAGTAGCCGAGCACCCTGAGGCTTGTTACTCTGTGGCAAATGGACCCCCTCCTGCTGTTACTCTTGCAGTATGGTGGCAGCTCTACTACACCTTCAAGTTTCGGTTCCGTCATGAGGACAACTCCCTTGGCGATTTCTCGTCGAGGCTCCACATGACTTCACTTCCAGCCTCGAATTCCGTGGGGTCATGTTAGGAAGTTACTCTTACTTCTAGTCCTCATTCCCCGGTCCTCATCACTCCTCCTTCACCTTGCCGACCTCCAAAGAGGTCCCATAGGACACGCTCGCGCCATCAGTCCGCGTGACTCGACCAAAGCTTCATTGAGGCCCACGGGTTGAACAAAGTTTCCTTCAGGAACTCACGTGCAGTTCCAGCATTAGTCCCAGCGATGACTCAACCAGACCCTCGCTTGTCCACATGATGATGAACACTGAACTCTTTGAAGAATTCATGTGCAGTACTAGCCTTCCATGCAATCTATCTTCGTGAGTCAGCAGCGTAAGAACGTCTTGTGTCCGACTTCCCACGCATCACACTTTGACTTCACGTCAATTAGGATAAATGGCCACGACCTGCCCGTGTATATAAAGACCAGATGAACGCCGAAGATTAAAATCACCTCGGAGCATCACACAGTGAGCCCGGCTCTCTGTGCCGTGGTTTCTCACCTCATTCCCCTTCCCCCGCAAGCAGATCGCCTTGGAGCATCACATAGTGACCCTGGCTCGCCATCTTCTTGCTTTCTCACCTCCTCCCCCTCCCCTGCAAGGAAACCAAGTTGGGATACGACTTGAAACGCATAGTCGTCACCATCCTCCCCGTCTAACCCCCCCCAACTTTTCTCGCACTTAGAAGCGAACTATCAGTATTGGCGCCCAACACTCATTTTTTAATAAACAAATTCTCTCCATAATAGTTTTTCTTCAAACTAACCTATTATTTAGCTGCTCAACGTGGGCAAAACTACTTACAGTTTATATATATATATATATATATATATATATATATATATATATACATACATATATATATATACATATATATATACATATATATGTATATATATATATATACATATATATGTAGGGAGGAAAAGGTAAAAGGTACAGATGGAGAGATGATAATGGAAGAGAAGGCAGTGAGAGGAAGGTGGGCAGAGTATTTTAGGGAGTTGCTAAATGTGAAGGAGGATAGGGAAGGAAAGATAGCTGCAGTGGGAAATGCGAAGAAAATGAGAGTGATGAGTGAGGAAAATGGAGGAGAAATAGGGAAGGATGAGGTGAAGGCAGTTGTAAAGATGATGAAAGCAGGTAAGGCACCTGGTCTGGATGGATGCCATGCAGAATGTCTGAAAAAGGGAGGTTCAGTGATGGTGGACTGGTTGGTGAGATTATTTAATGTTTGCTGGAGAGAGGGTAGAGTACCGGAGGACTGGAGAAGTGCCTGTATAGTTCCTCTTTACAAGGGAAAAGGGGACAAGTGTGAATGTAGTAGTTTCAGAGGGATTAGCCTGTTAAGTGTAGTAGGGAAGGCTTATGGGAGGATCTTAATTGAGAGGATTAGGAGAGGAACAGAAGGAGTAATTGGTGAGGAACAGTGTGGATTTAGGACAGGTAGAGGTTGTGTAGATCAGATCTTTGTGGTAAGACAGATATGTGAGAAAGCTATAGGAAAGGGGAAGGATGTTTTTTGGGCTTTTATGGATCTGGAAAAGGCTTATGATAGGGTAGACAGAAAGGCACTGTGGGAGGTTATGCAGATTTATGGAATAGGAGAAAAGCTTTTGGGAGCTGTCAAGAGTTTTTATGAGAGTAGTACTGCTTGTGTCAGGATTAGAAATGGAGAGAGTGGGTGGTTCGAGGTAAAGGTGGGACTTCGTCAAGGATGCGTTATATCGACCTGGCTGTTCAACTTATACATGGATGGGGTAGTGAGAGAGGTGAATGCAAGGGTAGTGGGTCAGGGATTGGAGATGGTTAAAGAAAATGGAGAAAAGTGGGAGGTGAGCCAGCTGTTGTTTGCGGACGACACAGCGCTTGTGGCAGGGTCAGAGGAGGGATTGAGGAAGCTGGTGGCAGAGTTTGGGAGAGTATGTGATAGAAGAAAGCTAAAGATAAATGTGGGTAAAAGTAAGGTGATGAGATGTACAAGGGGTGAAAGTGGCAGTAGACTGGAAGTGAACATTAAGGGAGAGCGACTGGAGGAAGTGGATAGTTTTAGATACTTGGGTGCAAGTGTAGCAGGAAAAGGTGGAGTGAAGGTGGAGGTAGAATGTAGATTGAGAGAAGCGAGTAAATGCCTTGGTGGTTTAAAGAGTGTAATGAGGAATAGACATTTGGGAATGGATGCGAAGAGGAGACTGTATGAAGGAGTGATTGTGCCAACAGCACTGTATGGGGCAGAAACGTGGAACATAAGAGAAGGAGTTTGAATGTGTTTGAGATGAGGTGTCTGAGAAGTATGGTGGGGGTTACTAGGCTGGATAGAGTGAGAAATGAGGAGGTGAGGAGGAGAACAGGGGTGAAAAAGGATTTGGGAGATAGGGTTGATGAAAGAATATTAGGATGGTTTGGACACATGGAAAGAATGAGTGAAGAAAGACTAGTAAAAGAGGTATGGAAGGCAGATGTGGAGGGAGTGAACATGAGGGGACGTCCTAGGATGAGGTGGATGGATGGGGTGAAGGGGGCTTTGGGGAAGAGGGGAATGTCTGTTGAGGAAGGAAGGGAGAGGACAGAAGACAGAGGTGAGTGGAGAATGGTTGTATATGGATGATGTTGTGACTGCATGAGGAGGAATGGGCGGGGGGGTGGGGGTGGGGTAGTATGTGTGAGTAAATTTTGACGCAGCCCGAAGGGATTTCTCCCCGTCCTCGCCTTATATGCAAAGGGGGACGGAGAGGGGGGGGTCGCCGATTAAATGAAGCGGCCTTGCTGTGGGCAGGGTGCAGGGATGACCCGTCATCCAGGAGGTGCTCAGATGAGAGGAAGGGTGGGAGGGGTGTGGAGTGTATTTAGGGATGAAATGGGTGGGAGTGTTTTTATGCCTTTCCCTTTTTGGCTACCTCCCTTGGAAGGGGGAAAAAGCCTTGGTATATGTATGTATGTATATATATACAGTATATACATATATATACATATATATATATACATACACATATATATATATACATACATATATATATATACATACATATATATACATATATATATATATATATATATATATATATATATTAAACGGGTGACAACTTGGCAGTCTTGGAATGTGGGACAGAGATTGTGAGCGGGTAATGCAGACGACAGGCCTATGACCTTGGCCGTCCCCAATGTTTATAAATGAACAGATACCTGGCAACGACGGACCGTCTGTCAACAGATGGTGA
The DNA here is from genome assembly GCF_046742065.1 of Oratosquilla oratoria. NCBI lineage: Eukaryota > Metazoa > Arthropoda > Malacostraca > Stomatopoda > Squillidae > Oratosquilla > Oratosquilla oratoria. The sequence continues at coordinate 13,258,857 of NC_134785.1, forward strand.
AACATATCCGGAAAGAAGTTTGTTGAGAATCTGGAGGGACTTTTAGATTACGTAGAGACGAAAGAAGAATAGCATCTGTTTGGTGATTGGTATTGCTGTTCTACTTCACGTAGTCTGGTGAAGCCAGATCGATAAAATGGGCGTTATTAGGAATCTAAGTAAAGCTGCCCCCGTAGTAAGCTTCAGCGAAGAATCTCTGAATTCGTAAGTAATTTAAATATTTAGATTAATTGTTACTTATTGGACCACTAGAAGTTTTAAATCAGAGTTGTAATTGATAGGTTGTGGCTTCATTCTTGGTAATCATGTTGTAAGGCTGCATTTTTTCTGTAAAAAAATATTTCCATGAATTTTGCCAGTTTGATTGAGTGACATGCATTTCTAGTGGAAATCACAAAATTTTTGTAAATAATAAATGTTGAGCTACAGGACAAATTTTCAAGGAAAACTTTGTCAGATACTTTATAACTTTCATGGTAAATTGGGCACATTTTAGTCTTTATTATGTCTACCATTTAATATACATTAAATGGGGTCTCACTAAACGCCGACCAAAGCCAACCAATGATGGTTTTTGATCAAATGCATAATTTATATGTAAAAAATAGCATATGGTTGCATTATTTGACCTATTTTCTTTAAAATGTGTGATTTCCATGTAGAATCATTAAAGAGAAGTTACGTTTTTATCCTCTGTAAAATTACCAACCGGCAACCAACGCCGACCAAACCCAAACAGTGACGGCTTTTGCTCAAATGACAAAAACGTATTCTCTTTGATGATTTTACATGAAAGTCACACATTTTAAAGAAAATAGGTCAAATAATGCAACCATATGCTATTTTTTATATACAAATTATGCATTTGGGCAAAAACCGTCATTATGTGGTTTTGGTCGTCTTTGGTCGGCGGTTGGTAATTTTGCAGAGGATAAAAACGTAACTTCTCTGATGATTTTACATGGAAATCACACATTTTAAAGAAAATAGGTCAAATAATGCAACCATATGCTAATTTTTATTTAAAATAATACATTTGAGCAAAAACCGTCATTGTTTGGTTTTGGTCGGCTTTGGTCGACTTTGGTCGGCGTTTAGTGAGACCGCATTAAATGATAATAAGAAAACTAACTTAACTTTTGTAACATAGGAACTATGTTATTTGGATTCCCAGAATCAAGTAAATGCACATGTTTAACATGAGATTTACCTTGTTAACCTAACCTAACAATTCCATTGAAAGAATAGTTCTTTGAAATGCAAAAACAAAAGAAGTGGGAAATGTAATTGCATGATGATGATTCTGGAATAATACTGCCATTGTTTTCCAGGCTTAGTTCTATTCCAGCATCACAGAAACACTTTTTTCACTTTTTTAATTATGTTTGAAAGATCTATTTTTTTCTATGGCATGGTTACATTACAATAGGTAAGGTTATATTAGGAGCTATTAGACAAAATAAAATTCCTGTTGAATTTACATGTTTGTGTGTTTCTTGAATTTTACCCCAAATTATCCTGACCTACCCTACAATTGGAACAATGTTAATTGTCACGTAAGCTTGTCTTTGACTTTGTAAAGCTTTTTTACTGGTTTGAAACATTGTTTCTATTGGAAATCAGTCTTTAACAAATATATATATATATATATATATATATATATATATATATATATATATATATATATATATATATATATATATATATATATATATCACATGGAGAATTGTCAGCTAGATTCTTCAGTTGTATTAGTTGATGACAATAAATAGCCTCTGGTTAGGTTGGGTTAGATTAAGTTACATCCTAAAAAAAACAAAGGACAAATATCCAAACATAATCATTGGTATAAAATTGTTAAATGCCCACATCCATGATGAATAGTTAGTCATGAACTATAGCAAAGAAGATAAGCACAGGTATTGAAAGTTAACAGGTTGTAGTAGTTTTTGTTCGGAACAACGGCAGGACAAATGAAAATCAACACAAAATATCTAATCTCTTTCTTTTGGTAATTAGCCACAAGGTGCGACACTAGAAGTGTCACATGAGAAATATAGGTGAAGCTCGGACTAAGGCCACAGCTTAGTGGAGCTTATGGTTGTAGCTGGACGTGGAGCCTAACGTCAGCGAGGCGGTAGTAGATGATGACGGCGAGGCTCGATGGGACAGCTAGAAGACTGGACGAGGAGATATAATTTGTGCGCTGGTCGGTCTGATCGGTACTGTTCTGCCCATCTCGGTGAAACGCCGACCTTTTAAGGGAGGCTGGCGGGAATGTGAGGAGCTTTCCAAGTTCCTGATTGGCTGACCGCTGGCTAGCAGGGACACCCTTGCGAACTACGCTTGCCAACTACAGGAACTTGGAAAGGCTAGTTCCGAAGATTTCTTTGATCAGTGTGTGACGGGTCGTAGGATGCATCATGTCACTACATTTTAAGGGAGGCTGGCGGGAATGTGAGGAGCTTTCCAAGTTCCTGATTGGCTGACTGCTGGCTGGCAGAGACACCCTTGCAAACTACGCTTGCCAACTACAGGAACTTGGAAAGGCTAGTTCCGAAGATTTCTTTGATCAGTGTGTGATGGGTCATAGGATGCATCACGTCACTACAAGGTAATGACAAGGTTAAGGATGTTTGGATTAGGAGAGATACTACTGAAGATGAATTAGCAAAGATAAGGGAACTTGCATATTAAGTCAAAGATAGGAGCAAGCAGAGGACCACTTTTACCATCTTTGTGGACTTTAACACTTCCTCCTTGAATACTCATTCTTCCACTGCTCCTGTTTCTCTTTTATCCTTCAGTGCCTTTCATACTTTCCACAGTTTTTCCTGTAATTTTTTTTCCCCTTCAATTTGATTTGTTCACTTACAGCATTTTTCTTCATCTATCTCTTTTCCTTCTCTTCCACTCTTACTTTCCTTTCTACCAGAAAATGATCTGACAGTCCCTTGCTCTCTTGCCTGAGAACATGTCCAGAACTTTTCTAATCCTCACTTTGGATACCACTACATCAACATTAACCACTTCAGTACTAGTCAAATTCTCATGCACAGCATCAGCTGCCATATGAACAATGCATCACAATATTCACATTATAAAATATAAAGTCACTGCTGTATTATTCCTCTTTTACTCTGAGTAATAATAACCATAGAAAACATGACCAAACCAGTTCACAGAATCTGGGGGTAGCTCCTGAACAACTACAAAAAATATATATAATCAAGATGCCAACACTGGCATCTTCGTATACCCAGTCAAACCTCATGACATCTACGTAGGCGTCATCGTACCGAAGTGGTTAATGCCCTCTCAACCACTCTCTCATTTACCACCCTTTCCTATACATGCTTATCTCTTAACACTTTGTTATTGTCATTCCCCTTTTTTAAATACATCTTTAACAGTTCCTCTCCACAGCAGCTCTTACCTAACACCCTGTACCTCCCTACTTCATCATCTTTCAGCTCACCTCCTACTCTAGCATTAAGATCCCCTGATACCACTACATTTACATTCTTCCCAAAACTCTCTGTTTATTTATTTAAATAAATCCAAAATACTTCTCTTTATTTTCTCACTATCAGGACTATATGCACTCACAATAACCCATATTTACTAACCCACTCTCACATTTGCCCACATTGCCAATCTCTTATCTTTACCATATCCATGCTCATTTACTGACCCATTTTTCTTTTTTCTCATACCTGATTGAAACAAGTAAAATATGTTGAAAATTATGAGTACAGTATTTTACTTGTTATGTTTTGGCTGTCATCAGGCAATTTGATTTGACGGAGGCAAAGTCCTCAGGATGTCAAAGGACTATACCTACATTGATTAACCTTTGACATCGGTGTTATCTCTTATGTTAGTTATTTAATTTATTTGAGGGAAAGCCCACAAAATTTCATTACATTAAGAACTGTGTTTGTTTGCTAATGTGATTTGAATGTTGAAAATTAATTGTTATTTAGTGTATGAATGACTAAAAATAACAATACAACTAATTTTTTTCTTTTTCTTTTTCTCTTCAGGTTAGGAATACAGAGTGAACCAGCTACACCACCTCCAGAACATGTTGATCCTGTTATAACTGCAAGGCCAACAACTACACAGACACGTGACCCCAGCATTTTGTTTGAAAGACTTCAACTGCACAGTAGACGAAGACATGGAGTCAGAAAAACTCGTCGTTTGGACAATGGTTGGTGTGTTTGTAGAGTTGATATAATATATTTAATGTCTGGAATCCTTATGCTATACTAGTTTCAGTTGCAGGTATATCGTGAATTGTAGTTGACCCTGTAGACTGAAAGAACTTTTAACTGTTTTTATCAGGTAACTCTTGATTTATATGACAGATGCATTCTAGAGACATTTCATAATACAACTTGCTTATTGTGTAAGTGAAGTGGTCCTGCTATAGATTTGCTGTGTCTTGCTGTATTGCTTCTGACCTGGGTAGTAGGCAGGAGATAAGAGACAAATGTGGTGGAATGGTTGAATGCCTTGACTTGGCTACCTCCCATATAAGGGGAAGAAACCCTTGGTATATAGATGCATACATATACCAAAGGCTTTTTCCCCCTACACTGGGGGGTAGCCAAAAAGAAAAAGGCATAGAAACCATTCCCACCCATTCCATTTCTTATATATTCCACTCCCCTCCACCCTCCTCCCTCCCTCTTATCTTGGCACCTCCTGGATGACGGGTCATCCCTGCATCCTGTCCACTGCCCTGGGTCAGAAGAAGTGTCGCAAGACAGCACATCCACAGCAAGGCCACTTCATAAATTCGGTATATAGATAGATAGAATTATTATTATCATTATCATATTATTGTTGTTATGTGTGAGATAAAATTATATATGTCATTGTAATTCATTTGTTGTTTTCAGCTCGTCTCCTACAAACTTTGGCAGAAGAGGATGTCGAATCTTGGAGAGAACCAAATATCCATGACTTCAGACCAGATAATGATGCACCTTTTACCAGACTACATAAAGATGTAGAGGACATGAGAGTAAGTAGAAATATGAAAAGATTATTCAAAATGTAGTACTTACAGGGTTCTCGTGACAGTGATGTATTCATGTATGCTGTTTATATAATTGATTTTCCATATTCACTACAAAACGGGGACCAGTGCCTGTCTGCATTTGGTGATCCTTCAAGGTGGAAGTGGAGCTATATAGTTTCAAAACCTGTCAACCTCCATCAGGAGGGGCTGACACTCAGTCCCCAGACTGGCCTGAGATCTATGTCAACTTCAGTTCTATTACTTACTAATAAAACATAGAATTCAGTACAAGGTCCCGGAGAAATCTATTTGTAGTGGTGAGCAGCGCAAATGAAAAAGGACCATGCACAAGCACAATATACAGACTATTTCACTACAGCAGTGGTTCTTACCCTGGGGTACCTGTTGTACCCCCAAGGGGTACAAAACCTTGAACCTGGGGGGTACGAGACACGATAGCCAGTGCGTGATACTCTGTATTTACTATGAGAAAGGGAAAGAGGAGATCTACTAACTATCTATAGAATTATGAAAGGAATGGAAATCTTAGATAAGAATGATTTATTGAAATGGGACAATGGAAAAACAAGAGGGCATGAAAAGAAACTCAAAAAAGATAATTACGGAAGAGATCTGAAAAAAATAGCCTCCCACACAGGGTGATAGATACCTGGAATAAGTTAGACAAAGAAACAGTGTGTGCAAACACTTTTCAAGATTTTAAGAAAAAACTTGATGCTGAAAGATGCAAAGACGGGTCACCATGAGCATAGCTCCCATCCCGTATAATACAACTAGGTAATTCTTTTCATATGTTTGCATTGTACACTCCTCCCTCTATTTACGAACTAGTTACGTTCTTGAAAAACCATTCGTATATCGAATATACTTAAATCGAGCACCCAAGCCAAACAAATTTGCGATGTCCTTCACTCTCATTCCTTCGTCACTTTTCTTTAGCACAGACAACTTAGTATCTAGAGATATTGCTTTCCCAGCCCTCTTAGGCTTGTCACCATCCTTAATAGGGCTTCCTGGATGCTTGGGAGGCATAATGTCACTTGAAATAATGCTAATAATCAATCCACGATTAACCGAGACTGAGTGAGTAGACCGAGTAGTACATGGTGTTGTTTTGAAAATGACAAACGTATGTATCTATTTTCACTTTTATTTTTTATTTTTTTACCTGGACATATGGCAGTTTTTTTTTTCAATATGATGTAAAAATAATTTTCTTTTTAATATTTATGATTTAAAAATACAGTCATTTTTTTCAACAGGATTTTATTCGTTATGGCGAATTTTTAGTTCATATTTTGATTTTTGGGAGGAGTGTATTTGTATTGGATATAGTTACGAGAAATGTTCTGAGATATCAAGGGGTACAAAGGGCACTGAAAAAGGTTAAGAATCACTGCACTACAGTATACAAGTGTAAGAGTGCAAGATTTCCCAACATTCAACTTGCACAATGTTGCATAGTGCAAGTTATCTGCATATTTGTTTGGGAATTAATGTTAAACATTGAGATGTTTAACTTATTTACTCTATGTCAACATGTGATTTCAAGTTTTCAACTAAGATCTATCTAAATACCAAAGACTCTTTCCCCCATACAAGGGAGGTAGCCAAAGTCAAAAGGCATATACCCTCTCCCACCAATTTCATTCCCACCCATTCCACTCCCATCCATCACCCCTTTCCCCCATCTCATCTCAGCTCCTTGTGGATGATGGGTCATCCCTGTATCCCACCCACTGCCCCAGGTCAAAAGCAGTGCAGTAAGACACAGCACATCCACACCAAGGCCACTTCACTTAATCAGCAACCCCTGTCCCTTCATATTAGAAGATGGAGAAACCCTTCGGGCTGTGTCAAAATATCATTCACTTATAACCACTCCCTAACCCCCCTCCCCTGCATCACAGTATCATCTGTACACAGCCATGCTCTACTCACCCCTATCTTCTGCCTTCTCCCTTCCTTGCTCAACAGACATCCCACTCTTGCTCAAAGCCTCTTTCACCCCATCCATCCATCTCATCCTTGATCATAACCTCATGTTCACTCCTTCCACCTCTGCCTTCCACACCTCTTTTACTAATCTTTCTTCACACATTCTTCCCATGTTCCAAACCATCCCAATACCCTTTCCTCAGCCCTATCTGCCTTCTTCTTTACCACCCCAGCTCTCCTCCTTACCTTCTGGTTTCTCACTCTATCCAACCTTGTAACCCCTACCATACATCTCAGACATTTCATCTCAAACACACTTAAACTTTTCCTCTCTGCCTCTATTAAATTCCATTTCAACTAAGGGATAGTAAACGCACAACTAAGATAGGGGTAGCAAATACACAAAGGGGATAATGAAGACTGCAACAAGTTATGACAAAACTGTATGATTTGATTTATTCATTCTGTATAGGTGTCACAGTTTAGTTGTGTAAGTACAAATAATTTTGTATTTATACCCCTGCCTTTTCATGCACAAGAGTGTAATTTTGCACAGTCTTATGCCATATTTAATGTGCAACTGATATTCATCAGTGTAAGGATGCACAGTTGTGTAATTGTGTTTTCCATTTATCCTTGTGCACCTTCCCAGCTTTGTCTGTCGAAGGGCTTGAGGATCATTGTTAACTGCTTTAGGGCACTGGGTTTTTCAGTTGGCACAACTTGAGCCAACAGTTGAAACAAAGCTAAATGTCACATTCATATAAGATATGCAGATAAATATTTGCATATATATGCAACCCTGAAAATGAGTTTCAGCTATATCTTAAGTGAAAATTACTTATCTTATCAGGTATGGAAGTACTTTGCAAGTCGCTCTGAGGAGGAACAGCAGCAGTACTTAGAGTGTATAGCCAGGCAGAAACTTACCAAGTCAGGTGGTGCTCACTTTACAAACAGGGTTTCATACCCAGAAGAGATGGAGAATTATGCCAGGATTGGGAAAGGTAAGAAATAAGCTCTTATAGGAATTGCATCTTTTTCTTGTTGATATTTTCTTGCTCATATTTAGATTATGAACTTGGAGAATTTATTAGGAAGTACATACATCGATGAATCCATCAACTGGAGGCTGTTGCAGGTTTCCTGGTGGCCATAGGTCATTTACTAGAGAGACTAGGTGCAACGGATTGATTGATTGATTGATCAATTCGTCCTTTGCCCCAGTTCTCTCTTGAAGAAGGCCCATAGCTCCCAGGTACATAAATGCATATACCAAAAGACCTCTTCCCCCATGTAAGAGAATGCATACATACATATCTCAAGGGCTTTTACCTCCTTACAAAGTCAAAAGGCATAAATCCACACCCACCCATTCCATCCCCATATACTCCACTCCCATTCACCACCCCTCCCTCCCTCTTTTCTTGGCTCCTCCTGGATGACATGTCATCCCTGTGTCTTGCCCACTGCCCTGGGTCAGAAACAATGTAAGAGAATCTCACGTGGTCAGGACTCGAATCTGGGACCAGATGGACCCAACTTCACCCCCTTGCCCACTGTGCCATGGAGCAGTGGGCAAGGGGGGTGAAAAGTATGCACCCACTCTACACCCGTCTTACACCAAACCAAAATTTCTTCATTGCCCCTCCCATCTCAGCACCTTGTGGATGAAGGGTCATCCCTTTACTCTGCTCACATTGAAGGTCCACAAGTCACCTGGGGAAAATATATTGTGTTGTTGTCGAGGTATTGTTGTAGTATGAGGTGTTCTGTGTCCTGTGTGGTGGTTGCAATAGTTAGAGAAGTGAATGCAAGAGTTATGGGTAAAGGAGTGAGATTGGGGAGAAATGGGTAAGAATGAATGTGAAGCAATCTTCTATATGTGGATGATACAAGAATCACTGAATTTTGTAAGACTTAGAAGGAATCTATGTATTTTATTTGGCAAAAGGTAAAGATGTTTTTTGGGTCTTTATGGATTTATGCCTTGGGGGATTGGAAAATGTGGTGGGCATTTGAGAAGGGATCCTGAGAGGAGGGGTTGTGCCAACAGCGCTGTGCAGGGTGGAGGCATGGAGCATGGGAGGGGAAGGGAGGAGGAGTTTGAGTGTGTTTGGATAGAGTGAGAAATGAGGAGATGAGGAGGAGAGCTTGGGTGGAAATGGAGCCGGCAGATAGAGCTAATGAAAGGTTATCATGATGGTTTGGGTACATGGGAAGAATGAGAGAAGAACGATTAGCAAAAGAGGTGTGGGAAGCAAAGATGGATGAAGTGAACTTGAGGGGAAGATCAAGGATGAGATGGATGGATGGGGTGAAAGGGGCTTTGAATAAGAGGGGAATGTCTGTTGAACAAGGAAGGGATAAGGGTGAGTGGAGAGTTGTTGTGTATGGATGATAATTTGATGCAACCCAAAAGTATTTTTCTCTGTCTTACCTATTTTCTGCATAAGGGGATGAAGAGGGAGGGTTGCTATGCAAGTGAAGTGGCCCTGCTATAGATGTGCTGTGTCTTGCTGCATTTGCTTCTGACCCAGGCAGTGGGCAGGAGACAGGGATGACCCCTCGTCCATGAGGGATTAAGATAAGAGGGAAACAAGGGTGGTGGCTGGAAGTAGATGTTTGCCCTGACTGGCTACCTCTCTTATAAGAGAGAAGAAGCCCTTTAGATAGATACAATTATGTATTAATTCTTTTGTGCATATATTAGCTACAGTTATCTTTCAGTTAAAAACAGTGGTGAACAAAGAGAGAGAGAACCTTATTTTCACACTCCACTGTGGAGGTTTTCTCAGGTTACGCCAAATTTACGACGTGTCCTGAAAAGGAAGCATTTACCACTGGTAGGTTCCGTGTCATACATGAAATAATTTTCTTCCCCTCTTTCTTTCATTTGGATCATAAGACAGGCAGAACAATTTACATTTCCAAGACTCTCTACTTTCTGCTCTTTAATTGGTAATTTGTAGCTTGACATATGGGAGCATTTATGTATAAATATCTTTTATGGTTATGTCGCCTAGACTTGTTGAAAAGACCATTTATAACATGTCTTTTTGATTCTGTGTGAATGATATGAAATTATTAGTGTAACTTTCAAATTGGCATGATAGAAATGTATACTTTTCTCCCTTAGGGTCTTCTTTCCAAACTGGAAGATGATATTGTGGAATTGTTCCATCAAGACTCAAGTGCTGTTTACATATCAGGGGAAATGAACAGCTTTGAGCGGCTTCTACTTCATGCTGCCTGCCAGTACAACCTGTTGCACTCTCATAGTAATGACCAGGTTTTTCTTTTGTGTAATGAAATATGTATGTATGTAATGAAATATTTAAGACTGGAGGTTCAACCTTCCATATCTATAGTTCTTGGATCAGCACTAGACTGTATATTGGAATTTGCTCTTGTTTAGAATCTTTCCATAAGAGCAGGTTTACCTGTGAATAATGTTCCTACAGAAAAACTCATCCATTCAGCCAACATAATGCTAAATAGGGTCCTGAGTGCAGATGCCAGTGTGGATCTTGTGGGAGATTTTTTTTCTGTGGGGCTTATGTCTCTTGTTGGAGTATTAAGTTTGGCAATCTGTCATGAAGGGTTTGTTTAGTGATCTGATTGTGTCTTTGTTTTTGTGCGGATGTTTTGTGTGGTACAGGCGATAGGTTGTAATAGATGTTCGTGTAGTTTGCTACAGTTGTAATTTTTTGTCGCATTCTTTTAATGGTGCTTGTGAAATGTAGTGGTAAAGGTGTTTGGTGTTTAAGGTTTGTGTTTTAGTCATTTTCATGTGGTGTTCAGTGGGACTCTGGTTCATAGGGGCACCCTGTATAATCCCTTGAGTATTGATTGCACACTACTACGGGTAATAGGACTGGTTTTGGTGCATTGTGTTATTATTCTCAGTGCTCCATTCTAAAAGTTTGTAAATTGTTTTCATCTTGCTGATTGTTGAGAACCACTGTGGTGGTGTAGTCAAGGATGGTTCTTATGAATTGTTTGTTGATGGTTATTAAGAATTCCTTTCTGTTGTCCAAAGTCAGTGCTTTTGATGGATCTAAGTAGATTTATTTTTCTTGTTGATTTTTGCTTTCAGGTGTATGATATGTGGACTGAAAGCCTTATGGGTATCAAATGTGATGCCCAGAATTGTAGGGATCTTTTCCAGTGGAAGGATTTGGCCATTTAATTTTACTGTGCTGTGTCTTGCAACACTGCTTCTGACCCAGGGCAGTGGACAGGGTGCAGGGATGACCCGTCATCTAGGAGGTGCTAAGATGGGAGGGAGGGTGGAGGGGTGTGGAGTGTTTTCAGGGATGGAATGGGTGGGAATGGTTTTATGCCTTTTCCTTTTTGGCTACCTCCCTAGTAAGGGGGAAAAAAGCCTTGGTATATCTATGTAAATGAAGCGGCCTGGCTGTGGATGTACTGTGTCTTGCGACACTGCTTCTGACCCAGGGCGGTGGGCAGGGTGCAGGGATGACCCGTCATCCAGGAGGTGCTCAGATGAGAGGAAGGGTGGGAGGGGTGTGGAGTGTATTTAGGGATGAAATGGGTGGGAGTGTTTTTATGCCTTTCCCTTTTTGGCTACCTCCCTTGGAAGGGGGAAAAAAGCCTTGGTATATCTATGTATGTATGTATACGGCGTTTTATCTTTATTCATGGTTGTCTGGTGTGAGTAATGACACCATTCTTATTTTTGAGCCTTTGTTCCATTTTAGCTTTGTTCTTTGCTGTAATTTTGTATTTACTCTACTGGGTCATCTGCATATGAGAGAACATTGATATTTAGCTCTGGTTCTGAAGTTAGGAGATCATTCGTGAATAGATTGAACAGTAATGGTGAAATTACCACACCCTGAGGAACTCCATTGTATAGTCTTTTGTTTCGGAGATTTGGTTGTCTTGGGTTACTCTGCACTTTCTTCCTGCAATAAAGTTGGTTAACCACTTCATGTCATTGTTATGTATATCTGTCCCAATGATCTTCTTGGATAGTATGTGTCTAGGGTTGAAAGCCCTGTGGCTACCATCACTTCACAAGGAGCTAAAATGAGAGAGGATGGTGGATGGGAGTGGCATGGATGCATGCCTTTGACTTTGGCTACTTCCCATATAAGGGGAAAGAAATCCTTGGTATATAGATTGTAAGGGAAAATCGCCACTTAATCTTCTAAACAACCAGCCCTCTTAAATTACACACAATTCTAGTGCGCTTCGAAGTCTTACTCGAAACAAGCTGCCACATATGACGACCGAGGTTATATGCGTCCCGTACAGACATGGTTTTATCAGAGAGAATTTGGTGACTGCACCTAGTCCACTACTCCCCCTCCCCTCTCTCCACTCTAAAACTGGCGTGATACATCGACTGGACGTCGTTTGTCTCCAACTTCGCCTTCCGCTCTGCCAGAGTCGTCATCGCTCAGCTCCAAAACCCTGATCTTCTACCGAAGCTTTCTACGAGTAATTTAAGTGTTTACTGTGGAGTCAATTCGAGTGAGCTACGACCGAACTGACCTAAGGTGAAACAGTTGGTGTTGTTTTTCCCTTTTCCTGAAATTGATTTGATAGTGCTGCATTGTGGAAGGACCAGAATTATAAACTTCCAGTGCAATCCTGTGTTTTCTTACTTGTCCTACGAGTCTATACACGAACCGAGAGTTCTGAAGCAGGCAGTGGTGGTCCGCACCTAGTTTCAGAACTAAAGAACCTAATTGTTCCTTTACATGTGGCGCCTATTCCAGGATTCCAGGACTGTAGACTCTTAATGACTCGTAAGGTTGGTGATTCGTCTGTTGGCACCTTGAGCATGCAAACTGTTCATTTGAATTTGTTTAGAGTGGTTTCTGTCGTCTTGACACTTGCTTGGATGTGGTCGAGGCACCTTGAGCGTGCAAATTGTCCATTTAAATTGTCGTTTCGAGTGGTTTCTGCCATCTTGGCATTTTGCTCAACTGGTTGTGGTACTTTGAGCGTGCAAACTGTCCATTTAAGTTGTTTGTTTTTCAGAGTGATTCTAGCCACCTCGGCACTTTGCTCGACTGTGGTCGTGTAACCGTGGGTTAGGTGCGGTACCCCCCCCCCCCACGTGGTCAGACTACGTAGTACTGTAGCAAAGGAAGCAAAAAGCCCTGGTTACTACGTCATTTTTTGTTTAGTCAGTAGGGTGTTGTTTAGGACAACTTGTCCTTTCGTCAGCTGGACGACCATAGTTTGTTCCGTATTGAAATTTTGGTGTATTTATATTTTTCGTTAACTTTAGTTACACAACTTTTCCTCTGTACTTGACCTTAATTTGTGCTGTTTATTTATTTATTGTCTTAGTATTTTGTTAATCGTAGCCATACTCCCAAGAATGTCTAAGTTTACTTCTATCGAAGAACTCAAGGCCCAGGCCGAATCCATCAGTTTAAAGGGTGACGATGTTGGCCGCTTTGTTTTAAATCAACAGGCATTTGAAAGGGATGAAAGAACCAAAGAATGCGAGCGAGAACGGGATAAGGAACAGCGAGAACACGAAAGGGAACAGCGAGAACACAAAGAGAAAGAAAAGAGGGAACAGCAAGAACACGAAGAGAAAGAAAAGAGGGAACAGCGAGAACACGAAGAAAAGATGGCCAAATTACGACATGAAAAGGAAATTGAGCTTGCCAAACTTGCACCCGACGCCCTTAACCAGCCTTCTAGCCAGGACGTCTTCGTCAAGTGGCCCGACCTCCCCACGTACCAAGAAGGAGAAGACATAGCCTCGTACCTCTCCAGGTTCGAAAGGGTGGCAAACCTGCTCCAAGTTGAGGAAGATTCGCTTGCTGCCAGGTTGGGCAGCACATTAACCACTTCCAGACGGTGACGCCTACGTAGGCGGCATGAGGAGCAAGTGGGTACTCGATGATGCCGACGTCGCCATCTTGATTATATTTATTGTAGTCGTACCTACGTAATTTCCATTCTCTTTAAACTGGCTTCATCAATTTTCTATGGTTATCAAAATACACGGGTGAAAGAGAATGAATGATTGAGCACTGACTTTATTTTTTATAATGCGATTATTATGACGCAACATCGCACGTCGGGCAGCTAATGCTGCCAGACTTGCGATGTACCCCGGAGTGAAGAGGTTAACAGGTAAGGCTGCTGAATTGTATTCTACGTTTGATTTGGCAACGATAAGCAATTTTTCCCTCCTTAAGCATGCATTGCTCACAGAATTTGACAAGACTCCCGAACGCTATAGATTGGACTTCAGGAACGACAAGATTCACGTCGGAGAAAATTACTGACAATTTGCTATCCGTCTACGACAGCTATTCGACAACTGGCTGGAGGTGAATGCCTCTTCATCAAGGAACAGAGTGTAACTTCCCTAGAATCGGCGGTGGTAAAGGCGGATGATTGGGCCTCTGCCCATAAGGCCTATCCAAAGCCGAATACTAACTATGCTTCCGGTAAGACTTCTTTTCCTCGTAGGAAAACTAATGTGGTCGAATCTTAACCCCCTAGCCACGGGTCAACCCATCAAGATACAAAAGGCGTTGCCTTCCGTACGCCCATGAGGTGTTTCAACTGCGGTAAAGAAGGACATCATCGATCTCGTTGTCCAAAGAATCCCCGTGCATTCAAAGAAAAAGAAGCCCAATCTCAATTCAAGGTAGGATTTTGCATGAGTAACAGGACCACCCCATGTTCCACTGTTGCAGGAACTATCAATGGCTCTTGGACTTCTACCATAGTCAGGGACACTGGGTGCAACTGTGTCCTGGTCTCCGAAGAAGCTGTCCCAGATGCAGATGTGTCCCTGTGCCCAAAGGTATCTGTAGCAGACTTTTTGGGACGAGTTAACGAGTTTCCTGTTGTCCACTGCTATATACGCTGTCCATACTACGAGGAATGGGTTGACGCAGTCAGAGCCCCTATGAAGTGCGCAAGCGTCTCGATCGGCAACGTTCCTGGGGCACGGGATCCTAGTAAACCTGACCCCTTTCCTTTCAAACCCCATGCTAGCTCTTTAGACACTACTACACATTCAACTCTTCCTACAGGCATGCAAACATCCATTGCCGCCGCTGCCCCTATCACGAAGACGGTCCCACCTCCTACATTAATTCAAAAGTCCACTTTCCAGATCAACGCTGTCGAGACTCGCAGGTCCAAGATGAAGAGAGTTCATCCTCTTCAGATGCCTGCCCTTCAACCCCTGTCTGTTACCCCTGAAGAGTTCTGTAGTCTACAGGAATCCTGTCCCACTCTGGCTGGATTGTGGGGTAAAACAAAATCTGAGGAGATGGATCAGACGAAGAATGGTTCCTCCTTCCAGTATCTCAAGATAGATGGTTTGCTGTACCAAAAATGCTTATCATCTACGCATGTTGAAAAGGTGCGTAAACTCGCCCTTGTTGTCCCGAAAGAGTGCCGACCTATCATTTTGTCTGTTGGCCATGAAAATCCATTAGCGGGACACTTTTCTCAAAGAAAAACTGCTATGAAGATAGCAGACAAGTTTTTCTGGCCTGGGATGGCTGTAGATATTCGTGATTTCTGCCGCTCGTGTGACATCTGCCAATGAATGTCGAGTAAGGGCAGAGTTGGACCTGTACCTCTACACCCTCTACCTATTATTACTGAACCTTTCTCCAGGGTAGCCATCGACTTGGTCGGTCCACTATCCCCACCTTCTGCAGAGGGACATCGTTACATTCTCACCCAGTTGCCTTCGCCAGCCGGAAACTTCTCGATTGAGAGAGCAGGTATTCCACTATTGAACGAGAATGTTTGGCGGTTGTGTTTGGGATCCAAAGGTGTGATTATTATCTCAGAGGGAGTGAATTTGTTCTCGAAGTCGATCACAAACCCCTCACCTACCTTCACACATTCAAGGGTAAGAATGACAGACTGTTACGATGGGCTCTGAGTCTGCAAGCTTACAAGTTCAGGATCGTACATGTGGCCGGAGTTGACCATATTGGGTCTGACCTGCTTAGTCGAGCATAAACTTTTCTTCTCAATTTCAGGTGGCATTTCCCCACTTAGTCTTCCAAAGGAAGACTCTTTAGGGGGGAGTTGTGTAAGGGAAAATCGCTACTTAATCTTCTAAACAACCAGCCCTCTTAAATTACGCACAATTTGAGTGCGCTTCGAAGTCTTACTCGAAACGAGCTGCCACGTATGACGACCGAGGTTACGTGCGTCCCGGACAGACATGGTTTTATCAGAGAGAACTTGGTGACTGCACCTAGTCCACTACTCCCCCTCCCCTCTCTCCACTCTAAAACTGGTGTGATACATCGACTGGACGTCGTTTGTCTCCAACTTCGCCTTCCGCTCTGCCAGAGTCATCATCGCTCAGCTCCAAAACCCTGATCTTCTACCGAAGCTTTCTACAAGTAATTTAAGTGTTTACTGTGGAGTCAATTCAAGTGAGCTACGACCGAACTGACCTGAGGTGAAACAGTTGGTGTTGTTTTTCCCTTTTTCTGAAATTGATTTGATAGTGCTGCATTGTGGAAGGACCAGAATTATAAACTTCCAGTGCAATCCTGTGTTTTCTTACTTGTCCTACGAGTCTATACATGAACCGAGAGTTCTGAAGCAGGCAGTGGTGGTCCGCACCTAGTTTCAGAACTAAAGGACCTAATTGGTCCTTTACATAGATAGACCATAACTTCTTTCTGGTGAGGCTTTTTTTTTTTTTTTTTTTTTTATTATTATTATTATTATCATCCTTTCAGCTATTTTTGTATGATGCTGTGAGGACAGTGCTAACAGAATGGCCTTCTTGAAATAATGTTGTTTGGGAGAGGTAGGCACAACTGATGTGATTCTTGTTGTCATTCCCTAGACTGTCTGTCCGAGCAGTCCCGTCTCCCTAAGGAATGCCACAGCCGAAACTGGATTTTCCCACAAATCCTTTATAGAGTGTATGTTGTGTTGTTTGCGTGCATGATTGTGTATAATGCAGTCTTCCATTATGTGTTGTATGGTATGGGGTGAAGTGTTACATCCTGGGCAGCTGTTCACAATGCGGTCATCCAGCCTCTTCTGGTAGCTAAGAAGTGCTGGGTGGTGGCTGCACCGCTGTCTGGCCAGGTGGACTCTGTCCTTTCGTGGGAGAGAGGATTCAGAAGGGTGGATATCAGGGGGTCTGGCATGCAGCAGTGTGTTGTCTTTCAGTGTGTTAATGGAGTGGTGAGTGATATGATTATGAATATGTTTCCGGAGGCTGGTATTTAGTGGTTGTGGAGGAAGAGAAGAGAGTATCTGTGTGTGATACAGGTCTTTGGGTGTTGTTTTAATGTTTCTTGGTGTGTGTGGGTGTTCTGCTATGTAGTGTAGCAGGTGTGATGTGTTTGTGGTGGCTGCAGCAAGTGTTTGTGTGCCTCTCATGTTGAGGTGGTCCTTGACTTTGAGGACTTTTGTTTCATGGTGTAAATGGTCTGTAGGTGTTGTATTTGTGCAGCCTGTAATTGTTTTTAGGGCTTTGTTTTGTATGATTTGAAGGGTGTTGTGGTGTATCTCACGGAGATTAGGAGCCCATGCAGGACTCTCATAATTCATCACTGAGCGGGTTAGGACGTCGTTGCTTGTGGCAAAGGTCGAGGGGATGGCGGTTCAAATCATGCAAAGTTGAACCAAGGACATGGTTTATTAAATTCCATGCTACAAAGTCCTCTGTGAGGGGCACCGTCCTTACCTTCCAATAGGGGGGAGTTTGTGACGTTATCAGCCTTTCCATTAGTTTGGAGTTTGGTTTTCAGGTGGTTTGTTTGGTTTCAAGATTGGGAGTATGTGAGCTCTTTTCCAGATGTTTGGGATTTTGTTTTGTAACCAGGAGTAGTTGAAAATAGCAGAAGCTCTTCTGGGTGTTTGGCCAAGGTGTTTGAGATGGATGTTTGAGGCCCAATGTGGACCTCCAGCTTTGGAGTTTTTCAGGTTCTTTATGGGCTCCCTTCTGCATTTATGAAATAATGAAGGAACCCAGATAGTGATGATTATTCTATTTTTTTTTTTTTTTTTTTTAGTTTGCAACATTAAACTGAATCAATCTATTTTCATTTCAGGCATCGATATAGCTGGAAACCGCCGAGCCAAAGTGGAGAATCGAACTGACAATTTTTCTGTGCCAGAGTTATCTCTCACACAGTACATTGAAACTTGCTTTAGGCAACATTGAAAGTGGTGGTTATATTGAGTTTGCTTAAGTGAATGTTAATTCAGTTTCATTTTGCTTCTAAACTGTGTTTTTCAAGAGATGTATCCAGTGTTCTTTGATTCGGCTCTCTCCAGCCTCACTGTCTGCCTTACTTCCACATTTCCCACTTATGGGGGTTATGGGATGGATAGAGTGAGATGGAAGTGAGGCAGATCATGGGAATAGAAAGAGAGATGGCAGATAGGGTTCATCTAAGAGTATAGAGATGGTTTGGGCATATGGAAAGAATCAGTGAAGTCTAGAATAAACAGTGTGGAAGGTGGATTTGGTTAGAGTAAACTTGAAGGGAAGACCTAGAATGAGGTGGTTGGATTTGGTGAAAGGGACAGTAGATGCAAGAGGAATGTCTGTCAAGCAGAGAAGGGAGAGGGCACTAAATAAGTGGAGGGTGGTTGTGAACGGATGAGGAAGTGATACAGCCCAAAGGGATTTCTTCTTGTCCGCTCTGTAAATTGTTGAGTGGATGAGGCGGGTGAAGGTTGCCGTGTAATGAAGGAGAGTAAACAAACACTGGTTTTTGTGTCTTGCTGTGGAGTTGCTCTCTTGCTACACTGCCTCTGACCTAAGCACTGGGTAAGGGACAGAGATAACTCTTTATCTTCAAGGAACTAAGTTGGGAAGGACAGCAAATGTTTTTTTAAATGGATGTGGGATGAATGAAGGGTGGGTATGTAATTTGATTTTGCTAACTTCTTTATAAGGAGAGAAGGGCCTTTTGATGTATGATTTTATCTTATTCATTTATATTTTATTTCTATTTTTATGTTTTTGGTAAATTGTTATCATAAGATATTTGGCTATCTGAGACCCTTCATCCACAAGGTGCTAAGATAGGAGATACAACAAATGTTTGGGATGGGTTCGGGTGAGTGGATGCTTTGACTTGGCCATCTTCCATGTAAGGGGGGGAATAAGCTTTTCAGTATGTGTATATTTGATCTTAATTGCTACTTCCCTTATAAGGAGAGGAAGGCTTTTGGTGTATAGTGTGCTAGAAGGCTTCTGTTTTAGAACCATCCATTCTTTAAAGGGAGCCCCCACCCAAAAAATATTTTTCCGAAGGATCTTGCTGATTTTTTCTGTGTGATATCTAGGTCTGAGGAAACCTTCACAGCTTCAGTTTTATTCAGATCTGACCAGTAGTTTTTTTTTTTTCTTAATAAAAAATGTAAAAAATACCATATTTTTGGGCTTCTTTCAAATCCTATCTCCTCTTACAATTTTTATTTGATGTCTTTCATTTTATAACAAAAGAATCTTCTACATATATAGAAAAACAAAATAGAAAGTTTTTTTTAATATCTTTGTTTAATGCCGAGGAAGAGAAATATAAAATTATCGAAAAAAACCCGCAAAGTTTTGACTTTGACATGTTATTAAAAAAATTCTATTTAACATATGCAAAAAAAATCTCTTTCATTTTTTGTCATTTATCTAGCTATCAATAGAGACCTCATATGCAAAAATCGGTTGAAAATTGAGGGAGGAGATAGACTTTGTGTATCAAAAACTTACATTTATCAGTAACGAGTGTTAAAGTTTTTTTTTTCCTTAGTTTGACTAAATTTTACATTGGACCTCCTAAGAACCATTGAAAACAGGTTCCATTGTATTTTCATGATGATTTTGCATCTTTCAAGTAACTCAGGCACTTTGTACCCTCCTACAGTGTGGGGTATTGTTCACTCAAAATGAGAGTCTCATAAGGCGCCACCTTACTCTTTGTCGCAAAGTTTGAGGTATTGGTCTAGAATGACCCAGCAAGGTAGTCTGATTGCTGGGATTCAGCTCTCTTTCTTTTCTTGGGTTTCCTTTCTGGTGTTGGAACAGGCTCTTGCTGCATCAGGAACATCACTGTGAGGTTTGAGACTCTAAACCCAAGGTGTTGCAACAAGGAGGCATCCTTGTAGCCACTTGTTAGCAAACAGTTGTCTGCGAAGAGACAACGTGTCTGATATAGGTGTAGAGGACAGAGGATCAGGTGCTGAGGATGTGGATGTAGATGGCAGGGAGAGAGCTGCTGGAGGGAGTACTAGTGGTGGTGGCAGAGGTGGTGATAACAAAGTTGATGCTGGGGTTCTTTCTTTCTCCCCTTGAGTTGCTAATGTAGACGTTCTTATCTTCTGCAAGTGTGCCTTTTGTTTGAATAGCTTAGGCATGGCTAATATCTTCAAATTTCTCTTCACTGAAAAATAGATGTGAATTTCACATGGCAAATTAGTGAACGCGGCAAGCTAGTGTGTACATGTCCTTTACTTTGTAAGGCTATCAGGCCACTGCCAGTCGTGCAGGCTGAACTTCCTCACACCAAATACTCATGTGCATGCCGGACGTGAGAGAAAACTTTATAAGTGCATCAAATGCAAAAAAAAATAGATTAAAATATAGTCAAAATTATGTAAACAATGGTCGTGCGCAGCATGTGGCTGCCGGGGGGATGGAGGGTAGGCCCTTTAAACCCTTTAAAAACGGCAGTACGATAAAAATACTTTACCAGCATCTAGAGCAAGATCCCTACTATGTATTTATGCAATAAAACAATTCTTTGTTGTTGTTTTTTTTCGAATTTTTCTTAAATTTGGGGGTGGGGGTTCCCCTTAAGAGGGAGGAGGGGAGTGGAGTATGCTAGGAATAGAATGGGTGGAAGTGGTTTTTATGCCTTTGTCTTTTTTGGCTACCTCCCTTGTAAGAGGGAAAATACCTTTGGTATATGTATGTATGGAGAATTATCTATATATCAAGGGCCACATCCTCCTTACAAGGAAGGTAGCCAGCCAAGCCATACACCCAATTCCATTGAACACCCATTGTTCCCCTCTCCTTTGAGATCCTGGTGGGTCATCCCTGTCTCCTGCCCACTGCCTGAGTCAGAAGCAGTCCAGCAAGACACTACATTCACAGCAAGGCTGCATCATTTACATGGCAATCCTCCCAATTTGTACCGTCATGTAAAAAAAATAGAGAAGACAGGGAGTAATCCCATTGTGCACTATGAAAATGTTGTCCATACACAACCATTCTCCACTCATGCCCATCCCCTGCCTTCTCCCTTCCCTGTTCAATAAACGTTCCTCTCTTGCTCATAGCCCCTTTCATCCCATCCATCCATCTCATCCTCAATCATCCCCTCAAGTTCACTCTATCCATCTCTGCTTTCCACACACTTTTTGCTAATCTTTTTTGCACTCGTTTTCTCTGTGCCCAAACCAATCCAATAATCTCTCGTAAGCCCATCTGCCAGCTCCCTTTCTAACCCCACTCTCCTCCGCATCCCTCACACCCTCCAATCTTGTAACCCCTATTTCTCACACAATCCAACCCTGTAACCCCACCATTCTTCTCAAATACATTAAGACACTGTCTCTCTTAAATTCCGATTCTTAAGCTAGAACCACTAAAATTTGGAACTAAACTTCCGAAATTTATAAATTTTGCAAAGAGAAAATAAATTCAAAGGCATGATTATAACACTTATTTTTATTTTGCTCACATTACTGTATCCTTTCATATATATATATATATTTTATATATAACCCAACAAGTTTGATATCATGAAACTGTAAAGGAGACATAGAGGAACAGACACTGTTTTTGGTACAATGTATTTGAGGAATATGATACACATAAAAATTTATAGAAATGTGGAGTGAGGCAGAGAAAGGAAGCTTTTGGGTGAGGTAGAAGAGAGTGCCAAGGAAGTTTGTGCACATGGAAAAAATTATTGAGGAAAAATTTGCAGAAAAGTGTGGAATCTAAAAGTGTGGAAAAGATAGTGAATAGATGAAGGTATGATGATGCAGCCAAAAGGGATGTTGTTCTTATTTCTGAAGGGGTCATCATACTATGAAATGGTGTGGGGGGGGGTAAACCAGCTCTTGCTGGCCCTACAGTGGAGTTGTGCCTTGTTACATTGCTTTTGACCCAAGCAGCATAGTGAGGAATAAGATGACCTTTCATACAGCAAAATTTACTCAAAATGAATTTCGAGTTCCAACGTACCACTATATGCACCCACACATATATGTATATAAAACTATATATGTGTATACATGTAATCAATAAATATATTTTAATTGTTGACATAGACTATTTTTACCTTTTATAAGGGGGGAAAAAAGCCCATGGTATATAGGTAGTTGTAGTATAAATGATCACCTTAGAGTGTGAGCAATATGGAGAAATTAATTGATGTAACAATGATGAATTTAAAAAATTTAATGGATCATCTTTGGCTTTAGCAATGAGAGACAGATTTACACAGCTTTATACAAACTTTTGAGTTTGGCTAGTGTGAGACTAGGGTACAGTCATCCCTTAACATCCCGTTTGATTAATTGCAAACTGCCACCAGGAAGTAAAAAAAATGGTTTTGAAAACCAGAAAATGTGGGAACGTTTAACCCTATATGCTGACTTGCTTTGTCACGTTTCAATCAAATGACTTATGGAGAAACACTTGCTCATTGAACAGCTGACAAGCGTATCAAATTCAGCACATTCTACTAACTGTGTCAAGGGACTGGAAACGCCTCACTCACAACAGTGTTACGGAGCTGCCTAGTGTAGGCCTTATGGTCTCTTGCAGTCTCCTTCATTCTTATGTAATGGATAGCACCCTGTGAACCTTCCTCAACAGTGATCAGCTGATAGCAACGTGGTCCACGCACCCTTCTGTTCTGGCACCCACATTCATGTCTTTGACTTGGCTACTTCCCTTATAAGAGGAAAGAAGCCCTTGGTATATAGATAATCCTTGATAAGTCATCAATTTTTATTCATACAAAATTCTTTTTCATAAACAGCAGGTACATCTGGATTCCAAGTCCAATAATTTTACTCTATATCATAAAGGACTAAAAATTATGACATAAATGTACACATAAGTATATATACAATATATACACATGATAACATTTAATAAGAGTCTGCATGATACTGTGATGCATGGAAGGGAGCGGGTGGGGGATGGGGGTTAGGGAGTGGTTATACGTGAATGATATTTTGACGCAGCCCAAAGGGCTTTCTCCCCATCTTAAATGTTACTGCATGTGGGAACAGGGGGTGGGGGGTTGCCAATATGAAATGGCCTTGTCGTGGATGTGCTGTGTCTTGCTGCATTGCTTCTGACTCAGGACGATGGGCAAGATGCAGGGATGAACCATCATCCAGGAGGAGCCAAGATGAGAGAGGGAGGGAGGGGTGGTGAATGGGAGTGGAATTATGCCTTTTGACTTTGGCTACCTCCCTTGATATATGTACATAAGGTAAAGAAAGTAGAGGTAATCCCCTATATACAAAGATTCGAAAGTATGAAAAAGATATGAGGACAATTTTCTCCATATGAAGGCATATGCTTCGATAGGATGAAAAGAAATATGAGAATACTGTGCAGAACAAAATTTACCACACAAGTGAACACAGCACCAGTCTCATTTCAATATATGAAAGTGTTTAAAGGTATTTCCCTTTTGTATATAGGGGGATTCACAGTATAAGTGATGACACATGAAGCATAGTAACACCACAGTACAAAGAGAATTTCAATAAGTGTCTGACATAAGCAATTGGCTGACTGTTTACAGAAAAGAGTGGCCTTTCTATGCCACATTTTTTTTTGCACCTTGTACACGTCCAGACAACACTACAACATTTCTTCCCCTTGGGTGCCCTGTAAGAGTACTCTATGGGCTAACTGACATCCATTACCCAACCCATTCTAGCTTCCATTTAATGCACATAAACACTAAAAACAAAATAAAATCTATGCACGGACACAAGTACCACCACTCGATATTCCCTTTTAGATTCCAAATCTGGCAGATTTTGGCTGTCTTCTGGGAGTTCCTATCTCGTATACTTCTTGTCTCTTTCCTGTATCCCTCGCCTTTTCCTTTTCCTCTTTACGTACTCTTATGGTCTCCTGAGCACGAGCCATCTCTTCCTCCATAGCGGCTTTGTGTACTAAAGCTTGTCGTCTCTTTTCCTGTCGGGAAGCCCCTCCCTCGTTGATGCTATAGAACTTGTCTCCTACTTCAGCTAACCACTGCCCTTCAACAGAGGTAACACACTGCATAAACTCTTTGCTGGTCATAACAAGTTCATGATACACTATGTAGTCTGGTGTGTAGCCCATGCCAAACAACGCTGATGTCGGATGAAGGTGACATGGAGTTCCTGTACGAAGATTAACGTACTCCCCGATACCCTTAAGTCGGCACGCTTGGTGGAAATATGCCGAACAAATGCACTTCCTCACCAAATCCTCATCACTGCCGCAAGATATTACCTTCAACTTCTGCTGATCCATAATTTCCTTCAGTTGTTGGCGAACTTCTCGAACTTTCTTGAGTGCTTTAAAATGAATGAAATGCTTATTGCACCAATTCAAGGAGTAGTTCTGCAGTCGCCATTGCTTGTATATATTAAGGTACGTAAGATGATCCGACTCAGGGACTTGGAACTTTTCCCGCATGGCATCAGCTTCCTCCTCTCTTCCTTTGGGTCTATAGAAAATGGAAGGAACTGAAAGCATGGAAACAATAGTGAGAATCTCTTGGGAGCACCCCATATCAACACCTGCCAGCAACATTTTGGAGAGGGCAGGATCCAAGGGAAACTCGACCATGTTACGACCAAGTTTGGTTAGCCCACCAGTGTTATCTAAAGCTCCTAGAATCCATAACTGATACTGAGAATTCAGAAGATTGTCTTGTGGAGGAGGATCCATAAAGTGAAACTTTAAGAGGTCTTCAACACCAAGTGACTTAAGCAGCAAGACAACATTAGCCAGATTTGTGCGCTGGATTTCAGGTACAGTTGTGGGCAACAATTCGTCCTTGTACTGCCTTTCTGTGTAGAGCCTGTAGCACATCCCAGGTCCAGTACGACCAGCACGACCCATCCTTTGGTTAGCATTAGCCTGAGACACTGGATAGATCTGCAAACCATCCATACCCACCCTTGGATTGAACACTTTCAACTTGCAGTAACCCGAGTCTACTACATATTTAATACCATCAACTGTAAGTGAAGTTTCAGCAATATTTGTGGCTACCACACACTTGCGTAATCCATCAGGTGCTTTCTGAAAGATTTTAGCTTGAAGGTCTGATGGTAACTGAGAATATATTGGAAGAACTCCAAGCTGAGGGGCATTGTCTATCTCATCTAATTTCTCTACAATCAGTTCACATGTCACTTCAATGTCTTCCTGCCCAGGCATGAAAATGAGAATGTCCCCTTGTTCAGCCTGGAGATGAATTTGCAATGCCTGCTTGACTGCAGCTTCAACATAATCCTCAACAACATTCCTGGAAAAGAACATTTCTACTGGAAAAGTCCTTCCTGGAATAGTATATACAGGAACTTCACCAAAGAAGGTTGCAAATTTTTTAGCATCCATGGTAGCTGATGTGACAATAAGCTTCATGTCCTGTCTCCTGGACACCACCTCTCTCAACAATCCAAAAAGCACGTCAGTATTAAGGGACCGTTCATGGGCTTCGTCCATTATGATGGCACTATAATTGTCCAAGTCACTTTCTCTTAATGATTCACGCAGTAAAATACCGTCAGTCATGTACTTGATCACAGTGTTTTCTGAAGTGCAATCCTCAAAGCGAATGGCATAGCCTACTTCCTCTCCCAACCGAGTGTGCATTTCATCTGACACGCGCTTAGCAACAGACATGGCAGCTACACGGCGAGGCTGTGTACATCCAATAATTCCGTGGCAGCTGTAACCCTCTTCATGTAAGTACTGAGTCAACTGAGTAGTTTTCCCACTTCCAGTTTCACCTACAATGATTACTACAGGATTTTCACGAATGATTCTTAGCAATTCTTCACGCACTGCAAATACTGGAAGATACTGTCGTTGCTGCTTTATAGATTTCTTTCGTGCAAAATCACTCATAGCTTCCGAGTCTTTCATGTGCTCTGCAAATTTCTGATCAGCTCTAAAATCATCTTGGCCATCCTCTATCTTGCGTTTATCAGAATCATCTTCTTTCTTTATGCCCATGATATTTCCTAGCTGTGTTCCAGCTAACTCCCACTCCTTCTTTGCAGCTTTACGTCGCTCTCTCTGTTCTCGCTTTGCTTTCACAACAGTTGAACCCTTGCGAGCTACTATTGCCATATCGGAAGTAGAGTCACGGACAGGTATGACAGGTTCTGGCTGTTTTGTAAAGACAATTCGGCCATCAAGGAAAGGAGGAACAATGTTGTGAACAAGAATATGGACTCTGTTGGTGAACTCTTCCTCAAAATCTTCATCATAATCAATCTTCTGGACTACGCCACTTGTTAACATTCTGTTGGTTTCCCATAGCTCATTATCTTTGTGAACTTGCCTTTGCTTAGCACTCATTTTCTTCCGTGTTCTCTCAATCTTCTCGCTCTTTTTCCTTTCATATTCCTCAGAAACATCAGAAAATGGATTATTGGTATCATCATAGCCCTGGTCCATGTCATACCACTGACGATCCAATCTCTTCTCCTCTTCTTGCCATCTCTCCCTTTCCTCATCATTCTCGAATTCATGGTCGTAACTTTTACCTTCACCCATCCAAGGGTTGTGCTTATACGATGGCGTTGGGAGAGGTGTTTCGTCATAGTTTCCTCTCGTGTGCCTTGAGCTCATATCCCCTCTATGTGATCTAAAACTACGTACAGACCAATCCTTATCCCGTTCCTGATCTCTTCTTAATGCAGGAGTTGGCATATCCCATGAAGAAGTTTTTGATGGCGTTGGATCATCCTCGTCCCAGGCTGAGTGTGAGGGAGTATCCTTCCCACTAGGCATCTTTGGCGTTTGTGGTGCATCTGAAAATCTTGCCGGGGTGTCCCATTCTCTTGCACTTCGATGTGAATAATCAGACCTCTCAGAACGATCTCTTCTGTCAGAAAAATCATGTCTCTGCGACCTATCACTTCTGTCATATCTCTTCCTGTCATTCATATAATCATATCTACTCCTCTCTTTACTATTACTGTAGCTCCTGTTCTTATACTTATCCTTTACCCTGTCTCGATATTGGTCCTTCTTCTTATCTTTGTGTTTGGTTGATGCATGAACATATTTATCTCTGTACTTCTTCTCTTTCTCCAAAAGCCTCTCTCTTGCTTCTCTGTTGACCCCACCCGTATAAGATGGAGTTTCGTCATAACGTGACCTATATTCCCTGTCTTTGTTATACTTCTTATCTTTTTCATAACTTTGGTGAGACTTCCTTAAATCTCTCTCATCATCATCATCACTGTCATCATCATCATCACTATTTCTGTTGTAGCTGTTTCCCCTTCTACTTGATCTTTGCAATTCCTCATCGTCCTCCTGTATTTTTCTCTTGAGTGCGGCCAACTTATCTAGGCCGAGGAGAGAACTCTTCTTGGGAGGATCGGGTTTCTTAAATTCATCTTCACTCTCTTTTTTAACCTTGCGGACAATAAGGCCACCAAAACCCCCGGAAGAGCCTTGCAGGATATGAGCCATGGCTACCTGGAAAAATAAAAAGAATGGATGTAATTACACAAAACACAAACTCTTTTCTCATTTAAAATTTCTTTACCTCAGTTACTGAGTCATTCATTATTTAAACAACACAATGTGTGAAAGGAGTTTTAACTATTAAATTCTGGAATTCCCAATCTTGACCAAAACTTCATGACCTGTTACCATGAAGATCAGGTTCAAGCCCAACACCCAGAAGAACAATGTCAAGAATCCAATACTTATAACAACTAAAACTTTTTTTCAATTATCTGTAACACTACACATTCATCAACATCATACATGTTCCTTCAATAAATCTATGCCTCAATGAATGCAATTCTTGTAATGTGGTTTATACCTGTGCTACTGTCCTTACATTGGTGCTATCTCCAAGGTATTCTTAAACTCTGCCGCTTTTACATTGGGTTAAAAAGCCACTGGTATATTGTATATATAAATCTATTACCCCAGATCTCTTGTAGGAGACCTATGGCTCCCTGGTAACTGGTTACAGCCACTGGGTGGGCCCAGAGGTCACTTAAAGAAGAAATACTGTTCTTGCCTGCCGATTTTATGAAGCGGCCTTGCTGTGGATGTGCTGTGTCTTGCGACACTGCCTCTGACCCAGGGCAGTGGACACAATGCAAGGATGACCCATCATCCAGGAGGTGCCAAGATAAGAGGGAGGGAGGAGGGTGGAGGGGAGTGGAATATATAGGTAATGGAATGGGTGAGAGTGGTTTCTATGCCTTTTTCTTTTTGGCTACCCCCTGTGTAAGGGGGGAAAAAGCCTTTGGTATATGTATGTATGTATATGCCTAATGATTATTAGTGTGAGACATTGTCTTCTGTGTGGTGGTTGCATCTAGGGCAGTTTGATTATGTGGCTAAACTTATTCTGTGTTGACACTATTCCAATGGTGGATGATGCCCTGAATGCAAGCATGTCAATGTGATTCTCACTTCTTTTGTGAGGGATTTTTTGTGGGGGTAACGTATTTGGGGTGTTGGTAAGGTATTGAGTTTAGTGGTCTGTCTTGAAGAATTTGTTTAGTGATCTGAGAGTGAAAGTGTTTTTGTATAGATGTATTATGCAGTATTGGTAGTAGATTGTTGTATCTGTTTCTGTGTGAGTAGTAAGCTGCTAGGGTGTATTTTTCCTATTACATTCAGCTGTTTGTGTGATATAATGAGATGGGTGAGTGGTATTGAGGGATACAGCAAAGAACTGTGAATCTATCATTTTCATATAAAAACAAAACATTACTGTAGAAAAGAATCCTGAAATTATATGTCTCACTCTTGATACTCACATGGCCTTTATATTAAAGATCTAGCAGTACATACATACATATACCAAGGCTTTTCCCCCCTTACAAGGGAGGTAGCCAAAAAGAAAAAGGCATAAAATCATTCCCACCCATTCCATCACTAAATACACTCCACTCCCCTCCACCCTCCCTCCCATCTTAGCACCTCCTGGATGACGGGTCATCCCTATACCTTGTCCACTGCCCTGGGTCAGAGGCAGTGTCGCAAGGCACAGCACATCCATAGCTAGGCCGCTTCATTAAATCGGCGACCCCCCCCTCTCTGTCCCCCCATACATAAAACCTATTACAAGAACAGGTTTCAGACAATATAGGGTAACTCTACTGTCTTCAAACAATTCATAAAATCCACCCTTGACTATCCACATGCATATATATATATATATATATATATATATATATATATATATATATATATATATATATATATATATATATATATATACACACATACATATACACCTAGGTCTCTTAATTCAACACTTGCCAACTGCCACTTGTATGGATGTTTGGGGCTAGGACAAAAACCCACTTCAGGAATTGGCCCAGGACATAAAACACCACCAATTCCTGAAGTGGGCTTATGTCCTGGGCCCAAATGCCCACACAAGTGGCAGTTGGTGAGTGTTGGATTAAGAGATCTGGGTGTGCAGGCCTTTCACACCACCATGAAATACAATATGCAAAATTATCACAGAATAAGAGAAATCGAGGAGACAGGGAGAGATCTCTTTAGGCTGTGTCATATTAACAAACAACCATTTCACACTTACCCCCAACCCCTGATCCCCTTCCTTCCTAGGGCTAATCACAGAAAGAACAATAACTAATCTACCCACCTCCCTAAAATAACTGGGGTTCAATGGGAGACATTCTACCAGCATACTTCTCACAATCATTACAAGTACTTGAGGGATTAAACAAGAAATCACCACCAAAGGGAATGATTACATTAGCAACAAACATAAGCATGGTATTTGATACAGTTCAACACATACTATCACGGAAGGTAATTGACAGATATCCACAATAATGACAAGAATTGGTTGAAAAACTTCTTAGTTGGCAGATAGTGCAGACTAACCAATACAACCAAATTCTGGGAACTAAAAAACTGTACAATGAAATATCCCAAGGAGCAATACTCACATTTTCATTATCAAACCTATTCACAAATGATATCTTAATAGTATCCAACATATTCACATGTGCAAATGATCTGATGAAAATAAGTATAAGTCAACAACTACAAAAGTAAAGTTACCAAGAACACCCCAAACTTATACCAATTAGAACAATGGCTTAGAAATAATAGAATGGATTCCCCCTTCAAAAATCTTTTGCAATATTACGCCCTCCAGTCTACCCTCTTTCATTTTTTTTTTTTGCATATGAAATAACTATTTTCCCTATAGAATAAGAATCTTAGAATGGTCAGGTTAGGTATTAGGTTTGGTTTGGTTACGAGCTATTGGACAACGTAAGTTTCATGTTAAATATCCATACTAATACTTGCATGTGCCTGGATTTTTACCCTCTACATATTATTATTATCATTATTATTATATCACTTTAATATACGTAATCACGTACATTAAATATACTGGGTCTTTCCCATCTACCAGTCCAGTTTAACCTAACCAACCAGGTCAGTAACCTTGTAACAAGGAGAGGCCTGCATAAACATTGTCAATCTTCTATAAATTTGGTAAAATATGAATAAGACTTATATAAAACAAAGAGTTACCTAGTAAATATGTTTAGCACTACTTCCAGTTTCGGGATTTAGAAATGTCAACAAACAATATCGGTTGGAAACGTTGGAGTCAAGTATTGACAACATAGTAAATAAAACATTAATTTCTCACTTGCAATGGGCAATTCGTTTCTATAAGTGTTCCTATTGCTAATTTTTTAGTGGCATCAAGTGAAAGGTTGTGGGTGTATAAGGTATTATACTGCATGCCAAAGTTTAATGTATGTTAAAATACAATAAGCGCTTTATGACCAATTCTTAGCACTTTTTTTCAAGTACCGTAACAATATTTGTTGGGTAGATATTATAAATTGCTGCAGGCTCAGGTTAGTTAGTAAACTTCTATGTTTAGATCTTTTTTACTTTTAAGAAAATTCCTGGCGCACATGCAGTGATTTTTACTTCTATTTATATTGTAATACTCCCTCCGGATAAATTATGATGTATCCTGCTAGTATTTTGATCAGGATATGTACTCTGAAATTATGCGTAACTGTATATGTACATATGTGTTCTTATTATGTGATACTGTAACAGTAAGAAGGGGTGGGGGACAGCATAACGGAGGAACAATCGCAGTATAATAAAGTATCATAATTTCTCTATGAACAGAGATTTCCTGAAGAAGACTGAAATGATGAAGAAGGGCACGAATACCTACCTCGATGACACATTGGTGGGTTAGACTGTTGCACCGGCGTCGGACGTAGTGGAAGACTTAGCTCAGTTTGGATTGGTCTCGAAGGACCCGGAATCGATGGAAGGAGAAACGTCCAGGAGAGGCAGAGAGGTCCAGAATGTAAAGGACGAAATGAACTGACGAAAGCTCTTCTCACTGTGCGGCAAATTGGTTGGTCACTACCCGATCGCAGGATGGCTCCGTGTAGCGTGCAGTTATACTAAGAAGTGATCAGGATCGTCGGATTGGGGAGACAAGGTTGATGATGGCACACTCAAGATGATACGTGACGTCATACGACAGGTGAGACGCGAGGATTCAGTGAGAGGACAGTAGAGTGTACCACAAAAGAGCATGGGAATTATATGATGTGATGCTAGCAGTATAGCAATTGGCGTAGTCTTGGAGATGGGAGGTGTGATAATCAAAGATGGGGCGTGGCAGCAAGAAAAGGGTGACTGCCATCACATTAATGTGTCGGAGTTGGATGAGGTTGTAAAAAGAGTCAATTTGGCGTTGAAGTGGGGGCTACGTGAGATTGAAATCAGGATAGACTCAGCCACAGTGGTGGGATGGATGAACTCAATGCTGACGGCTGAGAAGAGAATACGCACTAAAGAGGCAGCTGAGGTCATTATGAAACGGCGCCTTGGGATCCTGAGGGATTTAATAGAAGAGTTCAGCGTGAAGGTGAGCTTAACCCAAGTGCCTTCAGGAGTGAAGAAATCGGACACGCTAACCATAGTAAAAAGAAATGTTGGCTAAGAGTGCCGGAGGAGAAAAAGAAGGTTGAAGTGTGCGTCGCAGGGTCCCTATGCGCGAAAGAGTTGCATGGAATACACATCACCTGGGTGTTGATAGGTCCTTGTTCTTAGCAAGGAAAGTTTACCCGAACATGACTAGGGAAGAAGTCCGGCGGGCGGTGAGAGCATGTGTCCGGTGTCAATCGATAGATCCCGCTCCCAGACTGCACGCAACAGGGGAACTCAACATAGGAGAGAACTGGAGGAGATTGGCGGTTGACGTAACCCACTATCGACGGGGTATGTACCTATCGATTGTCGATTGTGGTCCTGGGCGATCGTGACGGTGGTAAATTCACAGAACAACATCTCAATCGAGCGAGTGCCGTAATATATACTGGATAAGAACACAAGAATAAAGGAGACTGCAAGAGACCATAAGGCCTACACTAGGCAGCTCCGTATCCATCACCACCTGTCATCCCCATCCATAAGGTTGTCTAATCGTTTTTAAAGCAACTGATAGTTTCAGCGCTTACTACATGGTTACTAAGTTAATTCCATTCATCGACCACCCTATTAGTAAACAAATTCTTGCATATTTCCTTCTTAAATCTAAATTTGTCCAATTCATACCCATTACTGCGAGTCCTGCCCTGTTGTTTTATTATGATGACCTTGTTTGCATCACCCTTGTTATAACCTTTGATCCACTTGAACACTTCTATTAGATCACCCCGCACTCTGCGTCTTCCCAGAGAGTGTAAGTTAAGGTGCCTAAGCCTCTCTTCGTAAGGCAAATTTCTGAGTCCATGTATCATTTTGGTCATTCTTCTCTGTACTAATTCTAGTGAATTTATGTCCATTGTGTAGGACGGAGACCAAAACTGTACCGCATAGTCAAGGATGGGTCTAACTATCGCTAGATAGAGTTTAATAATTACCTCTGCACTTCTATTCGTTACCGTCCTAGCAATGAAACTTAATGCTCTGTTACCTTTATTTCTGGCGCTAATGCACTGCTTCCTGGTTTTAAAGTCCGGACTCACCAGAACTCCCAAGTCCCTCTCGCACTCGGATTTTTCTAAAAACGTGTTATCTAAGCTGTATCTATTTTCGGGGTTGTGTAGCCCTACGTTTAACACGCTACACTTAGATATTGAAGTTCATTTCCCTTTTCACCGGCCATGTTAACAATTTATTAAGATCATCCTGCAGAATCTCTGCGTCGTCTCCTGACCTAATTAGGCCTCCTATTTTGGTGTCGTCCGCAAACTTACAAACATCACTATTTATCCCATCGTCTAAGTCGTTTATGTACATAATGAACAACAAGGGACCCAAAACCGAGCCCTGGGGGACCCCGCTAATAACACTGCCCCACCTAGATTTTATTCCATTTATGGTGACCCGCTGTTTTCTGTTACTAATTCAAGCTCTAATCCATTCTAAAACTTTTCCTCCTATGCCATGGGCTTTGGTTTTATTTAGTAGTCTCTGGTGTGGCACCTTGTCGAACGCTTTGCTAAAGTCAAGGTAAATAACATCGTAATTATCATTGTTATCTGACGCCTTATATACTTTACTGGCTCTTCGTCATGTGGGTGACGGAGGAAGAAGCGAGGAAGAGAGTCACGACGCGGTAGTGGATGGAGGAGCGACGCCTCGGCGAACGCAGCGTGAGAGACGTCCTCCGAGATGGCTGCAGGACTATGCAGTAGGAGACGAAGAATAGGTTTGAATGTGGCACGGGTACGGGTGTACAGTTGTCACCCCGGCACGGGGTTAAAGGTTACCGTCTAGAAGGAGGGCGAATGAGCGTTGGATGGTGTGCGGCGCCAGTCCGTATGTGAGTGTGTATGGGTTAAGGTGCGAATGATCGAGGCGCAGTAGAAGAGAAATGTAGATAGTAGTTAGTAAGCGTAGGATTAGGTGGCCATACGAGTGAACGAAAAACTAGAGACGAGTGCTGTACTAAACGAAGAAGAAGAACAAGAAACTAACGCGGACAACGTAAGTGATACGTCGCTCCGTTAACAGATAGTTAACGTATACCACTGTATAACAGCCATGACATACTGGAAAAAGTAGACCTCTACAAAGAGAAGGTATTAAAGAAGTTCCAACAACAAAGTCCCCAAGCAATGGCCAAGTCTATCCTGCACTCCTGAAGAAGTTGGCGGAGGAAATGATAGAATACTTCTTTGTCGCGGCTAGTGCCGCTTAAATCGTTTTTATCGGCTTAAGAAACCTGCACAGCGAAGCTATATCGGTAATCCCCTACCACACTCCTGGCCAAATGGCCACTTCCGAAAGGGAGTGTGTGGTTGGACATTCCGCATAAATCATCGGAAATTTAAAATTCCCGGCTCTGTGCAGGTGGCGCAAGCGTCTACAACCCCACCTCCCCCTCCCTATCCCCTCCCTTCTTACTCGGCCGCACGGATTGAGCCGTCACTTCAATGAGAAATGAAGGCTTCGCCTGTGGGAGGAGGGAGGGACCCTAAATCTGTGCAGGTTTCTTAAGCCGATAAAAACGATTTAAGCGGCACTAGCCGCGACAAAGAAGTATTATCGGCTGAGAAGAAACCTGCACAGCGAAGCTATGCATGAGACGAGGATAGGTGGGAGGAGAAGGTGAAGCCCAAATTGTAGTCGAGGACAGGGCTCAAGCCGTTATTACGTGTGTCTCGTATGGGAGACTATTCATCTTATCATTCAGTAGAGGGGAGACAAAAAGCATCAAGTACTTATATCGATATCAATATCAATATATATATAAATTCATTTATTTGTTTATTTTTTATAAAAATAATATTGTACAATTTACATAGTGCATAAATTCTATGTAGAATATTGTATCTTGCTCAGCGGTTCCTGGGCCTTCCCCTACCCCTCGGTCGCCCTTTGCCCCCCTTCTCTTGCGAAGAGAGGGGTGGAGCCGTTCCCATGGCGACACATGGGACAGGGGTGATCGAGTGGTAGAGATACCGTGTCCTGAAGGAAGTTGCTGATGCCCAGCCCCCAAGGTCCTGCACCCGTTCCACAGAGTGGGTGCGGAGAAACGCCAGCGATGCCGCGAGGCCTCTGATGTTGTGGGCGTGGGGGGCATGGCCCGGGTCGGCCTTCTCTATAACGCGGCAAAGTAAACGCGCCAGGGACCTCGGGGTTAGGGGGTTCCGAGATTTCGAATTGTAGAAGAGATGATCCTCGGACACCCCTTCCGTGCGTTCCACGTAGTCTTGAAACGCACGGACCGGGCACAGCGGGTGTGGGTTTCCTTCCTCCAGGAAGGATGGTATTCTGATAGGGCCAATCATGTCGTCCGCCTGCTCATTCTTGGCTAGGAATGTAGGTGATGGAGCGAGAGTTAGGGCAGAGCAGTCCTCCTCCAGTTTGGAGAAGGACTGGTGGCGGGTGATCGCCGCCAGCTGTGACGCCCTGTAACCCGTAGCCAGGGCGAGCAGGAAGACGGCACGTTGAAGGAAGTGTTCCTCCTCCATGATGGTCCCTTCGAACGTCAGGTACTGCAGAACACGATGCAAGGACCAGGCTAGGACCGGCTGACGTCTCGGCTCTCTCGAGGCGCGGATCCCCTTCATTAGAAGGTTTCGCGCCCTTTGTGGCACTGTGATGTTCATGCCGAAGTAGAGTGGATCAGCGAGGGCTGCGTAGTGAGCCGAGATTGTCGCCGGTGCCCTGTTGGTGGTGTCAGCTAGCCAAGACAGGAAGTCCAGAACTGTGCTAGCGGAGATGGTCACTATCGCGTGTCTCCGAAGGAAGTCCTGGAATCTCCGCCAGCAGGATTCATATTGCCGCACTGAGGATGGACGGTGAGCTCTCAGCATTTTGTCTACTGCCTCTGTAGAGAAGAGTTGGCCGAGAGCTCCCCGTAGAAACTCCAAGCGTGAAGTCGAAGTGACGCTTGGAGAGGTGCGGTAAGGCTGCTGGCCAGGCAGGCTGACCCTAGTAGAAGGGGAGAAGGGCACCACTTCATTAGCTCCCCGAACCACGGCTGAGCTGGCCAGTAGGGAGCTATCAGGAGGACCCGACCCTTGAAGGACCTGAGGGTCTGCACCACCTTCAGGAGGACCGTTGTCGCTGGAGGAGGAAATATGTAAACATACTTCCAGCGGTTCCAGTCCTCCGTGAAGGCGTCCGGGCCTCCTGCGCGTGTTCTGTGGTTGTAGGAGAGGAAGAGGGGGAGCTGGGTCGTGCTCGGGGAGGCAAATAGGTCCACCTCCGGGGTGCCGTAGCGGAGGGAGAGCGACTCGAACACTTGTGGACGTAGTTGCCACTCCACCGATGTCTCCCGGAACCTGGATAGAGCGTCCGCCCATTCGTTCTCCCGGCCCGGAACATACTTCGCCGAGAGAGAAATGGCCCTGCGTGATGCCTCGGCGAAGATGTCCTCCGACAGGGCTAGGAGTGGACCTGATCGGGCCGTACCTTGCCTCTGCACGCACTGTACTGCCGTCACATTGTCCATATCGAAGCGGACGCTCGTGTAGGAGATTTCGGGGTGCCGTTCGAGCCATTCTTTTACCACTATCAGCTCCCGAAGGTTGATATGTAGCGACCTTCTCTCTTCCGACCATCCCCCGCACGCTTGATGTCCCCAGCTCGACTGGAAGCCCCACCCTATGTCCGAGGCGTCCGTTGCTACTGTTATCCGAGGTGGGGGCGGGGACCATGGGACTGACTGGCGTAGGACCCCTGGCCGAAGCCAGGGACGTAACAAGCTGTGGAGTGTTGAGGGTACCGGCCTGGGAAGGTCGCGCGGGAAGAGTGGGATGCTCCTGTTGACCTCTCGCGTTAGCCGTCGGTGTTTCAAGCGGCCCAGTGGAAGGGCCGGGGCCGCGAAGTTGAGGCAACCTAACAGGCCCTCCCACTGACGGCGGGAGAACGTTTGGGAGAAGAATGCCCTCCTGACACAGCGGAGTGTCCGAAGAGCGTTGTCTGGAGCCAGTGACAGGGAGGCGTTGATCGTGTCCCACTCGATCCCGAGCCAATGAAGTTTTTGTGTAGGGGTGAGGGTAGATTTGTCCCAGTTTACCTTGAAGCCCATCTCCGTCAAGATTCTTAAAGCCACCGAGACATTGGTTGATGCACCCTCCTCGGTGGGCGAATGTATCAACCAGTCGTCCAGGTACATGAGTGTGGAGACGCCTGCCTCCGCCAAGCGTGCGCCTACCACTCTCGCTAGCTTTGTGAAGACCCTCGGGGCAAGCGAGAGTCCGAAAGGGAGTCTGGTAAATTGATACGTCTCCCTCCCGACCTGGAACGCCAGGAACCGGCGAAATCGGGGGTGGATGGGGACATGCCAATATGCGTCCTGAAGGTCCAGGGACGCTAACCAGTCTCCCTCCCGGAGCACTGACCGAACCTGAGCCACCGACACCATCTTGAATCGCAGGGGTTTCAAAAATTTGTTCAGTGCGCTCAGGTCCATAACCAGTCTCGTTTTCCCTGGGTCTTTCTTTGGTACGGTAAAAAGACGGGACAGAAAGACCCGACCTGTCGCTGGTTCCACTATTCCTTTTTCCTTCATGTCTCTCACGTGGGGCAGCACTGAAGAGGACACCTTGGATGACGCGGGAGGGTGGCGTAGTGGCTGTGGGAGGAAAGAATAAGGAATCAGCTTATCGGTAGTAATGTGTATATCCCCCCCCCCCCAAGCCTGAAGGGCTGGGGCAAGTTACTATCCATACTATGTAAGAGTATCACCACAGTTCCCTCAGAGGATAAAGGTAAGGAGACCCACCGGGAGAGAGACCCAAGGCCAGGTGAGTCCCTGGCGGATGACCCTGGAGGCCCATCCGTGCGCAGGCCACGCGTGGTGCCAGCCCAGGAGACACCCCACTTGGGGGCCTTCAGAAGTTCTTGAACTTTTGCTGTTGTTGCTGCTGATGTTTTCGTTGGTTGGTGGTCCTCTGGGGTTGGGAGGAGGTGTGGTGTTGCGATTGTTGGCGCCGAAATGTCTGGGGCTGTTGCTGATGCGGGCGCTGGGTTATCCTCCCTGTGGGTGGTGGACGGTATGCCCGCTGTTGTTGTTGATGTTGTTGTTGTTGTTGTTGTTGTTGGCGCGCGTATGGGGGCGGGCGCCTGAATAGAGAGTGGGACCTGTAAGCAGGTAAGGGCCGAGGTTTCGGTTGGGATGGTTGTTGGATCTGGATGACGGTCGGGACCGTAGCGAAGACGCGGTCTGTCGCTTCCTGGTCGAACAGACCACGGGAAAGGGGAGCTGCTCTCACCACCCCCCGGCGAGCTATCTCCGGGGCCGACCGCGCTGCAGACTGACGAGCTGCCAAACGAGCCGCGGTGAAGGCCCTCGCTGCTGGGGGTAGGGCTGATGACGCCATGTTGGCTGTACCCTCTGCCACGGTAGAGAGTGCCGCCAGGGTGTCTCTGCATACATAAAACACGCGAATCAAATTAGTAGGGCGAGAAGGATCCCGATCCCCGGAGGGTGTAATAAAGTCACATCGCTCAATTGTAGAACGTATAACATATGCGAGGCCGAGGTCGTTTCCGAACGACCTCGTCCTTGGGTGCTAGTCAAGAGGCTCCGTCCTGGGTGAAGACGCTACCTGAGCGTCTCTCGCCAGGACAGGTCTGGACCCTCTGTATACATTGAAATATCCCACTCACCTCAATTCTTCCCGCGGGAAGTCCTCAAAGCTCGTGGCGAGCGTCGTCAGCCAGTTCCTCATCATCGCGATTGCCGTGACGGTCGAGATGGTAGAGGCAAGGTCTTGTCTGGTCGAGGCCTCCGTCGTCAGCAACTTAGTCTCCGGTTCACTAAGTTGATGGGGGAGGGCGGGGTCCCTGCCAGAGTGCCATAAGCAATCGCGCAGACCCTCCGGCGCGAAGGGTGGTGGCAGGACGACGGGGAATGATGAAGGGATATGCCGTCGAGGAGGAACCGTCTTGGGTTGGTCTTGGGCCCGCTCGAAGAGAGCAGGGATGTCTAAGGCCTTCTCCCCTTTCTCCTGCGGGAACCAGGCGTTTGGGGAGAGTGCTACCGCCGGTGAGTCCCCCGACCTGTCGACAAACATATGCCCATCAGGGTTTAAACGAGTGTTCTCCAGGAGAGCACCTAATGCGTCCAGAGTGTTAGAGGTGGAAATCCTGGAGGGCGTGGAGGCCGGGGCGGAGAGGGGTCGAATCTTATATAGAACCTTAGCCCCCTCCGCGTCGTTGGCCCACTTTAGGATAACGTCATCTCTCCTCCTCCAGCCCTCCGGTAGCGAGTAGTCGGGAGACCAGGCCACTAGCTTGTGATCTTCTCCAAACGAGTACTCCCAGGACCGGGGAAGGTCACACCATGAGAAGGGGCGGAACTCAAAAGAGTCCGTCATGGTAGGAGGATAAGGAAAAGAACTGTAGTGGTCCTCCACCCCGTCCAACCCGACGGACGTCTGATTGGGGGGTTCCTCCTGAGAGGGGCCTTCTAGTCCTATACCTGTCGCCGGCACGGAGGGGCGGAGGGAAGGACCAGGAGGGAGAGTGGGAGGGGGGGCTAGAGCCGTAGGTTCAATAGGAGGTTGCTCTGGAGAGGGGTGCGTTATGATTTGCGCGGTCTGAAAGGCCGGATAATGTGATAGGGCCGATTCAAGGACGGGGCCTATCAGGGACGGAAGGAGGGCAGCCACTTGGGCGGCCAGAGTTCCCTCTCCCCTCGTGTCGTCCTCCGGCTCCCTGCCCTTGTGGGATTTACGGCGAGGAAAAGGAGAGCGAGGAAGGGAGGGTGAGTTGGGGGGAGAGGCTGTGGAGGGTGGGGACAAGCTGAGCGTCCTGGACCTCGGTGAGGCAGACCTCTTTTTCGAGCGAGATTTCCTGCCGGGTTCACGTGAGTGAACTAGGGAGGAAGACGAGTTCGTGGGGGTGCTTGACAAAGCAAGCCGTAAGGGTTTTAAGGACCCTTGATGTTCGGATGTATGGGGCTGCCGAGAGGCCTGAGGACGCTCGGGGACACCATACTCCGCAACATCAGACTCGTCCCCTTGTACTCCGAGAGGCCCAGGTTGTCCACCAACGGAAGTCTCGGAGACATAGGGAGACGGATGGCGAGGGCGAACGAGGCCCAATTCCACTCCTAACGCCGGATCCGCCCACACCAGGGGGGGGTCGTCAGCGGATTTCAATTTCCGAGCTCTGCGCCATGCCTCCCGAAGGTGTCCGAGGGCGGCTAGCTTGGAACGGGTTTTGGGAGGAGCAGCACGAATCTCCTCAACCCGCGCTTTGCACACAACGCAGGCTAGGGGGTTAAAGCCAGCTTGTGAGAAACAAGGGGCATGGCGGGAGCAGAGGTCGTGGTGGCCGTCTGACGAGATCCTGGCTGTGCAGCCGGATTCCACACACAAGCGTTTGGTCTGAAAATAGAATAATGATAATCATAGACGGGGTGTCCCAAAGATGTCTGGACACAACACCAAAGGGGAAAAACTGCAGGAGAACTCCCTACGAGAACACAAGAGCACGAGCTGGAACCAGACTTACCGGCATGAAAGAAGGTGGGTTGTTGAGTGACCGACTCGTCTGGTTCCGCGATGCTAAGTGACGGCTCAATCCGTGCGGCCGAGTAAGAAGGGAGGGGATAGGGAGGGGGAGGTGGGGTTGTAGACGCTTGCGCCACCTGCACAGAGCCGGGAATTTTAAATTTCCGATGATTTATGCGGAATGTCCAACCACACACTCCCTTTCGGAAGTGGCCATTTGGCCAGGAGTGTGGTAGGGGATTACCGATATAGCTTCGCTGTGCAGGTTTCTTCTCAGCCGATAACCATTATTTGAAATCCTGAAGACAAATATGGACACGGGAGAAGTACTAGACGACTGGAAAGCAGCTAATGTCACACCCATTTTTAAAAAGGATTCAAAAAGACTAGCCTCCAACCAGAGCCCTTACATGCCTAAGTGCCGCCCCAGGGCATACCCCCCCCCCTCCCCATGGCGGTGATGAGTAAATATTCTCTGTGACAGATGGAGTGAATCTGTCTGTAAGATGACTTTTTTTTTGGGGGGGGGGGTAAGTGGGTTGCTTATTATTTTTCATGATTTTTTTTTAGCCGACAGGCTGAAGAAATGGGGTTTCCTTTTTGTGTCATTTTGCGAGAAGAAAACGGGGGTGAAGGGGACCTGCTCAAGGTTGTCCGTGCACTCGGGAACAAAGAGGCCAGCTACGCCGCGGAGTTTTGCCATTGTGTGTTGCAGTCCGTAGATCAGTGGTTCCTAAACTTTTTTCTGTCATTTTCCCCTCCACCCAGTTCAATCATCCAGATTTCCCCCTCCATGTGTATGAGGGAAAGAGTAGTTAAAACGCACTATGACTATTTACTAATGTATTTTTCAGATGTACAAATATACTGATAAAAAGGCATTCTCTCTCTCTCTCTCTCTCTGAGACATGAGAAAATTCATCTGAGATTTTTTTAGTTAGTAGGTAGTGTAATTATTTCCCCCCAGTTTGGGAATCACTGCCGTAGAGGGTGCCAGTGATTTGGTACTATTCCGGCACAATAACTTAAGTACCGCCCCCCTAAATGTGCCACACCAGGGCATATGCTCCCCTGCCCCCCACCCCACGTGAGGGCCCTGCTTCCAACTATAGACCAATTACCTTGACATCACAAATTAGCAAGAGTATGGTGAAGCTTATCAACGACAGCATCATGAATCACTTGCAACAACA
Organism: Oratosquilla oratoria; assembly: GCF_046742065.1. Lineage (NCBI taxonomy): Eukaryota > Metazoa > Arthropoda > Malacostraca > Stomatopoda > Squillidae > Oratosquilla > Oratosquilla oratoria. The sequence continues at coordinate 13,300,758 of NC_134785.1, forward strand.
CAAGCTGATCATTGAGACCCGGCATGGCTTCATACTGGGTAAATTAGACAACTTTATGGATGGGTATGACAGGTGGTGATGGATACGGAGCTGCCTAGTGTAGGCCTTATGGTCTCTTGCAGTCTCATTCATTCTTATGTTCTTAATCATGCCTGGCCAACCTGCTCGTCTTCTTGAAAAAAGTGAATGAGTACCTAGATGGAGGGTCACCCATTGACGTACTATACCTTGACTTGGCCAAGGTGTTCGATGAGGCTCCCAACAAAAGACTAGCTGCGAAGATCAAAGCATACGGAATGCCCAAGGCAGGGGTGTGCAACATTGTTTCCCAAAGGGCCACTAGTCACTACTCTCTTGGTATGGAGGGCCACATAACCTTACTATTTCATGTTATTTACTACGATCGAAGACATATTATGCGAGATTATACTGTTAAAGATAGATGAGTAGTTTGTTACTGATTTGATTTAAACTGGGATCACAAAAATAAGAATTGTCCGAAACAAATGTATTTTCCTTACTATAAATGAGCAAATGAAAGGCTACCATACCTTATTATTATAATGTAAAAACATAAATAATTAATTAATATTGGTTAACTGGGATCATTATCATAAGAATGATCAAACACAGACATTTTCCTGACCATTAATTAGCAAATGAAAGGCTACCCTCTCTCTGAGGGCCGCATTATAGCTTATTCATTTTTAGGAGAAAGGGCCGCAATGAAAACATTAGAGGGCCGCAGGTTGCACAGGGCTGGCCTATGGTAACTAACTGGATTTTTACAAAGGATTACAAAGGCGGAGCGTGCCGACAGGAGACCTTTTGGTCCATAAACAGGTCGGATGCGGAAAAATATAATAATGATAAATAAATAAAAGAGAAGTAAAAATTATAATAATATAAATGGATGGAGATAAGGTTAAACAACAGGAAACAGATTGTGTTTATTAAGGGCTACAAGTCTGGTAGTGAGCACGTCCAAATGGTCGGTACTGGGACCCATTTATCATGTACACCAGTGACATTGACAAGGGAACAAAGACACACTTTTTTGAAATTTACTGATGACAAATATTTTCGGCAAGATCCCTATCCAAGAAGGCACTAAGAGGTTGCAAGATGTCCTTAAGAGTGTGGAGATGTTGTAGAAAAAAAAATGGCTGATATCATTCAGTCTAGACAAATGTAAGTGTTTACGTCTAGGCCACAACAATCCACATCATGAGTGCATGATGGAAGGACAGGAAATTTACAATGATAACGAAAAAAGACCTTGTTGTAATTATCAACAAAACACTCAGTCCCAGCGAATACGTTAATACTATTGTAAGGAAAGTAAACCAAATGGTAGGAAATATTAAAAGAACAATAGAAGACAAAAGTGATAACATTGGGCGTCTTTGTAAGAGATTGGTCCGTTCCCACTTGGAATGCTGCGTTACAAGCCGGGAAACCTTGCAACCGGGCCTGCCGCGTTTCTACGCCGTGTAGAATGGGAGAGTGTTGCCATACCGGGGTATACATTTTCCTCGGGTGTGTGCCGACTTTCATAGCAAGACATACTTGTCAAACTTTGACAAAATGTTGGTTCTAGTTTTTTTTTGTATATATTCTTGAATGTATATAAGACCCTCATGCCCTAACATATTCAGTAAAATATAAAAAATCTTTTTTATATCATTATCGCAAAAAGAAAGCTGAAACTTTAGCGTAGAATTTTTTCTACACCGTAAAAACGTATATTTTGGAGCAAAATATTGTATAAGCAACATAAATACCAATAAAAGTCATATATTATGATGTACCATTTATTATTATATGATTTTTAAACAACAGCTTGAGTTTTTAAATGTTTTGAACAGCCCGCTGATACGTAGAAATATTTTCCTCACACAGTTCCCACATACCGCTATTTTTCTACGTTTTGGTACAAAATTCTACAAAATGGCAGCCCTGCTTGCAACCAGAAAGATGTTAGCATGGTGGAAAGGTATCCAAAGAATGACCCGTATTAAACCCAACTTATGGTATATTATCTCAGTCTTTTTTTATTTGTTGATTATTTAATTTTTATTTGTATTGGCTTGAATTTCCTGTAAAATCATTTTACGCTGAAGTAAATAGAAATAACAAATGAGAGAGTGATGTACAGGTACAGGACAAGGAGACTTACATTTCCGACTTGACATCCAATAGTTATTCCATCGGTTGGAAAAATCCCAATTAAAGCCCTAATCCCCATGTTTGTTGTAAAAAATGTATTACGTTATATGCTTTTTCACAAAAGGAAATTCTCGTGCATTATATGAGGACCCACACAGGAGAGAAGCCTTTCCAATGTGACCTGTGTGATTCTGCTTTTTCACGAAAGCCACATCTCATACAGCATATGAGGTCCTACTCAGGAGAGAAGCCTTTCCAGTGTGACCTGTGTGATTCTGCTTTCTCACAAAAGTGTGATCTCACAATGGGAAAAGGTAGATTATTTACGTCAAGCATGACGTCATAACCTTGCAACTAATGAAAACAGAGTAATGCCGACTAGTCATTACTTGCAATCCGGGAAAGGAATTCGATAATTTGTTGCCGACTCGCCTGGGGCCTGGGAGAAGTTAAACTTAGAAGGTGACTACTCAGGAGAAACTTAGTAATATCTAGAAAAGGAAATGTTGACAGTCATTATATCAACTCGTTCCTGTAAGATGAATATCTTAGACTGTATTTAGACGAATGAGTACATTATAATAGATTTGTCAAACCTGATTTTGTTTATTGAATATTTTGTGCAGGGAATACATTATTTAAGTCCTGACTCACCATTGATGGGTTAATTCCTTCACGATGTTTGATGGAACTTAGACTGAGGAGACTGCAAAAGACCAAAGGGCATAGGGCAGGCAATTCCATGCCCATTACCACCTGTCATCCCCATCCATAAAATCCTAATTAAAGCCTTAATCCCCATGTTTGCTGTAAAAAAAAAAATGTATTACGTCATATGATAAATTGTTATGTTTGGGAAAAGCAGACTATTCACGTCAAGCATGACGTCGCAATCCCGCAACCAATGAAAACGAGTAATGCTGACTAAACATTATTTGCACTCCAGATTCCAGAACTCCAGGGCAGGAATTCGGCAGCTGTAACGCGGCAGCATGTGTTAGTCGCAGATTACCCGCGAGAGGTTGAACACGGTAGGTGACTACTCAGGAGAAACTAAGTAATATCTACAAAAGTAAGTTTTGACAGTCATTATATCAACTCGTTCCTGTAAGGTGGATATCTTGGATTGTGTTTAGACGAATGGGTACATTATGATTATAATAGATTTGTCAAACTTGATTTTGTTAATCGAAAATTTAGGCAGGAAATATATTATTTACTAATTTAGGTCCTGACTCCCCATTGGTCGCTTTAAATTCCTTCACTAGTTTTGATGGAACTGCCCCGCCCCCCCTTTTAGGCTATTTCATAAGTCGACGTATCTATGTGGGAAACTTTATTGAGGTAACATGAGGACATCAATATACGTAATACTGGCAGGATATTCCAGACCCAAATTTATATTATATAACATGAGAATGGAGGAGACTGCAATAGACTAAAGGGCCTAGGCAATTCCATGTCCATTATCACTTGTCATCCCCATCCATAAAGCTGTCTAACCTTTTCTTAAAACAACCAAGGGACAATTTATAGTTTCAGCACGCCCTACATGATTACCAAATCTATTCCATTTGTTGACCACTTTTGGTAGACCAGTTCTTGCCCTTTTCCCTGTTATACCTAAATTTTCCCAATTTAAGTCTATTACTACAAGTACTGCCTTGTTGCCTATGATGATCTTGATTGTGTCACCCTTGTTAAGGCATTTGATTCACTTGAACACCTCTGTTAGGTCACCCTGGTCTCTGCGTCTTAGTGCCTAAGCCTATCCCCATAAGAGATTCTGGAATTCTTTCTCCAGAGGTCCATCATATTCTTCACAATTTTCTTCTATTTAAGATTAAGGTAAAATTCTAGTTTGCACATCCTATGTGATACAGCAAAAGAAAATTAATTACTAATTTTGTAAATTATTATAGATCAACGTAATATGTGATTTTCTAGGCAGAAATCGACAACAAAATTTGCTAAAACCTGTTTTCCAACAAACAAAGTTGCGGCGGTTGAATGATACACAATATATTTGATAGGTGCCGAGGTCGAAGAAATGAAAGGATGACAAATTAGTCTATTTTAACCTAACATACCTAACCTAGGCGCTGAATGATCATTTTGGTCCCAGTGCCTGGCTGTCTGCCAAAAACTCATAAAATCATAAATCATAATCATACCTAACCTAACCTAACCTAATCTACCTATGTAACCTAACTAATGTTTAGTAATTCGGTACCTCAAATTCTTAAGATCATCTGGGTCGTCATTGTCATCACGGATGCTGACAGCCTGATTATTATTGTACCTCGGGCAATTAACATATTATGTTCATGTACTATAATCTACAAAAGTAATATTTAATTTTCTAATGCTACATCACGTAGGTGTGCACAACTAAAATAATACCAAGATTAACTGAGCTTGTCAACCACACAAATTTTCTTAAAGGAAGATTTTCTGAAAATGTATGTTTTTTATGATTTTCATTTGCTATTGACTGTGAAAGGGACATGTTTCTCTTTGTCACCCAATGCAGTCATCCACATGAGCATTTATTTGGCATCGGCAAAAGTAAAATCTTTAAATGTTCTAGATATGGCCCATGAGAGGTCATCAACAATAATAATGATAATAATAATCTTATTTGGCAATGAATCAAATACATGAAATACAGACAATGAAAAGAACCAATAATTTGAAATTACAAATACAATTGCCAAGGATAACACAAAAAAGCATTCAAGTTTACTTCCGTTGTGGTCCTCATTAGACTGTCATTCCACACTAAATTACGCAGACAACATACTTAGGGGTTAAGGGGACCAGAAACAGTGACTCAAGTAATACCAATTAGTACACATATTACACATAAACATTATTATAGATTTGCTAATACAAGTTCATATGTAGATGTAAACTATACAGGGTATGTTTGGAATCACTAATGGTATGGGGAAAGTAGATGCGACAGAAATTGAATTTTAATGTACGAATGTCAAAGTTTTGCTTTCTTTTACAGAGAACTTTGGACAAGAATGGTAAGGGGAAAACAGACGTGAGAGAAATTGAATTTTAATGTACGAATATCAAAGCTTTGCTTTCTTTTACAGAAAACTTTGGACAAGAATGGCATCTACAAGAATTTGCGTGGTAAGTTTAAAAAGTGTTTTGAAGATGTACATTGATGCATTGACAGTTTCCTACATTCACTGTATTCGTATATTTGTGGGTTGCCTTTATTTTTTGTCTTGTCTTTTCTTTATTAAAGTGTAAAGGGCAATTTGTGGCCACAGTGAAACACTGGAAAGAGTGTTTTGTAGCCATGATAGAAGGCATTTTTGGAAGGGCTATCTGTCCTTTGTCTTTCTGTGGTCCATGGAACTGGCAAGATTTGATTTATGCTGTTGGTATATAAAACCCATTGTATTTTGTAGCATTGCAGACTACCTGATTTGTTTGTGTCATAATACCTGTAAGTAATGTAACAAGAACTGTTACTAAATGTTAGTTTAATTTTCAGTAATTGTGATATTCATTGTAATGTTCAAGGAATGATAATAATAATAAATGTTGTTGCCCGAAATTTCACTGACTGGAAACCCATAGCATATAGTGGTCGATAATGTTCCCCAAACATTTTCATAGGTCTTTTTTAGGAATAAACTTTGATAAATTGAAGGAAGTGCACACCTTAATGACATTTTCTATATTATTTTAGTTGTGCACACCTATGTGATATACATACATGCATACATATACCAAAGGCTGTTCCCCCTTACAGGGGGTGGGGGGGGGTAGCCAAAAAGAAAAAGGCACAGAAACCACTCCCACCCATCCCACTCCCCACACCTTCCACTCCCCTCACTCCCTCTCATCTTGGCACCTCCTGGATGATGGGTCATCCCTGCACCCTGTCCACTGCCCTGGTTCAGAAGCAGTGTCGCAAGACACAGCACATTCACAGCAAGGCCACTTCATAAATTCGGCAACCCCCCCTCTCCGTCCCCTCATGCAGAAAAGGAGAAGACGGGGAGAAATCCCTTCAGGCTGTGTCAAATTCTCCCTTGCACACACCTCCTCACACCGCATCCCCCACCCACTCCCCCTCATACATCACAGCATCATCCATACACAACCCTTCTCCATTCACCCCTGTGTTCTGTCCTTCCTTAACAGACATTCCTCTCTTTCGTAATGTCCCTTTCACCCCATCCATTCATCTCATCCTAGGGCTCCTTTCACCTCTGCCTTCCACACTTCTTCTGTTCTAACCTAACCTAACCTGCACTTAGTAATGTGGTACCTTTATGTTAGAGGTCATTAGGGTCGTTGTCGTAATTAGGGATGGTGACGGCTGGTTTTGGCATCCAATCAGACTGGGGTGCAAAGGTGTTTCATTGCTTCAGGAAAAGCATGAATTGATGTGTTTTAATTGATAAAATTAATGTTTAATGTTGATATATTGTATAGGTGTGCACTTCCTTAATAATATTGATACTTTGGATGGTTTTGTTTTAGTGTATGACCTTGTGTTGCACGTTTGTAGTAAGGGGGAGAAGAGAACAGTTACTGGTTGTCAGCTGTGTACATGAAAAGGTGGATGAAATAAAGTAGAAGTTGGTGGAGACCTTAAGGCATGGTTGAGAGGATATGTTAGCCTCTCAGGGTTGTACTTCTAGATTGAATTGAGGGTTGTGATGGGTTTTGAAGATGGGGTGGGAGAAAGATTATTTTGGTATACATCTTGGGGGATTATCCCTTTGGGGAACCCATTGTTGGTATCATGGAAAGCAGCCTTTAAAAGTAAATTTATCCACATGACAGTCAGAGGTTGCTTATGATAATTAAATGGTAATAGTTTTGTAATCACTTAAGGATCAAAGGATTACAAAGGTGGAGCATGCCGACAGGAGACTTTTTGGTCCATAACTAGGTTGGATGTGGAAAAAAATTATAATGATAAATAGATAAAAGAAAAAGAAAAATTATAATATAAATGATAATAAATAAAATGTTTCTTTAAATAAAAGTGGAATGACCTAACATAAACCATGCCAAACTATTTGAAAATGATTATTCATCTGCATGGGCAGTACAGTTGTGATTGTGGTTTTTCAGGTGACAGGAGCCAACAAGGGTATAGGCTATGCCATAATGAAAGAGATGTGCCAGAAATTTGATGGCACAGTGTACCTGACTGCACGTGATGAAGGAAGGGGAAATGCGGCAGTTGCTGAGCTGAGGAAGGTTAGTTTGTTCAATTTTTTTTTTATTGCATAAATACATAGTAGGGATCTTGCTCTAGATGCTGGTAAAGTGTTTTTATCGTACTGCCATTTTTAAAGGGTTTAAAGGGCCTACCCTCCCTCCCCCCGGCAGCCACATGCTGCGCACGACCATTGTTTACATACGTTTTGACCATATTTTACCCTATTTTTTTTGCGTTTGATACACTCATAAAGTTTTCTCTTACGTCCGGCATGCACGTGAGTATGTGGTGTGAGGAAGTTCAGCCTGCACGACTGGCAGTGGCCTGAGCCTTACAAAGTAAAGGACATGTACACGTTAGCTTGCCGCATTCACTAATTTGCCGTGTGAAATTCGCATCTATTTTTCAGTGAAGAGATATTTGAAGATATTAGCCATGCCTAAGCTATCCAAACAAAAGGCACACTTGCAGAAGATAAGAACGTCTACATTAGCAACTCAAGGGGAGAAAGAAAGAACCCCAGCATCAACTTTGTTATCACCACCTCCGCCACCACCACTAGTACTCCCTCCAGCAGCACTCTCCCTTCCATCTACATCCACATCCTCAGCACCTGATCCTCTGTCCTCTACACCTATATCAGACAAGTTGTCTCTACGCAAACAACTGTTTGCTAACAAGTGGCTACAAGGATACCTCCTTGTTGCAACACCTTGGGTTTAGAGTCTCAAACCTCACAGTGATGTCCCTGATGCAGCAAGAGCCTGTTCCAACACCAGAAAGGAAACCCAAGAAAAGAAAGAGAGCTGAATCCCAGCATTCAGACTACCTTGCTGGGTCATTCTAGACCAAGAACTCAAACTTTGCGACAAAGAGTGAGGTGGCGGCTTATGAGACCCTCACTTTGAGTGAATAATATCCTACACTGTAGGAGGGTACAAAGTGCCTGAGTTACTTGAAAGATGCAAAATCATCATGAAAATACAATGGAACCTGTTTTCAATGGTTCTTAGGAGGTCCAATGTAAAATTTAGTCAAACTAAGGGAAAAAAAAACTTTAACACTCATTTCTGAAAAATGTAAGTTTTTGATACACAAAGTCTATCTCCTCCCTCAATTTTCAACCAATTTTTGCATATGAGGTCTCTATTAATAGCTAGATAAATGAAAAAAAAATAAAATAGAGTTTTTTTGCAAATGTTAAATAATTTTTTTTTAACGTGTCAAAATCAAAATTTTGCTTTTTTCGATAATTTTGTTTATATTTTTTCCCTCGGCGTTAAACAAAGATATTAAAAAAAGCTTTCTATTTTGTTTTATATATGTAGAAGATTCTTTTGCTGTAAAATGAAAGACATCGAATAAAAATTGTAAGAGGAGATAGGATTTGAAAAAGCCCAAAAATATGGTATTTTTTACGTTTTTTATTAAGTCAGATCTGAATAAAACTCATGCTGTGAAGGTTTCCTCAGACCTAGATATCACACAGAAAAAATCGGCAAGATCCTTCAGAAAAAAAGATTTTGGGCGGGGGGTCCCCTTAAAGGTTTGTGTGTTTTGAGGGAGGGCATGTTTTGAGTTTAATTTTTGTTAGAACAGATTGTATTTTAGGCATTTAATGTGTGGTTCTACTATTTATTAAAGTGCAGGAAACTAGTAGCCAACAGTTGTAATTTTATTGCTAGATTCTATCAAAGGTTTTATTTATATATATATTATATATATATATATGTATGTATGTATATATATGTATGTATGTATATGTGTATGTATGTATGTATGTATGTATGTATATGTATGTATGTATGTATATATATGTATGTATGTATATATATATGTATGTGTATGTATGTATGTATGTATATGTATGTATGTATGTATATGTATGTATGTATATGTATATTTATATATGTATGTATGTATGTATATGTATGTGTGTATATATATATATGTGTGTGTGAGGATGCCGGTGTTGGCGTCTTGATTATATTTATTTTTATTTATTTTGTAGTTGTAACTGAGTGTCCCCCATAATCTGTGGACTGGCCTGATCATATTTTCTGTGGTTATTAATATTCAGAGTGAAAGAGAAAGGGTAATAAAGCTGTAACTTTATATTTTATTAAGCGAGTATTGTGATGCATCATCATACATCATGCAGATGATGCTGCCTGCAAGAATTTGACTCATATTGAAGAGGTTAATTAGCTATTATTGATCCTAATATTTTACCTATAACCAACCTCAAACTTATTGGCTTGTAGGAGGTGCTAAGATAAGAGGGAGGGTGGAGGAGTGTGGAGTGTATTCAGGGATGGAATGGGTGGGAATGATTTTATGCACATCCACAGCAAGGCCATTTCACTTAGTCAGTGACCCTGCTACCCTCTCTGTCCCCTCATACAGAAAAAGAGAAAATGGCAGAAATCCTCTTAGGTTGCATCATTTATATATATATACATATATATATTTAATTAATTTTCCTCTCCACTACAGTTAGGATACTCTCCAAAATTCCATCAGCTTGATATTGACAACATAGATAGTATAAACACGTTTGCTGAATATCTGAAGACAACTTATGGTGGCCTTGATGTTCTTGTCAACAACGCTGGATTTGCATACAAGGTATGTTAACTTTCCTGCCAAATGGGGGTTGCCATTTGGTTAGTTCTTTAGTACTATACATACCTTGTACTCTTATAGTGGTGGTGGGGGCCACAGGCAACCATAGCACACACATCCAAAACCAGCTCTACAGAAGTTGGGGTGATGGTGAATGAAGCCCCTGCCACACTGATTGGGTCCAAAGCAATGCAGCAAGAAAAATGAATAGCAATTGTGTATTTTATTTTTGTTGTTCTCTCCAGCGTTCCAGCTCTCCCCCACCCCATCTATAAGCCTCTTGTCTCTATAACCATGATATAAATGTACTCAACTGTTTTTATTAGTGAAATATGAATTAGTATCTTTGTAAGCCAAACATTTCCCAGCAGCTTTGTTTTTCATGTCGTGTCTTTTCTCACTAGTTAGTATTGAAATATACTAAAGTACGGGTTGATCATTGCTATTAATTATACTATATTTTAGACAGTTTTATAGAACTAATTAACAAAACTTCTTTTCTTTAATTTCCCACTTTTCCCAGAGAGCTGCAACAGAACCATTTGGGGAACAGGCTGAAAACACCATACGCATAAACTACTTTGGAACATTAAATGTGTGCCATGCACTGTTCCCACTCCTGCGGCCACATGCCCGGGTGGTTCATGTTTCAAGCTGCGTTGGACATCTGTCGTATGTCAAAGGCAATGAACCCCAGGCCTCTGAGCTGCGTTCAAAACTGGCCTCACCAACACTCACAGAAGAGGAGTTGAATGAAATGATGAATGATTTTGTAAGGTTAGTATCTATGCAGAGATAAAAATGTTCTTGGCAATGGATTTGCATGTAAGTGGAGTTCGTCTTAGATATGTACATACATAGTCAAAGGCATAAATCCACTCCACCCCTCCCTCCCTCTTTTCTTGGCTCCTCCTGGATGACTGATCATCACTGCATTTTGCCCACTGCCCAGGGTCACAGGCCACTTCATTTAATCAGCAATTCCCCCCCCCCCCCTCTCTTTCCCCTCATGCAGAAAAAAAAGACTGAGAAATCCCTTGGGGTTGTATCAAAATATCATTCACACACGGCTCGGTGGCGGATTGGTAAAGCACTGGCCTCACAAGCCAGAGAACCGGGGTTCGATTCCCCGGTCGGGCGGAGATAAGTTGGGTTTGTCTCCTTTCACATGTAGCCCCTGTTCACCTAGCAGCGAGTAGGTACGGGACGTTAGTCAAGGAGTTGTGACCTTGCTGTCCCGGTGTGTGGTGTGTGAGTGGTCTCAGACCTACCCAGAGATCGGCTAATAAGGAGCTCTGAGCTCACTGCCGTAGGGTGGTGTCTGGCTGTCTCGACAGAGACTGCAGCAGATCCGAGGTGAGGTGAACATAGTCCCTTCCATGCATCACAGCATCATCCAAAATACCATTCTCCATTCACCCTTATTTTCTGTCTTCCCCCTTCCTCAACAGACATTCCCTCCTTCCCAATGCCCCTTTTACCCCATCCATCCATCTCATCCTTGGTTGTCCCCTCATGTTCACTTCCTCCACCTCTGCCTTCTCACCTCTTTTACTAATCATTCTTAAATGTGTAATTTATAAAAAGGAAAAAGGGAAATACAGATGAGAGCTCTACTTTATTTCATTAGCATAGGCATACATTAACCTCTTCAGTACAAGTAAAATTCTCTTGGGCAGCATTAGCTGCCTTATAAAATATAAAGCTACAGCTGTATTTCTCATTCTTATTTACTATCAGGCCAGTTCACAGATTATGGGGGTCACTCGGCTACAACTACAAAATAAATACAAGATGCCTATGTAGGCATCATTGTATTGAAAGGGTTGATATACAAGACATTAGTCCAATAGAGATTTATGAGAAGATTTGAGAACCATTGCTAGCCATTGGGGGTTGCAGTTTTCCAGTCTATAACCTAGATTTATTATAAAAGATGTTTTTCCCGTATGGATTTTCCATTTCAGCATTCTCTTGATATTTTGCTTTGCAGAAGTATTAAGATAAATAGACAACTGCTTCATTGTAAAATATAGAATGTCCACATGTATATACTTTTTTCTTTCCCAGAGTGGCCGAAGAAGGAACTTGGGAAGAGGAGGGATGGCAGAGCAGTACTTACTCTGTGAGCAAAGTTGGAGTGTCAGCCCTGACTCGTATCCAACAAAGGGCTTTTGATGAAGATTCACGGCCTGACCTCGTTGTGAATAATTGCCACCCAGGTTATGTTGACACTGATATGACATCACATCAGGTAGGTTATACATGTATTTTCCAATTCCACATTTTCATTTGTATAGAGACTGTAAAAGTGGATGACTAGCAAGATTGTTTAATGTGTGCCTAAGGGAGGGTAGAGTGCCAGAAGACTGGAGGAGTGTCTGTATAGTTCTGCTCTACAAGGGGACAAATGTGAGCATAGTATTTTCAGGGGGATCAGATTGTCAAGTGTAGTTAGGAAGGAAACTACAGTTTACAACATGGGGTTTAAGAAAGGTAGGGGTTGTATGTAAGGCAGATATGTGAGAAAGCTTTTATCAAAAGGTAAGGATGTTTTTATGGTCCTTTATGGATTTGGAAAAGGCTTGTGACAGGATAGACAGGAAGGCATTGTGGAAGGTTTTAGAGACATGGAATTAGGGAAAAGCTGTTTAAGGATAGTCAGGGGTTTTTGTGAGAGTAGTAGAGCCTATATTAGTATTGGAAAAGGAGAGAGTGGATTGAGGTAAAGATAGGGCTGCATCAGGGATGTCATATTGCCATGGATGTTCAGTGTGTACAAGCTGTACATGAATGGAGTGATGTGGGAGGTAAATGTGGCGGTAATGGGCAGAGGACTCAAGATGGTTAAAGAAAATAGAGAATAGTTGTAGGCGAGCCAGTTGTTGTTTGCTGATGACACTGCTTGTGGCAGGGTCAGGGGGGATTGGGAGTTAGGAGAAAGTTGAAGTTAAGTGGGTAAAAGTAAGGTGATGAGATGTGCAAAGGGAGAGGTTGACAGCTTGTTGGAAGTAAACCTTAAAGGGAGAAGCTGGAGGAAGTGGATAGCTTAGGTATTTGGGGTTCCATGCGGCAGGAAAGGGAGGAGTGGAGGTAATCTTAGCTCCTCATGGATGAAGGGTCATACCTTTCTCCTGCCTGCAAGCGAGTCAGAAGAAATGCAGCAAGACACAGCAGGGCCACTTCATTTATGCTATGCCCCAAACCCCCTAACCGAAAGTAGTAAGGAAAGGGAAGCAATTACAAGTTGTCAGATCCTGTGTGTGAAAAAGTGTCAGTCAGTTGCTCCTGGTGTCTTGCAGAAGACCCAAGAAAGTGCAACAGCCCCTGGGCAGGACCATAAATCACTTGGGGCCCCAAGAAATGTTGTTGTTGATAGTGTAGGCATTGTAGTATTAGGTGTTCTCTCTTCTTTGTGGTGATTATGTCTGGAGCAGTTTGAACCCATGGCCAGGCCTATTCTTTGTTGCTACTGTCTTAATGATGGATGGTGTTCTTGTGTGGTAAAAGGGGTTTTCTCTAGATTGTTGAAATGTTGAGTGGTTGTCTTAAAGAGCTTGTTTAGTCATTTGCCTCGTTTACATGGTAGTGAATTTTTTTTTTTTTTTTTTCTAATTGAGCATGCTCATATTAAAAGCCTACATCTCTTGATTGATGTATATATTTTCTTCTGCAGGGACCATTCACTATTGAGGAAGGAGCAGTGTGTCCATCGTACTTGGCCCTCCTTCCCAATGATGTAGAGGAATTACGAGGAGCCTACCTGTGGTCCAAGAAAGAAGTTGTTGATTGGGTTAATGGACCCACTCCTGGCCCATACTGATATGTCCATTTGGTAAGTGGAGCTGCATAGATTTCACCAACAAATAGAGGGAGTGAAGGCATACACCCATTAGTTGATCCCCGTCTGTCATGCTTCTGTGAATGGGGGTTCATTCCTGTACCCCACTCACTGCTCAGGCCAGAAGCAATACTGTAGGATGCCATGCTTTCACAGCTGAAGTTGGTTTACCTGCACAACTTCACCCCACTGGGTAGAGGCCAGAGGGAATATTTCTACATACATACATACATATACCAAAGCTTTTTCCCCCTTCCAAGGGAGGTAGCCAAAAAGGGAAAGGCATAAAAACACTCCCACCCATTTCATCCCTAAATACACTCCACACCCCTCCCACCCTTCCTCTCATCTGAGCACCTCCTGGATGACGGGTCATCCCTGCACCCTGCCCACCGCCCTGGGTCAGAAGCAGTGTCGCAAGACACAGCACATCCACAGAAAGGCCGCTTCTTTTAATCGGCGACCCCCCCCCCGTGCATATAAGGCGAGGACGGGGAGAAATCCCTTCGGGCTGCGTCAAAATTTACTCACACATACTACCCCACCCCCAACCCCCCGCCCATTCCTCCTCATGCAGTCACAACATCATCCATATACAACCATTCTCCACTCACCTCTGTCTTCCGTCCTCAACAGACATTCCCCTCTTCCCCAAAGCCCCCTTCACCCCATCCATCCACCTCATCCTAGGACGTCCCCTCATGTTCACTCCCTCCACATCTGCCTTCCATACCTCTTTTACTAGTCTTTCTTCACTCATTCTTTCCATGTGTCCAAACCATCCTAATATTCTTTCATCAACCCTATCTCCCAAATCCTTTTTCACCCCTGTTCTCCTCCTCACCTCCTCATTTCTCACTCTATCCAGCCTAGTAACCCCCACCATACTTCTCAGACACCTCATCTCAAACACATTCAAACTCCTTCTCTCTTCTTCTCTTATGTTCCACGTTTCTGCCCCATACAGTGCTGTTGGCACAATCATTCCTTCATACAGTCTCCTCTTAGCATCCATTCCCAAATGTCTATTCCTCATTACACTCTTTAAACCACCAAGGCATTTACTCGCTTCTCTCAATCTACATTCTACCTCCACCTTTTCCTGCTACACTTGCACCCAAGTATCTAAAACTATCCACTTCCTCCAGTCGCTCTCCCTTAATGTTCACTTCCAGTCTACTGCCACTTTCACCCCTTGTACATCTCATCACCTTACTTTTACCCACATTTATCTTTAGCTTTCTTCTATCACATACTCTCCCAAACTCTGCCACCAGCTTCCTCAATCCCTCCTCTGACCCTGCCACAAGCGCAGTGTCGTCCGCAAACAACAGCTGGCTCACCTCCCACTTTTCTCCATTTTCTTTAACCATCTCCAATCCCTGACTCACTACCCTAGCATTCACCTCTCGCACCACCCCATCCATGTATAAGTTGAACATCCAGGGCGACATAACGCATCCTTGACGAAGTCCCACCTTTACTTCAAACCACTCACTCTCTCCATTTCTAATCCTAACACATGCTCTACTACTCTCATAAAAACTCTTGACAGCTCCCAAAAGCTTTCCTCCTATCCCATAAATCTGCATAACCTCCCACAGTGCCTTTCTGTCTACCCTATCATAAGCCTTTTCCAGATCCATAAAAGCCCAAAAAAACATCCTTCCCCTTTCCTATAGCTTTCTCACATATCTGTCTTACCACAAAGATCTGATCTACACAACCTCTACCCGTCCTAAATCCACACTGTTCCTCACCAATTACTCCTTCTGTTCCTCTCCTAATCCTCTCAATTAAGATCCTCCCATAAGCCTTCCCTACTACACTCAACAGGCTAATCCCTCTGAAATTACTACATTCACTATTGTCCCCTTTTCCC
Organism: Oratosquilla oratoria; assembly: GCF_046742065.1. NCBI lineage: Eukaryota > Metazoa > Arthropoda > Malacostraca > Stomatopoda > Squillidae > Oratosquilla > Oratosquilla oratoria. The sequence continues at coordinate 13,316,481 of NC_134785.1, forward strand.
TTGTAAAGAGGAACTATACAGGCACTTCTCCAGTCCGGTACTCTACCCTCTCTCCAGTAAACATTAAATAACCTCACCAACCAGTCCACCATCACTGAACCTCCCTTTTTCAGACATTCTGCATGGCATCCATCCAGACCAGGTGCCTTACCTGCTTTCATCATCTTTACAACTGCCTTCACCTCATCCTTCCTTATTTCTCCTCACTCCTCACTCTCATTTTCTTCGCATTTCCCACTGCAGCTATCTTTCCTTCCCTATCCTCCTTCACATTCAGCAACTCCCTAAAATATTCTGCCCATCTTCCCCTCACTGCCATCTCTTCCATTATCATCTCTCCATCTGTACCTTTTACCTTTTCTTCCCTACTTGATTCGCCTCCTCTTCCTCTTAATTTCTTTCCAAAACATCTTTTTATTACTTTCAAAATTTTCTGTCATACTCCTACCCCATTTCACATCTGCTCTCCTCTTTGCCTCCTTTACCTTTTGCTTTACTTCTTTTCTTTTCTTTGTACGTCTCATATGACTCCCCTGTCCTCTTTTGTAACCAATCTGTGAATGCTCGCTTCTTCTCTTCTACAACCTTCTTTGTTTCCTCATCCCACCATTCACTACCCTTTCTTCTATTTCCCCCTGTCCTTCTTGTTCCACACACCATCCTTGCACACTTTAAGACTCCCTCCTTGAACCATCCCCATTCCTCCTCCACACCCATCTCTGCTCTATCCTTTACTCCCTCCCACTCCTCCTTCAGCTTCTTTTCGTACTCCTTCTCCTTTTCCTTTTCATTCAAGGAGTTCACTCTAAGAACCTCCCTACCTTTTGTCCCTTTCCTCCTTCTCCATCTATCCTCCACTCTCAGCTTACCTTCCACCAAAAAATGATCTGATATTCCCCCACCCTCTCCCCTTAGCACATGTACATCCTTAACTCTTCCTATCATAATCCTATTTACCACTACATAATCCATTAGCGCTCTATCTACCACCCTCTCCCATGTGTACTTATGCTTGACTTTCTTCCGAAACACTGTATTTGCTATCATCAACTCTCTTTCTAGACACATTTCCACCATCAACTCTCCACTACGATTCTTTCCTGGAACTCCACACTTCCCAACCACTCCATCGATTGGACCATTTCCCACCCTAGCATTAAGGTCTCCCAGTACTATTACATTGACATTTCTTCCTAAACCCTCTATGCACTCATTTAAATCTATCCAAAAGGCCTCCCTTTCTTCCATGCTCTTCTCACTGCCAGGCCCATATGCACTTACAAAGACCCACATCTCCTTTCCCAGTTTCACCTTCATCCACATTATCCTTGAGGAAACCTCCTTCCACTCCACTAAAACCTCCTTCCACTCCACTATTTGTTTACCTATCTCCTCACTTACTAGAATAGCCACCCCTTCCCTCCCTCGCCCTCTCTTCACTCCTGATAACCTCCCACTTACACTCCCAAACTTAAGGCCTGTCTACACGAGCGGGCCTGCCCGTGAATGTTGTCCACACGACCGAAGTGATGAACAGCTGGGCCTGCCCGACGATGTTGCCAGTAGCGGGTGGAGTGCTGTACGAGAACCATGGTGCCTAGCATTGTCAAGAAAAAGATTTTGTGCTCTATGATAATAGCTGTGTGTCTCAAGAAGAAAAAGAAGAAAAGGATATGGTTCACGATATTATCTTGCGTCTGGCAGGGTAGAAACTCCAGCTACCGGGCACCAGCTCAGTGGCCTTTCGGTCAGTGGCTTTCGGGCAATTTGATCATTTGCCCGTCAAATATGCCCGTTAACGGGCAAGCCCGCCGATCAGGCCCGCTCGTGTAGACAGGCCTTTACACTCACCCTTCCCTTTCAACTTAGTTTCACTCAAAGCCAACACATCCATCTTTCTTCTCACAAACATACTACCTATCTCTTCCCTTTTACTCTCATCTGTACCACATCCACGCACATTAAAAGACCCAAACCTTAGGGTGCTGGCCCGAGGCCCTCCAGCACCCCTTATGCCTTTCCTTTTCTTTTTAGGAATCTGCCCCTTGGGGCTACAGGGAGAAGGATGCCTAGTCCCTCTCCCCGTCCCTTTCTTCTCGCCTCTTACGATCCAAGTGGGAAACTTGGTGGCAGTATTCTTTCCCCCCACCACAGGGAATTCCCCCATCACAGAAAGAGAATACTCAGAGAAATGGTACAGGACAGCAACAAGGGGTTGGGGGACAGCATAACGGAGGGACAGTCGTAGTATAAAAGTGTCATGTCATTTCTCTATGAACAGAATTTCTTCTATCATAGACAAAATGATGTGTGGCTCTGGTCCGTAGGGGCGCCCCATATAGACCCTAAAGTATCGACTGCATGCTACTTTGCCACAATAACAAGCAGTCACAATTCACCTGTAGAGCTCTTTCTTCCAGACCATGTTGATTTATGGACGAAAGGATCTGGTGAAACTATGTAGTACTTGACAAAAGTACTGTCTGTCCAGGTTGAGGTGGACAGTACTTTTCTTGAACCTGGAAAGACCCATACAAGTGGCATGGTTTTATGTAATAATTTTGCCTGTCTACAGCGAGCAGAGCTTATCAGTGAGCCAAGAATTAATCACTGCAGTCATTGTCTTGCTGCTGAAGAGGAAGGTCGTGTGCCCAATGCCCACCATGATATTTAAACCACCCTGTGTAACCAATGTGAACAGTACAAAGATTGAGTGCAGAAACCATAGTCCAAATAGTTGCCCTAAAAAAAAATTTGGTTGGCTTTGAGGAAAATTGCCAAACAAGTTGGGATGTTGAGTCACACTGTTCAGTGTTGGGTTGCCAAATTTACCCACGAGGGAGGCAGCTAGACTCCTAACATTGCTAAGAAGCCTAGGAGGTCTAACAAGATGGATTGGGCTAAAACTGTTGTGAAACATGAACTAGTCTAATTTTTGTGTGACAGCCATACAAGTGAAAGAAAAGGTCCCAGAACTGTTTGGAGAGTATTCAGTGAGAACCGTAAACCACTGTATTGTCGAGTTGGGGTACATGAGCCACCATCCAGTGAAGAAGCCTCTTCTGACCCTTCAGCAGAGGAAATTTCTTTTGTTCAGCAGCCAGATTTCTTGATGGCAAACAAAGGAATTTTCCTCTGTTGAAGGGTCAGAAGAGGTTTCTTCACTGGATGGTGCCTCGTGTACCCCACGTTGACAATACAGTGGTTGATGGTTCTCACTGAATACTCTCCAAACAATTCTGGGTTATTTTCCTTCACTTGTGAATTAGACTAGTTCATGTTTCACAATAGTTTTAGCCCAATCCATCTTGTTAGACCTCCTAAGCTTCTTAGCAGTGTTAGGAGTCTAGCTGCCTTCCTCGGGGGTAAATTTGGTAACCCAGTGGTGAATGGTGGGGGTAAACATGCCAACTTGTTCGGCAATTTCCCTCATTTGCCAGCCAAATATTTTTTGAGGAAAACTATCTGGGCTATGGTTTCTGCCCTTAGATCTTTAGGCATATTGGTAACAGAGGGTGGCTGAGAAGATTTCATGGGGGGGTGTTTGAGAGGGTGGCCCTGGACAGAGGGGTCATGGCATACACAACCTACCTTCTCACCAACAAGACAATGACTTGACATGATTAATTGTTGCCTTGTTGATAAGCTCTACCCCTTCCTCACTTGCTGTAGGTGAACAGAATATTTGGCACAAAACCATACCACTTGCATGGTCTTTCCAGATTTGACAAAAGTACTGTAGAACCAGCAAGAAAGTATAATCTATCTTGATGATGATGCCATGATGCATGGAAGGGATTTCTCCCCTTCTCTTTTTCTGCATGAGGAGACAGACAAGAGGGATCACTGATTGAATGAAGCAGCCTTGCTGTGGATGTCTTGCTGCCCTGCTTTTGACCCAGGGCAGTGGAAGCGATTCAGGGAAGACCTGTCATCCAGGAGCCAAGAAAAGAGGGTGTTGAATGGGAGTGGATTTATTTCTTTTGACTTTGGCTAATTGCCCTGTTAGGGGAAAAAAAAAGCCCTGGGTATATCTATATACCAAGAACTTTTTCCCCCTTACAAGGGAGATAGCCAAATCAAAAGGCAAGTACACCCAGACTAAACCACCATCCTTTCTTTCCTCTCATCTTAGTTCCTCATGAATGACATGTCATCCATCCCTGGGTCAGAAACAATGCAGTAAGACACAGCACATCCACAGCAAGGCCACTTCACTGTCATTTTCTTAGTACCTTCCATCTCCCTACCCTCCTCCACATACAAAAGCTCCAAAAATATTGTGCCCACCTTACCACCACCTCTTGTTAGCATTTACCCACTTTGTTACAGGTACATGAGTTACATGGATGTCTACTTTTCTACTTTGCCATATGTATGATGGTGGAAATGTGCCTAGAAAGAGAGTTGATGATAGCAAATACAGTGTTTCGGAAGAAAGCCAAGCATAAGTACACATGGGAGAGGGTGGTGGAGGGAAGGGTGGTAGATAGAGCACTAATGGATTATGTAGTGGTAAATAGGATTATGATAGGAAGAGTTAAGGATGTACATGTGCTAAGGGGAGAGGGTGGGGGAATATCAGATCATTTTTTGGTGGAAGGTAAGCTGAGAGTGGAGGATAGATGGAGAAGGAGGAAAGGGACAAAAGGTAGGGAGGTTCTTAGAGTGAACTCCTTGAATGAAAAGGAAAAGGAGAAGGAGTACGAAAAGAAGCTGAAGGAGGAGTGGGAGGGAGTAAAGGATAGAGCAGAGATGGGTGTGGAGGAGGAATGGGGATGGTTCCTTGTCAAGGAGGGAGTCTTAAAGTGTGCAAGGATGGTGTGTGGAACAAGAAGGACAGGGGGAAATAGAAGAAAGGGTAGTGAATGGTGGGATGAGGAAACAAAGAAGGTTGTAGAAGAGAAGAAGCGAGCATTCACAGTTTGGTTACAAAAGAGGACAGGGGAGTCATATGAGACGTACAAAGAAAAGAAAAGAGAAGTAAAGCAAAAGGTAAAGGAGGCAAAGAGGAGAGCAGATGTGAAATGGGGTAGGAGTATGACAGAAAATTTTGAAAGTAATAAAAAGATGTTTTGGAAAGAAATTAAGAGAGGAAGATGAGGCGAATCAAGTAGGGAAGAAAAGGTAAAAGGTACAGATGGAGAGATGATAATGGAAGAGATGGCAGTGAGGGGAAGATGGGCAGAATATTTTAGGGAGTTGCTGAATGTGAAGGAGGATAGGGAAGGAAAGATAGCTGCAGTGGGAAATGCGAAGAAAATGAGAGTGATGAGTGAGGAGAATGGAGAAATAAGGAAGGATGAGGTGAAGGCAGTTGTAAAGATGATGAAAGCAGGTAAGGCACCTGGTCTGGATGGATGTCATGCAGAATGTCTGAAAAAGGGAGGTTCAGTGATGGTGGACTGGTTGGTGAGGTTATTTAATGTTTGCTGGAGAGAGGGTAGAGTACCGGAGGACTGGAGTAGTGCCTGTATAGTTCCTCTTTACAAGGGAAAAGGGGACAAGTGTGAATGTAGTAATTTCAGAGGGATTAGCCTGTTGAGTGTAGTAGGGAAGGCTTATGGGAGGATCTTAATTGAGAGGATTAGGAGAGGAACAGGAGGAGTAATTGGTGGTATGTGTGAGTAAATTTTGACGCAGCCCGAAGGGATTTCTCCCCGTCCTCGCCTTATATGCAAAGGGGGACGGAGAGGGGGGGTCGCCGATTAAATGAAGCGGCCTTGCTGTGGATGTACTGTGTCTTGCGACACTGCTTCTGACCCATGGCGGTGGGCAGGGTGCAGGGATGACCCGTCATCCAGGAGGTGCTCAGATGAGAGGAAGGGTGGGAGGGGTGTGGAGTGTATTTGGGGATGTAATGGGTGGGAGTGTTTTTGTGCCTTTCCCTTTTTGGCTACCTCCCTTGGAAGGGGGAAAAAGCCTTGGTATATGTATGTATGTATGTATGATTTGTCACAAACTGTACAATTTGTAAACCACTCAACCAAGGCACATGCAGAATATATGGGATATTTACAATGTTTCCAGTGTTATGCACCCAATATTTTATGTACAAGCGAGTATGGTGGGGATCAGGTTCTAGCCCCGTTTCATCTCACTGCACTGAGACAAGAGACAGGCAACCTTCTGTTGCATTATAAGGGGAAATGGCTGTTGGTTATGTAAACATCCTTACCCAGCAAGTGGGAGGTCTTGGGTTTATTCCCCAGGCAGTGTACTGATGTTTTCTCAACTTTCCCTGCCTCAACAAAAATCAAAATACTTTACCTGTGGCATGTATTTATGTGAATTTCCTTTCTCTTAGCTCAAGATGGTGTTTGGCAGAAGAGCACAGATAGTATAGAGGAATCATATTTTCACATCTCCTGCACCTCAACTCCAAACAAGTAATATCAGGAATTCTTCAGTGCCTGTTGTATCTTGTTATAAATAGTAAAAGTAATTATACTATTATTTCCCTTCCACAATGGCATGCATAGGACATTCTATATAAAAAAAAATATTACCAATTTGGAAGCCCACAACCCTCCAATGCACCAAATTTAAAGATTTGGAGATTCATTGGGGAAATGCATAAACTGTAATGTCTATCTAGTTAATGACAGATGCAGAGAAAATGTAATCTAGCAAACCAATTAAGAAAGCATTAACACAGAATAGGACTGGCTGGATTCAAAATGCCCCAGATGCAACCACCACAGAAAACACAGGTCACTTAATGCTATGCCCCACACATACATACATATACCAAAGGCTTTTTCCTCCTTACACGGAGGGTAACCTATACAGCCGTGACAAGTCACTCCAGGGTCACCAGTGTAGTGATGCTACTATTGGTGAAGAGAAAGGTTTTGGCGAGTTCATCTCCTTTATTGTAAGGTACGAGTGAACTGATTTTACAAGCTGCGGAAGCCAATATATATATATATCGGCTTCCGCCGCATGTAAAATCAGTTCACTCGTACCTTACAATAAAGGAGACAAACTCGCCAAAACTGCCACATGTAAAATCAGTTCACTCGTACCTTACAATAAAGGAGACAAACTCACCAAAACCTCTTTCTCTTCACCAATAGTAGCATCACTACACTGGTGACCCTGGAGTGACTTGTCGCGGCTGCACAAGCCAAAAAGAAAGGCATAGAAACCACTCCCACCCTTTCCATCCCCTACATACTCCACTCCCCTCCACCTTCCTCCCTCCCTCTCATTTGGCACCTCCTGGATGACAGGTTATCTCTGCATCCTGTCCACTGCCCTAGGTCAGTAGCAGTGTCGCAAGACACAGCACATCCACAGCAAGGCTGCTTCACAGCACAACTCTCTTTAAACAACTTGTAGTCCCACCTGGAGGCTGCAGGTCTTCTGAAAGAGAGTAGGGGCAACAGATCGATTCTCTGCATCAAACCTGATGGATCACAAGGTTCCCTATGGCCAAGCTTCCCCACACCCTGTTCTTCCTTTAAACCTGAACTGGCCACACTTAAACTGTACAAACACTGTACTGGCCTGGCAACTGCCAGATACAACCACAGAGCACCCAAGACCACACTCCTTCACTCCAGACAACAAAATCTCTGCCAAGTGACGTATAAGTTGAATCAATGGCCATAACCAGTATCTTGTGGACTACAGATCTCCTGTGAATTGAGGGGAACTCATTTTTGTGGTGAGTTTATCCAAATTCCACTGTGCTAGCTTGTCAATTTCTTGAGTATTCAAGTGATGATTTACCATTCTGCAAATCTAGATAGAGATTTGTCATTAGAATTTGAATACCAAGTGTGAACTTTTCAATTTTGAATATACCACAAAAATAGATAAAATTTTGAATACAAACTACAAAGTGCCTGATGCCAATCTTTCATCATCCCAGTGTAGGTACAACCCTATGTACAATGAGTTACTTTGTAAAGAACAAGATCTGTAGATCAATGGGAGTGGCTACTGACCACTTGCTGGATGCCAGACAAGTAACAATGGGCTAAATATTGGTAATATTATTTGAGAAATAAATGACTTTGCAATCCTCAGTGTTAGCAAAAGGAACAAGCTTCCTGTGTAGCAAATGTCATAATTTTGTTCAGTCTTTAGATAATAACTACATGGTGTAAAATGCTCTTCTCCTGTTTTGTATACATTCTCAATAATGACTTGTCAACATTCTATTGCATTGAAATCTGGACATGACCCATTTAGTGAACATTCCTGGCACCACAACAAAATGTATAAATAGCAGTAAATATTACAGGGATACATATCAGACTAAAAATGAAAAACAAACTCGAGCTATATTCAATTGAAAGTTTTATTACAGTTATTACAATACCAATTCATCCCATTCATACAATTTTATATAAACATTCAGCCACATTTTATGTTGCATTTGCAAGTAATTAATACAAAGTGACAGTTTTATCAAAGAATTGTTAGACCAAGTCATCACAACTGCATTCATATAAATGCTGCCCTTATCATATTCTTATGCAACTTTAAAGTATTTCTTCAATACAGTAGCACAACTTGCTAATTTATGACCCTGTAAATATCCTGTATAGCAAGTTAAGTTAAATCACTTTTCTATCCTGACTTCAGTTATGAAGTTACTAGTCAACTGCAATTCCAATGGTCTTCAGTCTAATGCTTGATCTCGTATGTTTCCATAGTGTAACAGACCATAAATGCCTTTATCAGGATACATCTTGTTAAATGCTTCTACTCTTTACAAACAAGAAGGGTTCCACCTTGGTCACAATTTGGTCAATTTGAGCAGGCAACCGCGGGGCTCCCATTGAAATTTAATTGTGTAATTTGTTGATGGGATGCTTCTTTAACTTGCTATGGAATGTAGTCACTTCTGGACTACTCTGGTTAATGGCAATTTTATTCATGTGGGTTGACTTGACAAATCCAAATGTATTTCGATGCCTGAAGACTTAATTCGAGCTATTGGCAAATAACATTCATCGGCTACAAGAAGCCTCCACTTGGCATCCTATTATTTTTCAAGGCTTATTTGCAGAGGAATAAACCACAAAGTGTTTGACTGACTACTCGAGGAACTGCCGGCAACAATTCATCTGAAAAGCTTCGTTTACCAACTTCTATTTATATCCTACATTGCTTTGGCATTCTGTAAATACTTTCCAATACATGGATGTCTATGTTTATATATAAACACCTCTTAATTTAAGCAAGGGTTACATACCTGCAGACCATGCATAATTTAAAAAAAATGCATATATTAAAACCCATTTCATTATATGAAAATAAGTGATTATGTTCCGCATACACAAAGATAACCATACTTATGCGTAAAGCCTCAATTATCATAACATAGTAACGACACATATATACAATATATCAACAAAAATATTTAACATAGTACATATACACACAAAAACTTGCTATAAAAAAGCTCGAGAAATTGCCATTATTTGAAGATGGTGCTTTGAATTCCCCCCCAAAAGGAAGCCCCACATTACTCAGAAAGAAAATCAAACTTGCATAAATTAAGAGGTACTGCGTGTGTTTGTGTGATTCACCACGGTCTTGGATCACATGTTGGACTTTTGATAGACAGTTATTACCATCCCTGATGAGAGCTTAGAGCTCATGTGTGGCCTGATATATTTGGATAGTGACACCAGGATAAAGATCAAGTTGCCTCCAACTGGTGAACCCTAATCCATTGGACAAGAGCACCTTGGTATTAGGAGAGTTGCTGTCCTGATTAGGTTCTTGCTCACTTCTCTGGTATCACATCCAGTTTGACTGCCAAAAAGACATTCACACCACCTTAATTGCGTCTGCCTCTGACTGGATAGTGGGGTTGAGGGACAGAGCAATTGGGTTGGGTTACCACCGTCTCCCGGTACACATTAACATTGACTCAGTACTTGTTTCTGTTTCATAACAGACACAGGAATTGATTATGCCAATAAAGGTGGGGAAAAGGAGCGGCAACTGCTCATACAAACCTCACCTTCACTTATCCTGATGGGCTTTTAGCTATTCAGTTGAGCCTTCACTTTGATGCCAGATGAAAACAAAAACTGAATTTTTACGAGGTGACGAGTGATACGAGGGTCTGTGTTGTGTCTTGAGTGAGTAAAACTTCAAAGATCTGGGACTTGGGTGTGTAAACCTATCTGGAGCTTTCCATAGTTACAGGACCTATCACTTACCTAATCGAGTAAATAACAATAAAGCATATCACACTTACTTCACAGCACTACTTTTATGCAATGGTGGAGTATCAAAATTGATTACAAATTATCACAAAAGTATTAACCACACATCTAAGCACCAAATACAGTATGTAGTGCTGTACATGTAGTATACTGTTTATGCACTATTTTCTATTATGATTAAGTGTGCATGTCAACAGATCATCTTCAGCAAAGGTTATTTTTACCCTAAGGATGGACATTTTTTCTTTAAATTTAAGTTTTATTAACAATACCCCACCAAACATTAACAGATTTCAAGTCATGACAACCTGGTTTTTTATGCAAATAGGACATGTGGTAAAACACAGCAAAATTAAATAAAATACAACTACTGCCAAACCATATGTAATATTGGTTACATTCACTCTGAAAATAAATAAACCTTACCTGGATTTTTTTTCTTCTAGTTTTCAAATATAAACATGTCTGGCAGTAGTTGATAATGTTAAGTAATTTTACTCGCATACTCTTATTTAAGGGTATACCTTTAGTATTTTCTTATGGACATTCACCAAAGTGAAATTTCACTTTTTGGGAAGTGGTATAGTCAGATGACATACAATGGAGTATTACTGTACTTTAATATATAGTTCTGGAGCCAGTGCAACACTTAATGTAAGGACGGGACTATGGAAGTAAGGATACAGGATGCTGGCAGACAATTACTACATGTAGTTTGAAGAGTGCATAAACAACCAGTCACGACACTGGTTCACCTTTAGCAAGGATAACTTTAGCCTATGAATGGGACAGCCTACCATGGTTTTATTCCTAGCTCATTTTGTAAGTTTAAATATGTTTTCAACTTTTGACTTTTTCCCTATGAAACCAAACAGCAACGTTTATATTTCTTGTTTATTTCTATTTAGTTTGTAGTACTTTATTTCATTGTTTTTTGGCCTACATTTGAAATTTAAAACTAGCAGACCTTTCTTCCCAAAATCTGATCTTTGAAGTTTTACTACAAATGCCTCGAAAAACACAAGGGAATCCTCTATCTATTTGCTCCACTGTTTAGTCACCTTTTACAAGACACACAAAGAGGTGGTGTCCTAAAAGTGGTACAGAAAAGATTCTAGAAGAGCAGGAATGAGGGATTGTTGTTGTTGTTGTTGTTGTCGTTCCCTAGACTGTCTGTCCGAGCAGTCCCGTCTCCCCAAGGAAGGCCACAGCCGAGACTGGGTTTTCCCACAAATCCTTTATAGAGTGTATGTTGTGTTGTTTGCGTGCATGATTGTGTATAATGCAGTCTTCCATTATGTGTTGTATGGTATGGGGTGAAGTGTTACATCCTGGGCAGCTGTTCACAACACGGTCGTCCAGCCTCCTCTGGTAGCTTAGAAGTGCTGGGTGGTGACCGCATCGCAGTCTGGCCAAGTGGACTCTGTCCTTACGTGGGAGAGAGGATTCAGAAGGGTGGATATCAGGGGGTCTGGCATGCAGCAGTGTGTTGTCTTTCAGCGTGTTAATGGAGCGGTGAGTGATATGATTATGAATATGTTTCCGGAGGCTGGTATTTGGTGGTTGTGGAGGAAGAGAAGAGAGTATCTTTGTGTAATAAAGGTCTTTGGGTGTAGTTTTAATGTTTCTTGGTGTGTGTGGGTGTTCTGCTATGTAGTGTAACGGGTGTGATGTGTTTGTGGTGGCTGCAGCAAGTGTTTGTGTGCCTCTCATGTCGAGGTGTTCCTTGACTTTGAGGACTTTTGTTTCATGGTGTAAATGGTCTGTAGGTGATGTATTTGTGCAGCCTGTAATTGTTTTTAGGGCTTTGTTTTGTATGATTTGAAGGGTGTTGTGGTGTGTCTCACTGAGATTAGGAGCCCATGCAGGACTCGCATAATTCATCACTGAGCGTATACATTGTTTGTATATTGTTATATTAGTTTCTTTGTTTTGTCCAAATGTTGTTCCAGTGATTGACTTAAGTGCGTTAAGTCTAGGTGTGCATTTGTTTTTTATGTTTGTGAGGTGTTGTTTGAAAGACATGGATGTATCGTATGTTACACCAAGAATTTTCGGTGTGTTTGTGTGTGGTATTAGAGTGTTGTTGATGTAGAGATGAGGTATGTATTTGTGTTCTTTTGTCCAGTTGGTGAGAAGTGTTGCTGTAGATTTGGTTGGAGCTATTTTGAGTCTGTTTGTGATGAACCATGTGTTGAGTGTGTCAAGGTAAGGCTGGATTATTTCTGCAGCTTTGTCTGTGTTACGATGTGTGCATGTGATTGTTATGTCGTCTGCGTAAGAAGAGATTTGTATTTCTGAGGTGTCTGGCGTGGGTAAGTCATGCATGTATAGATTAAATAATGTGGGGGATAGAACTGAGCCCTGCGGTACTCCGTTCTTAATGTTTCTGATGTGCGATGATTGGCCATTATATGACATATGAGCATTCCTGCCTGCCAGATAATTGGCCAGCCATCTTTTGGTGTTATTGTGCATGTCTGTGTTATATATTTTATTTGTTAGGTTGTGGCGGGGGATAGCATCAAAAGCTTTACTAATGTCCAATGTTATAAGAAGTGTTCTGTGGTGGGGCCTATCTGAATTGATGCCATCAAAAATTCTTTGTGTGAGGTTTGTCAGAAGAGTGTTTGTGGAGTGTAGTGGCCTAAAACCGTGTTGTGAGTCAGCAAGGGGAATATATGGTGTGACAAGTTTAAGTATTAGGCGTTCAATGACTTTAGAGGGGGTGCAGAGAAGTGTGATTGGGCGGTGCGATGATGGGATTGTTGGGTCTTTGTTCGGTTTTGGGATGGTGATTATTTTACCATGCTTCCAGATGTCGGGTATAGTGTTGTGTGAATAGCTGTAGTTTGCAATGTTTGTGAGTGCGTGTATACCTTGTGGTCCAATGTGTTTTAGGTGGATGTTGCTTATGTTATCAGGGCCACAGGCAGATGAGTGCTTGAGACTATGCATTATGAGTTTTGTCTGACTGTCTATGAAGGGTGTATAGTCTGAGTCTGTGGGAAAGTCTTTCTTACGTCGAATGGTGCGTCGGTCGTCAGGGTGAGATGTAAGATGGCTCGTCTGTGCAAAATGACGTATGAGTGCGTTTGCTTGTTGTCTGTTTGAGGGTAGATTATCTGTTGTTGTGATTATTGCTGCGTGAGAGCGTGTAGTGTTAGTGTTGGATAGTGTGATGCTGTTGAGTGTTTTGTACAATTTGCTGGTGTTTGTTTTGTGATCAAGTGTATTGATAAAGTTTTGCCAATTTTGTGTTTTTTGTTCATGTATTTTATTGGCAATCACAGTGTTTAGTGTTTGTATTTGGTCTGCTATGTTTTGAGGGATAGGTGTGGGGGTATCGTGTTTAAGTGTGTCACGTTGTCTGATGAGGCCTTGGATTTCTGGTGTGAAGTTGGGGTTGTGTGATTTTCTGTTGCCTCTAGGGATGTATCTCTTGTCTGCGTTTTGTATGATTGTATTAAAAGCGTGCACAGCATTGTTTATGTTTGTGATTGGTGTACTGTTAAGTGTTTCAAAATGTTGTTCTGTCTCTTCATTAAAGGCTTCCCAGTTAGCTCTCTTGTAATTGGTGTAAGTGTGTCTGTGGCCAGCTGGGGTGCATCTTGTTTTGGTGGTGATGATGATTGGAAGGTGGTCAGAACCAAGGGCTCCGACCACTCTCCATGATGTTGTTGGGGTTAGGCAGGGGGAGCAAAAGGTGATATCAGGAGAGGAGGGAGTGTAGAGGGCTTGGTATGGGATATGTGTATGATTATGCGTGTTGTTCATGATAGTCAATGAGTCGAGTTGAGTCTGTATATCAAGCCCTCTGTCTGTGTCGGGGTTGTCGACAAACCAGGCAGACGACTTGGCGTTGAAGTCACCACCCATGATCAGGTTGGGGATTGAGGTTAGTTGGCTGAGCTGAGGTCTGAAGGTGTTTGGAACTGTGGGGGATGATTGGGGGGGAATGTACGTGATTGTGAAAGAAAGTGGCTCAGCGTTCCTCTGAGTGGAGACTTGGCTCCAATTACAGAAGAATGTTGCATGACTGGTCCATCGAGGTGTTACTAAAATCCCTAGATATTAACAGCTTACTAAGAAGCCAACACCCCAGCATGGGGCTGTTTGTAGATGGAGACAAAAGGAAAAAATTGCTCACGTATTGCAAAACGGACTGCTATGGGAATGAAAAATATAGGTGAAAACAGAGGCACCACACTTAATTGGATGGAAGACTTCCTGATGGAGAGGCAGATCATGAACACATGAAATCATTCAATAGTTAAAAAGGTAAAAAATAGATTGCCACCAGGATTAGTGCCGACACCAATGTTGTTCTAAATCTACAATAATATGGGGGGAGGCACTATATTGCTACATAAACACATTTGCAGATAACAAAAATACTTAGGAAAACAAAGAAATGACAGGTCAAATGAAGCAATACATGAGAATATAAACAAAAGCATCAATCAATGCCACCTTGGGTTTCTTTGTACAGAAACTCAGACCTACAGCAGCCAATAAAGCTTCTCAAGCCTTCACATTGATCCTTACAGAGGATGAAATATCGAATTGATATATGTGATGTGTGATGAATACAAAACATTGATGGTCCAAAAGTGTCAAACAGACTTAATCACTAACAAATATAGTGCAATACATCAAGGTTGAGGTTACAAAGTGCAACACCCAAAAATCAATGAGCAAAAAATAAAGACCTGGAAAATCGTAAACATCTTGGGCTTCAGCCCATCAATACAAAGTATTCCCCAAGGTTAAGTGAAAACTCGTGGAAATTTGAAACGGAGGGACTACAAAAACATGTGACATTCCCCATTTTGCATTCTCCAGAGATACAATGGTTGTAGCTTCTTAGAATGTTGTGCACGTCAACATGAAGTCTTGCATGATTACAGCCTCTACTCCATTTCATTCTACCATGAAATATCAGTCAAGCCTGAATAAAACCTGGGGTATGCCAAAAATGTATATTCTATTCTATATACCAAGGTCTTTTCCCCCCTTACCTGGGGGGTAGCCAAAGTAAAAAAATGAAAGGTGCAGATGGAGAGATGATAACAGAGGAGGAAGCAGTAAGGGAAGGGGTATAACAAAACACGTAAAAGATAGCAAAGGGGTCACGCTCAACTCCTATCCCTAAGCCAATTAAAGCCATGTTTTTCATCAACACCTGGAACGAGCATTATCACAGCAAAGGGGGTGAACCAAGACCATCTTATCTTCTTCAGCACAAGGACTTTCACCAAGCCAAATAAAACAGCCTGGCATTTAATTAGAACAAAATCTGTAACAAGCATTATCATTACAAAAAGGGTTATAAAAAGTTAGACACCAAACACCAATTCAACACCATAGTTCACAGACCAATAGTATGGTATACAAATATCTATGTGGCACTTCCTTGCTATGAAGACATAGTGAAAATACAAACAACCCAATCTCTAACATCAAGTTTTTGCTATATCTTAAGTCCCCACAAAATGACATTAAAACTGGAGTGTCTAAACAACAATTAAATGGTGGGCTCCAAGTTTGGAAGAATCATCTTACACAGAAGGTGGTGTCACCAGAAATATCAGTACAAGAGGAAAGAGGAGAGTAACATCACAAACCCTAGGCAAAGAATTACAACAGTACACAAAGTAAAAATACTTGAGGCAAAAAATGTTGTTAACAATAATACATGGCCTTTTGTCTACATTCAAAACTGGAAAATAAAATGTTCACCAAAGATATCAAAATAGCTTCCTGAACAGTGAAATGGGACTAGTGAATTGGTTTATCCGATGAAAATGTGTTCTGACCACATACAGATTTAAGGAAAACTGCTCTGCTAAGATAAAACACCACATAAACTAAAAGGCAAACCAAATACCAGAAACCGGTTACATAATGCAAGTACATTCATTATAATTAATAACAGATAATTATCTATCCCACACAAATATACAGAAGTGTACTCAGCATTTAACATTTTAGAGTGGACTGCCTTCTGTATTTACTTTAAAGATACATACCAAAGGCTATTTTACCTTTATATGGAGGGAGGGGACAGTCAAGGTGACCCTCCTCTTGCATACACTACAATTAGGTAAATTGGATACACAAAAGACAGTCCCATCTAAAACAAACAAATTTAAAGCAAAGTTTCATCGATTGAGAAAAGAGACGTGACTCCACGAGTACTCCTTTCTTATACATCACAATTAGGTAAATAGATATACAGTAACTTAAGCCATCACCCAATTGCAATTACCGATATACATATGTGGTTTACTTGACTGAGTATCATAGTATCCATTCTCGTAAGATTCTCTTTATAGCTCAATACAGCTTTACAATTTTTATTTCGGTGGTCATGGTCTGAATGCATAGTGTTTTCAAATAGTAGTTTGAAGTTTGGAAAATACTCGGAAATCCTTTGCACTTGACTTGTTCTCCCGTTTGAAAACGTGCCCACAACTTTTCCGTGCATACAACCTGAAACAACTTTAATTTTTTTGTTACTGACGAGAACCCTGCTTTCACACAACAGACAAGAATGGTCCTCTGACTTTCCAATAAATTTCCTACTAAGAAAGTTTCTGATATCTGTTTATCAGTACAGTCTCTTTGGTTTATTGGTGGCAGTGGTAGGTGGGTAGGAGCAGAGGAAGAGGTAACTTGCTAGTTTTCTTCTTCCCCCGTGTGAAAGTCAAGGAAAACTAGTTGAAGTTGACATTAATTGGCCAATACCAATATCACACCAAAGAGGTAGAGCTACAGACATGGTTTGGAAGAGACTTGAGAATAGTGACAGGTGTGATAGGAGAGCAACAGAGAGGAAGACTAAAGAAGTTATGTGATAAGCATTAGTGGAAATTAGTATCCAATCATGATAGAAAACTGCACGACTGATCCATGGGAATGTCATAAAAGTTCCAAAAATTCTGATTGCATAACATTCATGCAGTCAATACCCTGTACAGTCTGAAGTCGAGAGATCTCACGCCCACTGTGGTAAGAGTACCAATACCTTGGTCCCTTGGTAATACTAATCACATTTCATGCAAGGCATTGATAATAATTTCAAGTTCCCTATATATAACTAAACCATCTGTGCAAACTGCATAATTTTTAGAAAACTTCCAGCATGCACCTTCACATTCAAATTGTATTTTATACAACTGTAAGCAATTGACCGTTTTAAAAAACTCCAGACATACCTAAACATTGCAACCTTTACAGGTTTCTCCATCTACAGTCTTCAAGTAATCCAACATAACCAAGAAATAAATTTGTTTCAGTACACTCAAGATTAAATCACATTCCTTGAATCAAATACATGCCTAAATTTCTTCCACAATACAAAAATAGAACAAGATAATACCGTAGATGCAAACAATTTATAAAACCACAAACAAGCCACCCTGAAAACTGTCAAATTATGTCACCAAGTATCTCGTACATTACTCCTAGCAAGCTTGAAGCCTGTATGGCAAACACTTGTACCTTGCCTTGTTCCATGGCATCTTTTTGTGTAGGCTCAATGTGGTTTCAACATCAATATAACTGACAACTAATCAGGTGTTTGCCTATTATGCACATATTATAATCTAACGAACTTTGGGATAAAATTTTTAGCCTATGTCACTCCAAGGTATTTCTCTCTCTCTACACTTCTTATTTCTACCTCACAAAGTTTGTGCATGCAAGCTCAACACTGGTCATCATGCTCAGCCACCTTACAAGTAGGTATTGGCAAAATCTTGGGAGAAAAATATATATATTTTCTACAACTTGTCCAGTTGCAGTACAATGCATTGTGCTGCAGTCCTGTTCATACTTTGTAAGACTATTCTCAAACAAACAAACATGGGGCATCTTGAGCTTATGACAAGTTCAAAGGAAGACTTTCACATGAACTAAGAGAGAGGACACTATGGGAACAACTCAATCCTGCAAACCATGAATTGGTAATTACCATAAGGTAACTAATCGGTACATAGGTACACTTAAAGGAAATCAGAATCGGACAGGAATGGGGCCATGCACCCAATCAACTATTTGTTTCTGGGACCACAGATAGCCGCCTCGTGGCTCCTCGACATCATTAGGGAGGAGTGCCAAGTAGGATGGACACACTGCTCCTTCCTCAATGGAGGCTGGTCCCTGAAGAAGAAAATAATCGTTGTTGTCATTGTTACGGATTGTAGTTTAGCAGCACTTCTATCCTTGGAAAACACTTCGTACCCAGACACCAGAGTTAGGGAAAGGAGAGGGAGAACATAACTTTATTCTTCTTCTTAAATGTGACATGGGAGACAGACAAAGTCAAAGGCATAAATCCACTTTCCACCCATTTCATTCCCATATACTCCACTCCCATTCACCACCACCTCCTCCCTCTTTTCCTGGCTCCTCCTGGATAATGGGTCAGAAGCAATGCAGCAAGACAACACATCCACAGCAAGGCTGCTTCATTTAATCAGTGACCCCCCCTTCTCCATCCCCTTGTGAAGAAAAAGAAAAAATGAGAAAAAATCCCTTTAGAGTTCATCCAAATTTCATTCACACATACTCCCTCAACCTCCCCATCCCACACTCACTCCTTTCTATGCATCACAGCATCATTCATACACAACCATTCTCTACTCAACCCTATCTTCAGTCTTCTTCTTTCAACAGACATCACCCTCTTTCCTAATGCCCCTTTTACCCACATCCATACATCTCATCCTCTGTCATCCTCTCGTGATCACTCCATCCAACTCTGCCTTCCACACTTTATTAATTTTCCTTCACTCACTTTCCATGCGTCCAAACCATCCCAATACTCTTTCATCAATCCTATCTGGCAACTCCCTTTCCACCCCTACTCTCCTCCTCACCTCATTTCTCACTCTAATAAGCCCAGTAACCCTTACCATACTTCTCAGGCATTTGATCTCAAACACATTTACACCCTTCCTTTCATGTTCTATGTTTCTGCCCCATACAGTGCTGTCAGCACAATCGCCCCTTCACACAAGCTCCTCTTAGCATCCATTCTCAAATGTCTATTTCCCATTACACTTTTTAATCCCCCAAGGCATTTACTCACTTCTCTCAATCTACATTCTACCTCCCCCTCTACCCTTCCATTTCCTGTCACATTCACCCTTGAATATCTAAAGCTATCCACTTCCTCCAGTCACTTCCCCTTTACTGCCATCCTCTCTCCTTGTACATCTCATCACCTTACCTCTACCCACATTTATCTTTAACTTCCTTCTTTCACACACCTTCAAAAACTCTGTCACTAACTCCCTTAATCCCTCCTCCGATCCTGCTACTAGTGCAGTGGATTTAGAACAGGTAGGGGTTGTGTGGACAAGATTTCTGTGGTAAGGCAGATATGTGAGAAAACTTAAGGAAAAGGTAAGGATGTTTTCTGGGCCCTTATGGATTTGGAAAAAGCTTATGACAGGGTAGACAGGAAGGCACTGTGGGAGGTATTGCAGATTGAGAATGGAAGAAAGCTGTAAGAGCAGTCAAGAGTTTTTGTAAGAGTAAGACCCTGTGTTAGAACTAAAAATGGAGAGAGCTAGTGGTTTGAGGGAAAGGTGGGACTTTGCTATGGATGTGTTGTGTCAACATGGCTGTTCAATCTATACATGGATGGGGTGGTGAGAAGTAAATGCAAGGGTATTGGGCCCAGGATCAGAGATGGTTAAAGAAAATGGAGAAAATTTTCATATACAACATCTAAAGGAAATATATTTGTAATGATCAAAATTCTTGCCTCTGATTTTACCGACAGACAACCTACAAAACCCCTACACTGGCTGGCATTGGTTCTTGGGCCCTAGCATAGATATGGAAGAAAATTGAATTAATTGCATACTTGCACTTCCTATCATTCAAAACAAGAATCAACCATGTTGTGGTACGGAGCAACACATGAACATGTTCTTAGCCTACCTTGTGTGATGACATGTCTGTGCTAACATAACCTGGATGGCAGCTGTTCACAACAATGTCTGGTCGAGGATCTTCGTCAAAGGCCCTTTGCTGGATACGTGCCAGGGCAGACACGCCAACTTTGCTAACAGAGTAGGTATTGCTCTGCCATCCCTCCTCCTTCCATGTTCCTGCTTTGGCAGCTCTGTATAAAGAAAATAATAAAATAAATGAATAAACAAACCATACACACATACATCCAAAGGTTTTTTCCCCTTACAAGAGAGGTAGCCAACAAACCAAATAGACAACAAATAAACAAACCAACCAATCAATAAAAACAATCCCTTGTGGGGAAGCTATAACTGACTCAATATTCTAACTAAAATCAATTCCAAGGACTCATCTTTAATCTGCTAACATGTTCACCAATAAAGACTTCTTGTTCAACCATTTGAGAGAAGAGAGTAGAGAGAAGACGACGAAGAAAGAAACAAAAAAAATATATATTATATATATATATAACCTTACCTTATAAAATCATTCATCATTGAACTCAGGTCTTCTTCAGTGAGGTCAGGTGAAGCCAGTTTTGTTCTGAATCCCGACGACTCTGGCTCCTTGCCATTCATCCTCAGTAGGTGTCCAGCACTGCTAGACACGTGAACAACTCTAGCATGGGGTCGCAACAGTGGAAACAAGGCATGACAAACATTCAGTGTTCCAAAGTAGTTTGTTCGTACGGTATTTTCAGCCTGTTCTTCAAATGGTTCTGTCGCACCCACCTATACTGCCAAGTATTTGTAACCCAAAAGTCAACTTATTAGGACAGGTATGAGGGATTTTTTCTCACACATTCTATTTACAGTGCTCAACATAGGATTGGTCCACCAGGTGTGTGATGGACCAATGTAATGTCGAAAAAGTCAACACCTTTAAGGGGGACTAATTTGAATGTGCTGCCTACCATCATCTCGTTGTTGCCTTGCCACTGTTGAGAGAGGATCTGTGCCGCAAGTATATGTCCCCACCTCTCAAACTCTACCATCACCTCTTCAAACCCCCCCCTTCCTCCAGTGTTGTGAATATGGGCTCTAGTAAGGATTCATTGCAGGAAACCATTGTCCAGATTGTACCTCTAAAGAAATCCAGTCATACAAAGAAGGAAATAGCTGAATGAGTTGGCATGTGTTCATGAAGTGTTGGATGCTGGGCTGCCAAGTTTGGCTGGGAGGGGGGCATCTCCACTCCCACTCCGAAAGAGAAGCCTGGAAAGGCACTAAAGACCAGTAAAAGGGCCCAGACAACTGTAAAACATCAGGTCGAGTATAATTCATGAGTGACTGCAAGGAATATCAAGGAAAATAACCTTCTGTTTGGCAAGTTGTCAGTCCGAACTGTGAATTGTATGATAGCAGAACTTGGGTGCACAGGGCACAGACCTGTCAAGGAGCCTCTTCTCACCCTTAAACAGAGGCTATTTCCTTCATTGTACAAACAGATTTCTTTATGGTTATGATCTGGGTAATGGTTTTCTTTGATAAATCCTTATTATAGCCCATAATCACAACCCAGGGGTGGGTGTGTATATGTGTGTGTGGGGGGCTAGAACAGGTAGGGACACACAGGACACTTGCATCACAAACCTCCACACACTGGCAAGACAACAACCAAGTGTGGTGATTTTTGGCAGGATGATTAGCTCCAGCCAAAATGCTACAATGGGAGGCAGCTTTCAAATTGCATGAAAATTCACCCTCCTTAAGAGTCTTCCATTTTCAACATTGCACTGGTCCATCACAACCCTGGCTGACCAATTCTATGTTAACCACTTCAGTATGATGACGCCTACGTAGGTCCGATGAGGCGCAAGTGGGTACACGAGGGTGCTGGCATTGGAGTCTTTATTATATATACATATATATATATATATATATATATAATTTTTTTTATGTACATAGTTATCCCCAGATTCTGTGAACTGGTTTGATCATGTTTTCTATGTTCATTATTACTCAGACTAAAAGAGAATGAGTAATACGGCAGTGACTTCATACTGTGCGAGTAGTGTGATGCAAATTATATATGGCAACCGATGCTGCACAGGAGAATTTGAGTTGTACTGAAGTGGTTAAGCACTGTATATACACAAGATTACTTTCCCCACATTTGGGAGGTAGCCAACCATTTGTCACACATACCATACATAATCTGATGTAACTTCACAAACTTGCCCTTTCAAGGCATGGATAGTGTTACATTACAAAGGACTTTTTGAAAAAGCAAATCTAATGTACACTCTTACTTTGAACTCTACAACCTTAGCAAAGCTCAACTGAAAGTAATTTTGACTGCAGAGAAATAATGTAAATAGTGACAAAGTAGCTATGCTCATGAATACACTCTGCTCGGTAAACGAGTAATCTTTTATTTGCCGACACCTATGAAGGTACATACATAACCAAAAGCTTTTTCCCCCTTACAAGGGAGGTAGCCAAAAATCAAATGCATAAAAACCACTTCCATCCATTCCATCTCCAACATACTCCACTACCCTCCACCCTCTTCCCTCCCTCATATCTTGGCACCTCCTGGATGATGGGTCATACCTGCATCTTGCCCACTGCCCTAGGTCAGAAGCAGTGTTGCAAGACACAGCACATCCACAGCAAGGCTGCTTCATTTAATCAGTGACCCACCCCCTCCATCCTCTCATGCAGAAAAAGAGATGGGGAGAAATCCCTTCGGGCTACGTCAAAATATTCACATATGCTCCCTTACCCCATGCATCACAGCACCATCCATACACAACCATTCTCCACTCACCCATATCTTCTGTCCTCTCCCTTCCTCAACAGACATTCCCCTCTTTCCCAATGCCCTATTTACCCCATCCATGCATCTTATCCTTTGTCATCCCCTCATGTTCACTCCATCCACCTCAGCCTTCCACATTTCTTTTATTAACCCCTTCCATATGGTGACGCCTACGTAGGCTTCATGAGGAGCAAGTGGGTGCGCGAGGATGCCGATGTCGGCGTCTTGATTATATTTATTGTAGTTGTACCTGCATGACCCCCATACTCTGTAAACTGGCTTTATCATATTTTCTATGGTTATCAAAATTCACAGGTGAAAGAACGATCGATACAGCGGTGACTATATTTTTTATAATGCAAGTATTATGACGCAACATTGTAAGTCTGGCAGCTAATGCTGCCCGCGAGATTTTGGCCCGGAGTGAAGTGGTTAATCTTTCTTCATTCATTCTTTCCATATGTCCAAACCAAAACAATACTCTTTCATCAACCCCATTTCCCAACTCCCTTTCCACCCCCACTCTCCTCATATCTCACTCTATCCAGCCTAATAACCCCTACCATACTTCTCAGACATTTCATCTCAAATACATTTATACTCTTCCCCTCTCATCTTCTATGTTTCTGCCCCATACAGTGCTGTCTGCACAATCACCCATTCATACAATCTCCTTTTAGCATCCATTCCCAAATGTCTATTTCTCATTACACTTTTTAATCCCCCCAAGGCATTTACTTGCTTCTCTCAGCCTACATTCTACCTCCCATTCCTGCCACATTCGCCCCCAAGTATTTAAATAACAATGATAATTTAATGGTATGGAATCAGTCTTTTGTATGGTTACACTTGTAACTTCTGATTAAAAAGAAAAATACATACCTTATATGCAATTGCAGCATTATTCACAAGAACATCAAGGCCACCATAAGTCTCCTTCAGATATTCAGCAAATGTGTTTATACTGTCTTTACTGTCAATATCAAGTAGATGAAAGCTTGGATTGTAGCCCAACTGTTAAATGAAAAAGCACAGAATTATCAAACTGAAAAAAAAAAAAAAAAAAAAAAAAAAAAAAAAAAAATAATAATAATAATAATAATAAAATAATAATAATAATAATAATAATAACAATTAATAAATAAATATAAATAAATAAAATAAAACAATAAATACACGAGTTCAGAGTTCCAAACTACCCTCTTAACCACTTCAGTATGATGACACCTATGTTGGCGTTGGCGTCTTGATTGTATATATTTTTTGTAGTTGTAAACGAGTTACCCTCTGATTCTGTAAACCGGTTTGATCAAGTTTTCTGTTTATTATTACTCAAAGTAAAGAGAACTAGTAATGCAGCAGTGACTATATTTTATATTGCAAATAGTGTGATGTATCTTTCATATGGCAGCCAATGCAGTGCGCAAGAATTTGACTCATAATGAAGTGTTAACGTTAAACCTCAAGGCCCAATGCCCATAATGGCACTCTCAACATTCTTCAACAACTCTTGGATTTGTAAGATATCCCTCAACAAATCATCCATGCTAAAATCATATAAATATATCTTTCTCCTCTCAGCTACATTTAAACTAACAAATGCTCCCAGGAAGAACCAAACACACTATTGTTACCTAACCAACATACATATTCCAAAGGTTTTTCCCCCCTTACAAGGGAGGTAGCCAAAAAACAAAGGCATAAAAACCATTCCCACTCATTCTATCCCTATCACACTCCACTCCCCTCCACTCTCTTCCCTCCCCCTTATCTTGGCACCTAACCAACATAGCTTCAAAAATAAGCATCCCAGCAGCATGTTTACCACACTACACAACAAATTGAATTCACATATCCAAGACCCTTTCTTCCATTACACATGCACGTAAAGACCCCTTCACCATATCTACCCATCTCATTTTCACAAGTCTTCCTTTCAACCTCACTCCAGTCACATTCGCTTTCTTTATCCATTCCTTCCACTTGCCCAAATCACCTCAGCACTGATTTATCTACTTGACAGTTCCCTTCAAACCTGTTTTCTGCTTAATCTCAACATTTCTGACTTTACAATCCAGATAATATTTGTAAACGACATCAGTGAAAAGGTAAAATGTAAATTGAAATCCTGTTATTTTTATGAATTACCTATACACCAACCCTAGAGGTTTTGATGAAACCTTGAGACCATCTTTCTTGTACAAAGCAACTGATTTAATGACCACCACACATTTGTAATTTAGCTACGCCAATGACATCTTAAGTACTTCACTGCCATACTTCTATGTACTTTTAAATAGTAAACACAAATGGGATATTAAACAACATTCATATCAACCCCAAATCACCTTACCTTGTTGAGTTCAGCGACTGCTGCCTTTCCTCGTTCTTCATTACGTGCAGTCAGGTATACTATGCCATCAAATTTCTGGCATAGCTCTTTCATTATGCCATAGCCTATACCCTTGTTGGCTCCTGTCACCTGCAAGCAAAATCATTCAACAATTACTACAGTTTTCTACGATAACAACTGTTACCCAACTTCAATGACCAGACACCCACAGACCAACAGTGTCTGGCAATAGCTCATCACCTACAGACCTCTCTGAAGACATAAAGGAATACTGCATGTTGTATCAGTGTGAGGCTATTTCTGTTATTGGCTAATAGGAGGGGAGCAATTTCCAGTCAATTGTCCTTGTGTGAAAAGGTGGAAAAAATAATGTCGAGGTTGGGATGGGAAAAATCTCAAGATCTGGTCTGGGGAAACTGTCTTGCTTCTTTTAATCATGGTGTTATGTTGATGGATTTTTTTTTTTTATAATTTCTTTTACCTTTATTTGAGTATTAGGGAAACTAGTCACTGCGTTCCATCCACATGACCATAATAGCTGGTGCCCATAACTGGTCAATATTAATTCTAGGACATTACAAACTAGAAGACCTATATGATCATATTTTATAACATTTGTAAAGTACAGCATTTGGAATTGTAAAATGGAGCACAATAATTATGTAACTTACCACACATATCCTTGATGATGATGTCATTGAAGCTGCAATTCCTCTGCAAGAGAAAGAAATTTCTGGTTGTTTTGACAAATATCTATTTACTTTCTTAAAATGTCCTTCAACTCATCATCTCAATTATGTTGGTCCATTTTTGCCAAACTTGACATGAACTCAAAAATTGCAATAATTCTACTTAGCATTTTCAACTAAATTATCTATATTAAGGGTGTGTGAAGAGGAAATTTCAGAGAAACTGTTGACAAAAGTAACAATATACAAGAGTGTAGGTCCATGAAGAAAACGAGGGAATATATCCCTCTGCAAAATTTTGGTTGTGGATGCGTGTGCACGTGTGTGTATGTGGAGTAGAGGTGGAGGGGTTTACTCATGTAATCATCCCCTCCCATGGTTATCTTCCTAGGGTGGGTGACTACCCTGAGATCTTACGTCAAGTTTAGAGACCAGTTGCCTGCCTCCCAGGTCACACACCCTGTTGGAGGTGAAGAGGGAGACAAGGTTTTAAAAATTGGCAGCTGTGCTGTCCATCTTGTAGGACCAGTCACACAGTATTCTTACATGTTTGGAGACCATTTTTCATAGTTATTGCTAATGAAGTACTATCTACAACCTTCCCCAGCACCTAACCACCACAAGTACAGAAATGGCCTGGCAACAGACACCAAGCACCTAAAATGCAATCACCACACGAAAGACAAGGAACATGTTATCTTGCACAGTCATGTACTCAATAAATCCTGTCAACTCTGCAAAATCTCACCAAGCAACCTATAGGTTAAATTGGTGGCCACGCCCAGTTCCCTCAGAGCTGTGGGTCTCCAACAAGCAAGAACTAGTACAATGAATTGGTTTCACTACTGTAACAAAAAATTTATGCAGATGACAAATGTTTCTCTGCCATCACATTACGTGCTTCATCAAACATCCTATGCATCAAGCTAGGAAAAAAAAATAATAATAATAATAAAAATAAATAAATAAAAATAAAAAATAAATAAAAATAAACAAAATCACTACCAAGACACACATGAGTATCAGCACATGCAATCAATTCATTACTCAACACTGTGCCAACACAGAACTAGCCAGCCTCCAAACATCAGTGTCAAATACGAAATCACCACACAGAAAGCCAACATGATCAGACAGCTTCAGGAAAATCTCACAGGTCATAAAAAAATAAGTACATTGGCTAGGGAAGTTTAGGTTAGGTTAGATTAGATTAGCTTATGACATTCTCTTGTGACTTTCTTCAGATTTGACCCACCCTATCTTATAAATGCCCTATACTTACTCACCTTCGAAAAATACCGAGCATGTT
Source organism: Oratosquilla oratoria (assembly GCF_046742065.1). NCBI lineage: Eukaryota > Metazoa > Arthropoda > Malacostraca > Stomatopoda > Squillidae > Oratosquilla > Oratosquilla oratoria. Next base: position 13,343,781 of record NC_134785.1, read on the forward strand.
CAATTAGTGACCCAAGGGATAACCTTGTGGCTGTGGTCGGGTTCTTCCCACACCATGGGTGTACAACAGGGGAGATCTTGGGAAACAATTACCAGCAAACTGTCACCGTAGTCAACTATTCTAACAGCATATAGATGCCAGTGCTGCTATTCTAGACATTTACCAATACATTTGTATTTAACATAAAAAATATACTTTATGGACATATAGTCAATCAATCTGTTGCCATGGAAACTGTCCATGAGCACTGATTCACTACATAGGTCAAGAGATTTTGTGTTGGACTCTGGAAGGGGCGAATGCAGAGCAATGTAATATAAGGTGCTCTGTGCCTTCTGTATGGTGGTTGCATTTAGGTAAAGTGGTGTTAATTATATGTTGGTAGGGTGGTGACCTGAACTGCATGGCAGTGCAATTCTTAGAACATAAGAATGAAGGAGACTGCAAGAGACCATAAGGCCTACACTAGGCAGCTCTGTATCCATCACCCCCCGTCATCCCCATCCATAAAATTGTCTAAGTAATTCTCACTTGCCTTAGGAGTGATTTCTCTGGGGATTTGTAGTACAGATCCTGATGGACCTAAAATGGCATGCTTGTTCTTTGATCCAAGTGTGAAAGTGTTTATGCATTACACCAGGGTACTGGTGGAAGATTATTAGCACATCTATCCTCCTGGACAACATTATGTAAAATTTGCTGCAAATATTTGTGTTGTTTATAGGATGTCCATTTTCTTAATTGTTGGATGTTATACTAAACTGTGGATGCTGAATTAAGCAGTTCATACAGGGATAGTATTCTCCTGTCCAAATACTAGGTCTGCCACTGGTCATGTATGTTTAATCTATTTGCCTTTACTGCAAGGTATGTATGGGATTAAGGTCATGCATGATTCATATGCAAGGCCCATTATTCTAGGATTCTTGTCCCATGGGGAAGGTTCGCCATTTGATCTAACTACTGGGAGTTTCTTACTTTTATGGTAGTTGGGGGTAAGCAATTTTGCCACATCTTGGTTCCTTATAGAATTGCAAATATATATTTCTATCCTATTCTGGCCAGGCAATTTCATTCAGCTTGGAGAAAAACCCCTATCCTGCAGGGAGCAACTAAAAAAATTTTTTTTAGTTCAAGCACAAAATTGTCACCTAATGCATTACCATAGTCAACTATTCTAACAGCATATAGATGCCAGTGCTGCTATTCTAGGCCTTTACCAATACATTTGTATTTAATTTAAAAAACATACATTATACAAATATAAATGACAAATTTATTGGAAAAAAATCATCTGCTGTTTGCATTTTCACCAAAGCTTACTGGTTGTGGTATTCATTAAACAAATCCTGGAGTATTGTGGTCCCACCCTTCCAGTGTTATACACGACAAATTAAAATTTTACAATCTTGGAAACTAATTATGATGAAAATGGTATAAAGAAGACACCTTCCCCCACCTCCATTACTTTATTCAAACAAGTTTAGGGAATCATATCAAAGTTGGAATACAAGGTCTGTATTAACAATCACCCTGGTTGTGTATATGAATAAACTAGGTTATTAGACAAACATATGAACAACAAGGGCATTAAAAATGACAGGTTTTTGTAGGCCCTGTGAGCCATCCAAGAAATCAGTGACAGAAAACAAATCCACTGACTTTGTTGATATCTGCATGGTACTAGCTTTAGTGGCTATACATTGACTGTCTGGTTATTTCAAACGTGAATGAACTTTATTCCTAGGTTATCTATGCCAATACAGTACCCTATACCCTCATTATTTCCTCTTTAAAGTAAGATTCCCATGAACATTTACATCTCCGGTACCTACACTATTGCAACTTGCATCACATTTTTTTATATTCACATAGTTGCTCCTCTTTGGGTTGTTTTCCCTGGATTAATATAATGAAAAATGTGTGAATCATGAACGAATAAATTATTCTAAATCATACCTAACAACAGTTACGTAATCTAAAGATAAACCCATCATTCTTGTAATCACTATCTTATCTATCAATCCTAATTATCTACTTGTCCCATCACTCGCTCCAATGCAACTGCAATATAACTGCACAGGGAACCTATCCTGCATTACATTTTGATTCGTTTCTTCAGTACCACTTTTGAGACAATGACCATCAACTTCTTACAGTTTTGGCCAATTTAAAAAACAATTACACAATAATTACATATTTTCTCGTTACCTACATAATCAACAGTAAACACTGTTATTGTTACATTATTATCATCAACACAACCAACAACAGATTCTACAAAATTCTTGAAACAAAATGATCGGTCTGAAATTTACCTACACGTCGCCCTTCCAGCAAACACGTTCGTCTGACCCACCTTCCCTCTGGCTTGTGAGTCATGGCTTGTGATTCCATCCTTAGCCCATCGGAATGCATTAATCAGTAATTTGATAAGATAAAATACAAACAAAATGCATAGACATATCACTAGTAGTATGCATGTAACCCATGACATATGTATAATTGTTCACATAAATTTACATATTGAATTTTGAATATAAAATAACGTAAATAATTTCATACTCTCACATCTTAAAATGCTTTTAATAATATTACAAATGAAATATTTAATAGTTAGTTTCAAAAGACATTAAAATAATTATCGTATGTATTCAATACAGGTACAACAAAGGATTTTCCGACTATCTTTTGAGAATTTGGATTTGTGCACACCGGCATTTTTCTGATTATTTACGCTAGATTAGATATTCTTACTTTAAGACAAGAATTGATGCAAGGATGATTAGAGGTGCCAACAGGAGTCCTTATGCACAAGTTTCCTGTTAATATGAAAATACTAAAACATAAGTATTTCAGTATCTTTATACTCGAATTTCGCGCCATCTTAGTCCCATTACTACCGCTGGAGTACCACACAGATGAATAGAATTTGTGAGCCACATTGAAACAAAACGCATATCACCACAGAGAAGTCAGGTACATATAAAAGCTAATTCTTAAGTGGACAGA
>NC_134785.1:13351792-13356792 GCF_046742065.1 Oratosquilla oratoria
TCCCTATATATAACCTCCCATTAATTAGAATTCTACAATTCCCGGAAGGAAGAATAAGTCAGGAAAACACGCCAGTAATTCCCGTGGAACAGTAGAATATTTAGGACCTTTCCGAAATTGTCCTAAAAAGTCTTTCTTCAATGTCGTCCAATATGGAGAAAATTTTCCAGTAAATTAAGACGAGATCAACGCCGTCATTTCTCGACATTGAATGATTGGCAAAATAAATGAAATAATTCGGTGCCCGGGTTTGTGACGTCACGACGGCTGTGTTTTGATATTTGAAAGATGTCGCTGTAACTAGTGACTTGTTCCATAATCATATCAGCGAGACGAATGAAAATTTCGTTGGGATGTTACCATGTCGGGTGATGGGGTTTGGGATGGGTAAAATCAATAGGATTGGATCGCAGCTTCCTTGCATACAATTCGTAGCAGGTTTCATTTTTGTTTTATTCTTTGCTGCCACTGTGGTAACAGGACGTCATACGCTCGAGGCAGTAATATAAATGAATATATATATATATATATATATATATATGTGTATATATATATATATATATATATATATATATATATATATATATATATACATATACCAAAAGCTTTTCACCCTTATAAGGGAGGTAGTAAAAAAATAAAGGCATGAAATCCACTCCCACCCATTCCATCCCCAACATACTCCATTTCCATCCTACCCCCTCCCTCCCTCCCTCGTATCTTATCTCCTCGTGAATGACGGGTCATCCCTGCATCTCGCCCACTGCCCTGGGTCGAAAACAGTGTCACAAGACACAGCACATCCACAGCAAGGCCGCTTCGTTAATTCGGCGAATCCCCCCTCTCCATCCCCTCATACAGAAATGGGGAAGACGGTGAGAAATCCCTTTGGGCTGCGTTAATTTATTTTTCACACATACTCCCTCACCCCCCATCCCCCACCCACTCCGTTTCATGCATCACAGCATCATTCATACACAATCATTCTCCATTCACACCTATCTTCTGTCTTCTCCCGTCCTTCCTCAATAGACATTCCCCTCTTTCCCAATGCCCCTTTTACCCCCATCCATCCATCTCATCCTTGGTCACCCTTTCATGTTCACTCCTTCCACCTCTGCCTTCCACATCTCTTAATTAATCTTTCTTTGCTCATTTTTTCCATATGTCCAAACCATCCCAATACTCTTTCATCAACCCTATCTCCCAACTCCCTTTCCACCCCCGTTCTCTTCCTCACCTCCTCGTTTCTCACTCTATCCAGTCTAGTAACCCCTATCATACTTCTCAGACACCTCATCTCAAACACATTCAAGCTCCTCCTCTCTTCGTGTCTTATGTTCCATGTTTCTCCCCCACACAGTGCTGTCGGCACAATCACTCCTTCTTACAATCTCCTCTTAGTATCCATTCACAAATATCTATTTCTCGTTGCACTTTTTAATCCCCCAAGGCATTTACTTGCTTCTCTCAATCTACATTCTACCTCCTCCTCCACTCCTCCCTTTCCTGCCAGATTCACACCCAAGTATCTAAAACTATTCACTTCCTCCAATCTCTCTCCCTTAATACTCACCTACAGTCTGCTACCACTTTCTCCCTTGTATATATCACCATCACCATCCTTTTCCTCACATTCATCTTCAAATTCCTTCTTTCGCAAACCTTCCCAGACTCTGTCACTAACTTCCTCAGTCCTTCCTCCGATCCTGCCACAAGCGCATCATATATATATATATATATATATATATATATATATATATATATATATATATATATATATATATATATATATATATATATATATTTGTTGTAACCACGGCTGAAGGCAGAGATGTGGATCATTCTCCCTGAATACCTTGACCTCCCAACCACACAGAAGCCCACCATTACCTCGTGTCGTTCAGGGCCGTGTCAAGAGCTGACATCAGTGTTTCCTCCGTCAAGTCCGTCCAGTCGAGTCGAAGAGCCCAGCCTTGCCTTGCCCCTTTCTCCAAGGTGTTCTTCTGGTCTGAGAAGATGGGTAGCCCGAGGATGGGCACCCCGTGGTACAGGGCCTCTTGCACGCTGTTGATACCACCGTGGCTGATGAAGAGTCGTACCTTTGGATGGGCTGTTGGTGCAAGAGAGAGAGAGAGAGATTAAGTGTAAGTCAAGAGGCATCTTACATAACTGTTGTTCACTAGACAGCCAGTTATTATTCTTAGAGCACACACACACAGACACACACACACACACACACACACAGACACACACACACACACACACACACACACACACACACACACACACACACACACACACACACACACACACACACACACACACACACACACACAAAGAAGTATGAAATAATGGAAATAAAATTCCCTTTTTTAATTTATATTCGGACGCATACTAGTCAACGAAAAGGCATAGACATCATTAGTCCTATTGTAGTACCTAGAACATCCTGCTGGGGGAGCCACTTGGCCAACCGCACGTTGTCCGGGAGTTCCTCGATGTGGTCCTCGTCCCACTTCATCAAGATTTTCTGCGGGAGATGCCCGAACGCTCTCACTATTGCCAGTAAGTTCCTGTCGACGAGGAACATTAAATGAAATTCGAAACTCGATCGAAAATGTTCATTTACTAAGCCATAAATTCACCTCTGGAAAAGAATTCAAAATTATATAGATTTTTTTCTTATAGCCATGAATTTACCTCTGAAAAACAAGTTCAAATTTTGATTTTTTTTTTCTTTTCCTAAATTATAAATTTGCCTCTGGAAAACAAATTCAAAATTCGATTTATTGTTTTCAGCAATAAATTTACCTCTGGAAAAGTGTAGAGCCGTAGTATTTGGCAAAAATAAAAGGAATATGGTTGTGATTCACACGTCAGAGGAATAATTGAATATTTTCATTTTCTAAGCTATAAATTCACCTCCGGAAAACAAATTGAAAATTCGAGTGAATTTTTCTTTTACTAAGTCATAAATTTATTTCTGGAAAAAATCCAAACTTGATTGATTTTTTCTTTTCTTAAGCTAAAAATTTACATCTGAAACAATTAAAAAATCGATTGAATTTCTAATTTTCGTAAATTCTAAATTTACCTCTGGAAAAGTGTGGAGCCGTAGCATTTGGCAAAAATGAAAAGAATATGGTCGTGAATTCACGCATAAGAGGAATAATCGATTACTTTCATTTTCTAAGCTATAAATTCATCTCTGGAAAACAAGTAAAAATTCGATTGAACTTTTTCTTTTCCTAAATTATAAATTTACCTCTGGAAAACTGTGAAATAGCATACAACCAGATCGTTTATGCCTATTCACTTATTTATTCATTCTTATCTATTATTGTTTTAACGGGTGATCCCTAGAATTACAAATACAAAATATGTCAGCCAGAGACATTTTCACATTACACGTTTTATCTGAATTAATTTAACCTCAAATGAAAAAATTTAAATAATTTCCCATTCAACTTAAATTGCATGTTCATTGTACCAAAGAGAAGTGCGTACTTTTTAGGCACACGAGAAGTCTTGACGATCGATCCAAGGCTGAAGTAGATGAAACCGTGGTCACCTGACCCCTGCGCCCACTCTTCCAGGTCCTGTTGGAGAAGTCGAAGCTCAGGCGAGGAGCAAGATATCATTATATTTATTGTTTTTGCTGTTATCATTTCATTTATTGTTGTTGTTATCATTACATTTATTGCTGTTGTTGTTATCATTACATTTATTGTTGTTGTTGTTGTCATTAAATTTATTGTTGTTATTGTTATCATTACATTTGTTGTTGTTGTTATCATTACATTTATTGTTGTTGTTGTTGTTGTTGTTGTTACCATTACATTCATTGTTGTTATCATTATATTTATTGTTGTTATCATTACATTTATTGTTGTTATCATTACATTTATTGTTGTTGTTATCATTACATTTATTGTTGTTGTTATCATTACATTTATTGTTGTTATTATTACAAAGGATTACGAATAAATAATATGCCGATAGGAGAACATTTGGTCCATTTTTAGGTCAGATGCGAAATAAATAAATTGAAAAATAAATAGATAAATAGAGGGGGGGGGGTATTGTCTGTCCTTAAACAGGATTAAGTACGAATCATCTTAGTAAGCGGATTTTGAAATATTTGCCACATTTAGTCTACGGGTCTTTCGCTAAAATTTGCCTCCTAGTCTGTAAGCTGAATCTTATTATTATCATCATCATCATCATCATCATCATCATCATTATTACTATTATTATTATTATTATTATTGTTATTATTATTATTATTATTACTATTACTATTATTATTATTATAATTATTATTATTATTACTATTGTTATTATTATTATTATTATTATCATTATTATTATTATCATTATTATTATTATTATTATCATTATTATTATTATTATTATTATCATTATTGTTGTGAGAATAAACACCTTGTGAGATCGAAACCTTTATTGGTACTACGTTTCGCTTGTTACAGCTTTTTCAAGTACTGGAATTCTGGAATTCAAGAAAAGACCACCTCGCCTGCGCGGGATCGGGTTTTGTGGGAGGGGAAGAACGTCTGTTAGAAAATGAAATGATAGTAGTGTATAAAAGAGGGCTATTGCCACCGGGCGAATCGCGAGCAATTAGGGGCTAGATTGTTGTCATGGCATAGGAGGACTTGACCAGGAGCTTGGAGGGAAGCGCCTGACGCCGGAGGTTAGGAGATTGGGATTACCAACGGGGTTAGGATCACCAACGAAAGATTAGAAAATGGTAGGAGGCGTAGTAGTAGAGAAAGGTGGAAAAACGGAAAAATCTTTAGTGGGAGGTAAACTGAAATGAGAAGATGTAGTAGAAGAGAAAGTTAGAAAGGAAGCGAATTTTAGTCGAAGAAAAAGTAAGTGTTTATGTTTGTGCGTGATTTGTGGCTCTGTTCGTGAGAGGTGTATGTGTGTATCTTACGAGAAGTGAGTTGATTTCACTTTCCGCGTGTAGAGGG
>NC_134785.1:13361792-13371792 GCF_046742065.1 Oratosquilla oratoria
GTGTGTGTGTGTTTGTATGTGTGTGTGTGTGTGTGTGTGTGTGTTTGTATGTGTGTGTGTGTGTGTGTGTGAGAGAGAGAGAGAGAGAATCATATTCTAGACTCATGATCGACAGCTGTTACCCTCCCGGATGAGAGCTCAGAGGTCATATATATCCCAATCTATGAATAACGCTGTCACCTTAATCAAACACACGTGTTGTGAATCTTTGATGATATTGTTTTCCCCCAAAAAACTCCATGATTTTTGTCTCTCAGAACAGACTCCATTAGTTTACAGACAACTGATGTAAGGCCAAAAGGCCGATTACAAGGATTAGATTTGTCACACTTTTTAAACGAGAGAACAACATTCGCTAGTTTCCATTCCTGCACAACTCTTCCAGATTGTAAAGATAAGTTAAAAATCACACTGAAGTCTTTGCAGTTTGCTTCTTTATCTTCCTTGAGTATTCTTGGGTAAAATGTGTCTTGTCCAGGCGATTTGTATATTTTAAGTTTGTTTATAACGCGCATCACATCATGCTCTGCAATATAGTTTTTTTTTGTTATCTTCGGCATTTGTAATTGTTATTTCAAACTGTGTGTTCTTTTCATTATCTGCACTTCATGTATATTGATTCAATGCCAAATAAAATTCAATTCAATTCAATTCGATTCAATTCAATTCAATTCAATCCATGCGAAGCAGACATGTGGGTACTGTCTGTCCTGCTGGAACTGGCTATTCGTTTCTGCAATTCTCAATAGTAAACATGGCGACGCGAAATATCATTGTGGATGTCTGCCATTTTCCTCTCGTGTGTTACTATACACCCTCCCTGCCGATTGGAAGGGATCAATGGTCCTCTTAAGTATTTTTCCCACGATATACCTGAACATTTCTTAAAGATTTTCTTCTCATTTAGAGGCAATTTACTTGCTTATTTTGATGATCCTGTTAGATCCTCGACGACATTTTTGTACTTTAATCTATCTGCTTGGCTAAGCATTGATTTGCATCTCCTATACGCATTTTTCTTGGCTAGCAAAATATCTTTATTATCAACATTCCATCATTTAGGTTTGGCTTTGCTTGATGGTCGTCTATCGCACATTGGAACACATTCCTCATTTTCTATAGTATATTAGTGAATATATCCAAAGTTTGTTCAACATCCTGTATTCTGTCAATTCCTAACTAGTCGGTGTTTCCAAGTATGCCTCTCAACATTTCTAAGTCTGTTTTCTGAAAGTTTGGCATCTTTTCGAAGCTTTTGTTTTGCAGCTCGATGTAACAATCGATGTTGAATGTGAGGGTATTGTGGTCACTGGTGTTGAATGTCGGTCCGACATTAACATCCATTCATTGGTTTTCGTTGGTGGAAAGAACAATATTAAGACCATTCTGTCGCGAATGTGTTGATACAAGGAACTTTCTAAAATAATTGAACAGATCCTATAATCCGTGTGCGAATTGAATGTTCCACCCCACGCAGTTACTGGTCAATTGAAATCTCCAATAATAATATCATCGTTCCCACTGCAGATATCTAAAATCTGCTCATATATACCATTACCAATATTTTGATTTTGGGCTGGTGGTCGGTAGACAAGACCAGGAATGAGTTTTTCGGACACTATGCGAATTTGGACGTTTTTAGAATCAATGTTGGTTATTGGTGGTTTCTTTACATAGAGAAGTACTGTATACTGCCACCTGCTCTCTGTGACCGTTCGCAGCTGAATATCGAATACCCTTTTATACTATATTCTGCTAAGAAATCTCTATTTTCAGTATTAATCCAATATTCAGTGATCCCAACAATAGCATAGTCATCGAAAACGTAAGTGCAGCAAGATCTTGGATTTTATTTTTCAAGCTACGTTGCCTTTGAGAGGATACCTCATATCTGTGTGATTCACCATGGTCTTGGATCACGTGTTGGACTCGTGATCGATAGCTATTTCCCTTCCGGAAGAGAGCTAAGAGCTCATACTCGTATATGACCGATCTATGGGTAATACTGTGACCTTACATGCACACACACACACACTCAACCACTCAACTTCCCGCCCACGAGAGTTGGAGTAACAACTCGCAGCGCAGCGATACTGAAATTCTTTCAGCCCTGGGCGTGATTCGAACCTGGACCGCCGTAGTGTCAGCCTGGAACTCTAACCACTGCGCCACGAGGTGTGTGTGTGTATGTGTGTGTGTGTGTGTGTGTGTGTGTGTAACCAACACGGCATATGCACATACTTCTTCTTTGACCAGCTGTAGAATATTGCGTGCATCGCTATATTTGAGAGGACGTTGACCACCCTCATTCCGAAGGAGAGTGGAGGGTTGGCTCCGATGAAGAAGGTGACGTCATAGGAGGGGAAGGAAGGATTGCCGAACCAACTGTCCAATGGTGAGGTCGCACCAATGTAGTTGACGAGCACGAAAGGAACCTGTCGAAAATGGTGAAAAAAACTCCCCAGTAAAATAATGTGATTGTACTGCATTTAGTTTAACAACGAGCTCTCAGAGCAACAGTTTATGGACCTACTTAGTATATATCATTACAATTTATTTGGCAGGTTACTTGAGTTATTAGGGTAACCTACTTGAAATACCTTAAAATATCAGATCAAGATGAATTACATTTCTTACGTTTGATGATAAGTATCTATCATGATGATTTACTTGACATACCTTAAAGTGATGCTGAAACACGACGAAACAATCTGAAAATCCAGTGGACGTTATGATCATGTCGTAGGTTTCATTGAAAAGGCGTTGAACCTTAGGGTATCTTAGACCGTCGACGCAGAAATCTTCGATAATGTGTGAATGCTACATAAAAGTAAAACGAGAGAAAAGATGTTATAACTCTCATAGCCTAATCATACGAGCCTTGCATTTAGCATCCTTTGCATCAAGAAGACCAACAGTTGTTGATTTGCTAATCAACGGCAGCCTCCATGTTTCCTGCGACATGACGTCACGTCACAGGAGTGCGCCATTGGTGAAAAGACTTTGGTACCTGTCTATCAGCCAATCATCTTTCCAGTTTACAAATGCTGAAACTGCAGTTTGCAAAGCTCATTTAAACAATTGTTCTCGATTTTATAAGGAATTGTTATCATATCATCAAAGATAAACATATTAGTGATGATTATATTACATTCTTAAATGCGAGGTTTCCATCTTCGAAGACATTGGGCATGAAAGGAGAAAGGTCGAGCTCTTGTAGGACGATTTCCTGTACTCTCGGGGTTTTCTCCTTCATAGGATAAGACGACACAAACGTCATCTAAAGAAGAAGAAATAATCTCGTAAAAGAAATCTGGGAGTAAGGTCCAATATTAGTCCAGCATTAGATCAAATGCTTTCGGACTATGAGTTAAATAAATTGCCACTGAAACATAGTGAAAAGAAGACAAAAAACTCTGCATCGAGGTTGTCAAATAAAACCAAGAGGCATTAAACAACGCAAATTCCTGTCTTAGTGGCAAATTCCTTAGTGTTGAAATATATATAATAAAGCAATCGTAAATATTTTCACACCGATTGCAAACCAGATAATGAATAAATAGATAAATAAATAAACAAATCAAAGATTACCTCGTGACCCTGCCTGGCTAGAGTAGTGACAATCGACGCGTAGAATTGGTCGTGGCTTTTGAACGAGATTGGGGCAAGGAAGAGAATCCTAGAGGCCTGAAGAGTGAGGGGCACCAGTGTGACCCCGCACAAGAGTATTAGGAAAAGGTGCATCTGGTCTTATCCTGTGGAGAGACAAAAGAGTAAACGAAAGAAAGAAAATAGATAAATTGATGGGAGCTGGGAGGTACGGGATGCTCATGTGTCAATGATATTTTGTCGCAGCCCGAAGGATTCTCTCCCCGTTTTCTTTTCTCTTTTTTTCTGCATGAGGGGACGGAGAGGGGGAGGGGGGAGGTCGCCGATTAAGTGAAGCGGCCTTGCTGTGGGTGCACGGTGTGTTGCTGCATTGCGTTTGACCCGGGGCAGTTGGCGGATGCAAGGACGACCCGTCATCCACGAGGAGCTAAGATGAGAGGGAGGAAAGGGTGGTGGAGGGGAGTGAAATGGGTGGGAATAGATACGTGACAGACTTGGCTACCTCCCTTATAAGGAAGAAAAGCTCTTGGTATATAAGTAAACAAATTAATAGGATAAAATTAAAAAAAGAAAAAATGAATAAGTACATTGGTAGGTAAATAAATAAATTGATCAGATGAAAAAATGATTAATAAATCAAAATGAAATACGATAGAATAAGATAGATTAATAAGTGAAATAACAAATTAAAATAGAAAATTAACAAATGAAATGAAATAAATGTAGTATGTTAATAAATGAATTAATAAAATGTTGGATGAAATAAATCAAAAAATGAAAAAAATAAGTAGAAAGATATTAACAAATAGATAACATAAATAAAGAAATAAATGAATAAGTGAATAAATAAGTAGATAAATGAAAATCAAATAAATGGTCAATCTCTTGGCACTGAGGAAAGGGAAATAACGGAGATGAATAAAATCACCTGACGACAGCCAGACTAAGAGGAAAAGTACAATCCGGTACGGGAGGGGATGACCCAAGGGATTAATCTCTGGGATTTAAACCAGTGGTTACCAAACTATGTTACACGTTCCACTGTTAGTAAGCGATGCCCTTATTCGGGATTACGTGTGATTACAAAGGATTACAAAGGCGGAGCATGCCGACAGGAGACCTTTTGATCCATTTGATGTTCATTTGTTTGTCAACTTGTTTGTCTTCTCACTTAGTAAAGTAATTATTTATTTTGTATTTCTTTATTGTGCATCCCTCGCATTAAAATTTAATGAATTATTTCTCTTTCTTTGTGGTTGGTTCATTTGTGTGTTCTACTTACGAAAATATTGATATAGATTTTTCTCTGGAACCAGTTGGTATGCGGCAATGGTAAGGAACCTCAAAGTTGTACTCGATTAACATATTAGCCCCTGGAAACGGTTACGTCTTTACAGCTTCTAGTCAAGATCCGTTAAGACTATCACTTGAAGGTAGATACTAGATGTCCTAGAAGGACATCTAGAAATCATTTTGGTTGGTTTTGAAAGTGCAGTGAGGTTATGTTTTCGGTTGTAGTTGTGTATTTTCCAGAAAATGAAACACGCCAATCCTGGCAAATTGAAATACAGACTACATACATACATACATACATACATACATACATACATATATACATATATATATATATATATATATATATATATATATCTTATCCCAGAGTTGACACATGACGTTGTGGATAGGCTTGATAATCTTAAATATTACAAAAGCTATGTCGATAGAAATTAAAATATCTGCAGGATCACCTACATCGCACAGGTTTTGTAGGTAAAATGTGACAAAGAGCACCTTTTTCTTTGTCTTTCGCATTGCCTTGTGTGCTTACGGGAAGTGTGGCGCCGTATGTGAGAAGACACTCTCCAAGCAGATCTCAGTCTTAGACATTAGGTAACATGAAGAATATGAAGACCTATACTTACAACGTGAGAACCCTCAGAAGATCACAGGCTGGAAAGTTTAATGGAAGAGCTAGACAACTTCAAGTGGGACATCGTGGGACTGAGTGAAGTCCGAAGAGTGGATGAAGAAGTGATGCTGTTACTGGGTAGACACCACTTGTTCTACTACAGAGGCAAGAAAAAAAATATCTAGTGGAGTAGGGTTCTTGATAAAGCATGAAGTTTCTGATGAAGTAGTGAAGGTCAGTCGTTGACAAGATAAGGCAGCTTGGGTTGTGATAAAGCTATTTATACACACTTTATAAATAATTTAAGTTTATGCACGAACATCACAGTTCAGACGATGACATTTAGTCCTATGATGATTTGATCCAGGTAATGGATCAAGAAAAAAGTAAATACACGTTGGTAATATGTGACTTTAATGCTAAAGTGGGGAAGAGGTTGGGAGATGACTCGTGCATTGGGAAGTTTGGGGTTGGTGAGAGAAATGACAGAGGCGAGTTGTTGGTCAATTTTGCGGAGAACTTCAACACGAGAATAATGAACACTTTCTTCCAAACGCATGTAGGTCGTATATGGACCTAGGGAGGTCTAAATGGAACAATCAAAGAACGAAACAGACTTCATATTAAGAGACGAGAGCAAGGGAGTTAGCAATGTTTCGGTCATAAATAACATAAATATTGGTAACCATAGAATAGTAGGTTACACAGCTAAATTCAATTTCAGAGTAGAGAGAAATAAACTAGTTTTGAAAAAGAAAATAAGCCTTGCGAAGGTTGAGGATAATAAGAAGGAATTTCATTTAGAAATTAAAAACAGATTCGAAAGCTCTAAGAATATCATTAGGGAATCGGGAGAGAAAATAGGGAGTACAAAAATAATTACAGTAGAAGAAATAGATACTCCAAAGCCACAAACGACCTTGTTAAAAGAAGACTAGCTTCAAGGAGGCAGCAAATTATGCCTTTGAAAGATAATGCAGGGACATTATATATATATATATATATATATATATATATATATATATATATATATATATATATAAAACAAGATATTTACTCATCAAAGACCGTAATTGAGTCAGTAAGTTCATCTGTAGACTTTAGTTGTGTACCAGAAGTTACAAAGGAAGAGGTAGAGTTTGCTCTAAAGAACATGAAACAAGGAAAAGCACCCGAGGAAGATGGTATATCGATAGAACTTCTGAAAGACGCAGGTAAAGAAATTCATTGTAAATTAGCTCAGTTGTACACACCGTGTTTACGTCAAGAAAGCGTTCCTGAATCATGGTGCAATGCTACAGTGAATTTGTTTCGCAAAAATGGAGACCAGGAAGACTTTAGTAACTACCGACCGATAAGTTTGTTATCAAATGTATATGCAAGATATTTTCCAAGATCCTTACAAATAGAATTAGTGAAGTTTTTATATGGAAACCAACCAATAGAGCAGGCAGGTTTAGAAACTGATATTCGACTTTAGACCATTTGCAGACGATGAATCAACTAATCAAGCAAACGACAGAATACAATATACCTCTTTGTTTAACTTTTGTACAGTAGATTACGAGAAGGCCTTTGACTCAGTAGAACAAATAATAATAAACTCGCTACACAAGCAGGGTGCAAACGAACAGATCGTAAAGGTTTTTGAAAATATTTATGCGAAAGGTACCGCTGCTATCCGACCACAGGAAGATAAGTAAAAGATAATAATCGAGAAAGGAGTACGATGAGGCGATACAATTTCACCCAATTTATTTACAATTTACTTGGAAGAGATTTTCAGAAGGTGTAATTGGGA
Organism: Oratosquilla oratoria; assembly: GCF_046742065.1. Taxonomy (NCBI): domain Eukaryota; kingdom Metazoa; phylum Arthropoda; class Malacostraca; order Stomatopoda; family Squillidae; genus Oratosquilla; species Oratosquilla oratoria. The sequence continues at coordinate 13,369,112 of NC_134785.1, forward strand.
AGAGAAAGGTTTGAAGATTAATGGCAAATATTTTAATCAACTAATATTTGCGGATGACATTATTATTTCAGAAAGAGCAGAAAACTTGCGAGATGTGCTGAGTGATCTGAACAAGGAAAGTCTCAAAGTAGGTTTAAAATGAGTAAAAGTAAAACCAAAGTAATGTTCAATACGAAAGTTCAAAGTAAAAAGATTTTATGATTGATGGTGAGTCTTGAAGAAGTTGAAGAGTACAATTATTTAGGCCAGATGGTGAGGGTGACAAAATATCATTGCAATGAAACAAAAAGGAGTATTACAATTATGTTTGAAACGGAAATTTTACAATTAATGTATACGATCAGCAATAATAATCTATGGATGTGAGGGTCGGAAACTGACGATGGCGATTGAGACGAAACTCAGGTATATACATATTAGAGATGTATCGGATATCCGCATCCGCATCCGCGGAACATCCGCATATTTATTCACATCCGCATCCGCATCCATAGTTGTGATAAACTGAACATCCGCCTCCGCCTCCGCATCCGCATTTGTGGTGAAATATATATCCGCATCCGCATCCGCACTCTACAGAGGATGTGTGGATGCGGATGTGTTTTGTGTATTGCACAACCTATAGATTATAGAGTAATATATAGACACGCAGTTACACATTAGCGGAGTAGTTGATTACTGCCTGGTGCTTACAGAGCTTACAAATGTGGAGTAAATTTATTAATGAGTGCCTAATGAATTAATTATCTAGTAAAGCTAAAGCAAATAATATCACAGATTCATTTCCTTTCAAACTTACACAACGTAATGTGTCTAGAATTTAGGGGAAGGTCAGGAGAAGGGGGCGAATTTTACTTAGTGACTATAAAGTACAAATACATAGTAAATAAACTGCAAACTGTGAATGGTGGAATGTTAGATACTTAGTAACGACAGATGAGTGAGTCACTGTGTGTGTGTGTGTGTGTGTGTGTGTGTGTGTGTGTGTGTGTGTGTGTGTGTGTGTGTGTGTGTGTGTGTGTGTGTGTGAGGAGGGTGAAGAGGGTGATAGAGAGGAGGCTTATCACCCTTGCTCGTCCCCTTCACCCCGATGCCTTACTGCTGGAGAGAGAGAAAGAGAGAGAGGGAGAGAGAGAGGGGGGAGGGGAGAGAGAGAAAGACTTAAATACTTTCAAAGAGAGAAGTATCAACTATGAAGACACCATTCGAACTCATTTGGCAGTATTTTGGCTCTCCCACCTTGTTTTTATTTGTTACTTCTCCTGTCTGCATGGTCTGACACTGAAACAAGCTTTTTTTTTTTTTTTGGGTGGGGGGGTGGGGGTCCTCTTGGTAAGAACGTTTGACGTTAAAACATCCGCAACCGCATCCGCATCCGCGAGGATGTCATATTTTGATATCCGCATCCGCATTTGCATCCGCATTTTAGTAGAGACTGATATCCGCATTTGCATCCGCATTTTAGTAGAGACTGATATCCGCATTCACATTTGCATCCGCAAAATGACATCCACATATACATCCGCATCCGCGGATGTCTGAAATTCGACATCCGATACATCTCTTATACATATAAAAATACGTACATTTGTATATATATATATATATATATATATATATATATATATATATATATCGCGCTCTCCGAGAACTAAGTAGTCAGCGGATATTGGCTATGTGAGTGTGAAGCCATATTGATCTTTCAGAAGTCTTATCTTGTCTGACGCCAGAGGATAAAATCTCACAATAAAGAAGGTTACAACTAGTGATGTGACGATGCAATATTTCATTTAACATTCTGAAACGATTGCCAATACTATTCCGATAGATGATTACTAAATGTACTTTGATCACGAATTATTTGTTCCCCAAATCAGGGCCTGAAGATAACCATGAATTATGCAGGTATCGGAATCGGACTATTATCGGAATCGTAAGTTTGTAGCGGTATCGGAACTCGTATCGGAATCGTGAAGACATTTGGTATCTACTTATCACGAGTAAACACTAAGTAATCGCTTGAAATATTTTGTTTTTGGTGAACGCCAATCGGTTCTATTCAACTTGAGAATGGCCTCCCTTGAGCTGAATTAGCTATTCATTACAAAAGTTGGCCAACAGTCAACCTTTACTATATGGTAGCCCTCTTGACTGATTGAAATAGATTGTTTGATTAAAATCGCACTGAAACTGGCTAACATGACACCCATTCCTTATCAAAACCTTACCTGTTAATTTGAGAAGTGCGTTCGTAAGTTGACTTGATGAAGACATAAAATTTTAGGAACTGCCCGTCGCTTCCTTCCTTAACAAAACCTTACCTGTTAATTTGAGGACGAAGTGCGTTTGTAAGTAGACTTGATGAAGACACTTATATAAAAATTTAGAAACTGTCCGTCGCCTCTTCAAATACGTCCAGACTTCCTCAACGATAATCTTGCAAAGTCAAAACAACAACAGTGGACGAGATTATCACACGAATGGCGACCTTTGCACCATTGCCACATCAACATGTCTATGCTTCTGCGCTGTTGCCACATTTCTGTTGATATCGAAGGCAAAGTGTCAGTGACCTTTGCCTGTATAGATGTTCTGATGTCTGTCGTCATAGGATTCTACACTACTGAAGCGGTATTAATCCCAGTCTTATAGTAGAAATCTCCCATAACTGAAAAAATCAC
>NC_134785.1:13384292-13386792 GCF_046742065.1 Oratosquilla oratoria
TTTATTTCATTTGATCTTTTGATAATTTATGTTTGTTTAATTTAATTTCGTTTTATTTCTATTCTGTTGTCCTCTATTCTATTTCATCTATCGCATTTGATCTTATTTCTTTTTTAACTAATCTACTACGCTTTACTTCATTTAATTCTTAACTTCATTTATTTCATTCTGTTTGAAATTCTGTTGCGTTTTCTGTTTGCTGTTTACCTTCTTTTGAGCATTTATGTTTGTTTAATTTAATTTCGTTTTATTTCCATTCTATTCTATTTCATCTATCACATTTGATCTTATTTTTGTTTGATCTAATCTACTACGTTTTATCTACTTTAATTCTTAACTTGATTCATTTCATTCTGATTCAAATTCTGTTGCGTTTTCTGTTTACCTTCGTGACGTGGGCATTGACGACGACGTGGAGGTTGGGGCGTTTGAGGGCGAGATCCAGGTAGGCGACGGAGGAGCTCCGGGTCCCCTTGTAGGCCGATATTTCAGGGATGGAAAAACCTGAGAAAAACATCCGGTTACTCAATCCGAACACGTGGGGTAAAGATGATGGCCGCTTGGAATGCAGTTCAGTGTCTCATGTGTGTATGTATGTATGTATGTATGTATGTATGTATGTATGTATATTAGTATGTATGTATGTACGTATGTATGTATATATGTATGTATCCAGGAGAGAGAGGAGGTATTTGGGGTCACATGTGGTGGGAAAGGGAGGAATGGAGGTGGAGGTAATTTGTAGACTGAGAGAAGCAAGTCAATGCCTTGGGGGATAAAAAAGTGTTATGAGAAATACGTATTTGGAAATGGATGTAAAGAAGATATTGTATGAAGGGGTGATTGTACCGACGGTATTGTATGGGGCAAAGATTTGGAAATTAAGAGAAGCAGTGATGAAAATTTTCAATGTGTTTGGGATGAAATGTGTGAGAAGTATGGTAGGGGTTACAAGGTTGGATAGAGTGAGAAACGAAGAGGTGAGGAGGAGAGCGGGACTGGAAAAGGAGATGGCAGATAGGGCTGATGAAGGATTATTAGCACTGGCGGATGGGGGGGGGGGAGGCTGAAGCGTCTGAAGCCCCCCCCAAAAATAAAAATTTGCCTTTAACATCCCATTGTCAGAGAACTACTTGCTCGATCTTTTTTTAAACCGACCCTCCTTTTAATATATATCTGACGTATTTCGGATTTAATTGACACTGTCCGAAGGCTGAACCGGACCTGTAAATATTCATATGACAGCGTCATGGTGGTGTTGGAGCGCAATTGGTGTCATCAAGGTGTTTTCTAAAAAAAAAAAAAAAAAAAAAAAAAAAAAAAAAAAAAAAAAAAAAAAAAAAAAAAAAAAAAAAAAAAAAAGGAGGAGGTTGATGTCTGTGTGAACTATTATCACCAATGTTACAGTATATGAAATATATGAAATGCTGTTAACACTTTCTTAACAGTTTTTGTTTATATTTCTTTATTTTATTTTTATTTTGTTTTATTTTTTGCTCAGATGAGAGGGAGGGTGGGAGGGGTGTGGAGTGTATTTAGGGATGAAATGGGTGGGAGTGTTTTTATGCCTTTCCCTTTTTGGCCACCTCCCTTGGAAGGGGAAAAAGCCTTGGTATATGTATGTATGTATGTATTTTTTGCCATACTTGTATTCTACTTTTCAGGAAGAGCCATGTATGTGCGCATGTAGAAAGTTTTTTACCATTGCAATCTAATTTATTGACCATTTCCTCAATGTACCTTTGCAAATAGCTTCAAAATGCTTCTAAAATTGTTCACACATTTCAAATCCCACAGGTGATTCGGGTCGCTTCCCACTCACTTGTACATAGTTGAGCCCCCCCCCCTAAAAAAAAAAATCTGAATCCGCCACTGATTATTAGGATGGTTTGGACAAATGGAAAGAATGAGGGGTGAGAGATTAGTAAACGAGGTGTGGAGGGCAGAGGTAGAGGATGAGATGGATGGATGGGGTGAAGGGGGGCGTTGAGCAACAGGGGAATGGCTGTTGAGCAAGGAAGGGAGAAGGCAGGAGATAGGGATGACTGGAGAATGACTGTGTATGGATGATACTGTTATGCAAGTAAGGGAGGGATGGGGGTAAGGAGTGATTATGCGTGAGTGATATTTTGACGCTGCCCGAAGGGATTTTTATTTTTATTTTTTTATTTATTCATTTATTTATTTATTTTATTTATTTATTTATTTATTTATTTATTTATTTATTTATTTATTTATTTATTTATTTATTTATTTATTTATTTATTTATTTATCTATCTATTTATCTATTTATTTATTTATTTATTTATTTATTTATTTTTGTCTGCATGAGAGGACGGAGAGGGAGAGTCGCCGTTTAAGTTCTGTGTCTTGCTGCATTGCGTTTGACCTAGGGCAGTTGGCGGATGCAGGAACGACCCGTCATTCGTGAGGAACTGAGATGAGATGGGAGGGGTGGAAGGGGTAGTGGAGGGGAGTGAAATGGGTGGGAGCCTCTGA
>NC_134785.1:13391792-13394292 GCF_046742065.1 Oratosquilla oratoria
CATCACTCATCTCTACGGCTCTGAGACCTGAGTCACCCATCGCAGTCATACCCGTCTCCTCGAGCGCTTCCAACAGCGCTCCCTCCGCACCATCCTCAACATTCACTGGAGTGACTTCACCACAAATGTCGAAGTTCTGGAGCAGGCAGAGATCCCCAGCATCGAAGCCATGCTACTGAAATACCAGCTCCGATGGGCAGGGCATGTCTCCAGAATGGAAGACGATCGCCTACCAAAGATTGTCCTGTATGGCGAACTCTTCGCCGGTCACCGAGAGAGAGAGAGGAGCCCCCAAGAAGCGATACACGGACTGACTCAAGAAGTCCCTCACCGCATGTCACATTGACCACAAGTGTTGGTCAGACCAAGCTGAAGACCGTGGTGCCTGGCGTCACGCGATCCATCAAGCTGTCACCCAATTTAAAGACGACAGGAGGGATCCACTCAAAAATAAGCGCTAGAGGAAGAAGGCTCGTGCCGCCTTCACCACCACACCGGACATTACCTTCTCCTCCAGACACTGTTCGCAGATCTGCTTCTCCTAAATCGGTCTGGTCAGCCATGAGCGTGCCTGCAGTCGACGACGTGGGCAACCTTTTTAAATCTTCGTTCGCGAAGCCAAGATATATATATATATACATACATATATATGTCTATATATATATATATATATATATATATATATATAAAAATATATATGTATGTATATATATATATACATATATATATATATATATATATATATATGTATATGTATATGTATATATGCACAGCACTGAATGGGTCCCAGTGATTAGAGATACATTTTTATCAACCACAATGCACTTTAATTCTAAGCCATCCAGGTGCATGCAGAAAATGAAACGTGATACGCCTGAGGACTCGAATTAATGTGACGAGAACGTTGCCAGTGCCGAGTGACTAGAGTCACTAGACCGATGCACCATCAAGAGTACATATATATATATATATATATATATATATATATATATATATATATATATATATATATAAACAGAAATGTACTAGCACATTTGTAAATGACACACAGGAAACCCACAGTCGGAGAAAATAAACTTCGAATGAAAGAAGATTCCTATATTTCGGCTATCAACTGTAGCCCTCTTCAGGAAAGTACATAAGACAGAGGACAAAGGGGACTTATAAGCTACAAATACACAGAAAAGAGAGGTAATGCCATCAGTCCACGTTCCCTCTCTTTCTGCGTTTCTATAACTTATAAGTCCCCTTTGTCCTCTGTCTTATGTACTTTCCTGAAGAGGGCTATAGTTGATAGCCGAAATATAGAATCTTCTTTCATTCTAAGTTTATTTTCTCCGAATATGGGTTTCCTGTGTCATACAAATACACACACACACACACACACACACACACACACACACACACACACACACACACACACACACACACACACACACACACACACACATAAACACACACACACACACACACACACACACACACACACACACACACACACACACACACACACACATATATATATATATATATATATATATATATATATGAATATATATATATATCTATATATATACATATATATAAATATATATATGTATATGTACATATATATACATATATACATATACATATATATATATATATATATATATATATATATATATATATATATATGTATCCACAATTTCCTATGATATATCAGCACTGTAGTACTTATAAATACTTCGATTGTATATACCCAATAAAAGAAAACAATTCGCATGTAATTAAGAAAGAAGATAAGCATATGCGCTATTGACAATCTTGATAACAGATATGAAATGGAATTACCTTTTGTCCATCAATGAGGAGGAATAAACCCAAGATTTTCCTCACTTTTTATTTACTTATTATTATGTTTTTGACTAAACGCCGCCTTGCGTGAAGCAAAGTGGAAAAAAAACTTTCAAAACTCGTTCTGCAGTGATGACGTCATGTCGCCTTCCCCCGCGGTCCCGAGCATACGTTTCCCTTCCGTGCCGTGTGGTCCCTTTCCCTCTATTCAGTCTGCCGCAAAGCGATTTTATTAATCAGTTCTTTGGCTAGAAAAAACAATGCTTGGCTCCAACCAAGGCTATCACACTGGGCTTCTTCCACGGGTTTCCTCCATCCCCGACACTTGAGAGTTCGTTTGAGTAAAAACGACTTCGGTTACAATATCTTATTTTTCAAAACTCCAAATATCAAATTATCTTTCCGTCATATATAGCAAAGTTGAATAATGAACCAAGAGATTCTAAACGTATTAAAACGTTAGACATACTGTTGAAACGTTCTTAGAGAGTTCTAGATTTCTGTAAATGAAGTAATATTCTTGTTATTCAAATGGAGGTTGGAGGTAGGATGTGGGAGGAAAAATAGCCCAGTGTGATAGCCCCATAAAGAAGGGCTCATCGTATCAAATAACCAAAACTAAATATATGAAGGTCGGTTTCCGCGTCGAAAGAAGCCAATGACC
>NC_134785.1:13404292-13499292 GCF_046742065.1 Oratosquilla oratoria
AGTGGCGATATATATATATATATATATATATATATATATATATATATATATATATATATATATATTTATATATATATATATGTATATATCGGAAATTTTTCGAAACATATATATATATATATATATATACACACACACACACACACACACACACATATATATATATATATATATATATATATATAAACACACACACATATATATATATATATATATATATATATGTGTGTGTGTGTGTGTGTGTGTGTGTGTGTGTGTGTGTGTGTGTGTGGGTGTGTGTGTATGTGAATATATATATATATATATATATATATATATTTATATATATATATATATATATATATTTATATATATATATATATATATATATATATATATACAAACAACGAGACAGGTCAACAGCTGTACAGACGGTTCAGTGTCTATTTCTATATCTTTGCCTACATTCACAAAGTTCCTTTGCCATGTTACTCCTGCAAAATTCTGTTACATAGGATTACAAAGGCGGAGCATGCCGACAGGAGACCTTTTGATCCATATCTAGGTCGGATGCGAAAAAAAAAATCATATTAATAATAAAATAATAAATAAAAACTATAACAATGTAAATAACAATAAGATACATAAATATATTTTCTGGTCGGGCTCTATCACCGAGGTTTACTTTTTCTCTGAATCCAGTTAGTAAGACACTCGCTTCATGGATCTGTCTGTCTATTACATAACTGTGTCGTTAACATCCGCACGCGACTTCCGGGGATGCAAAATCTCTTTGTTACAAGATGTCCGAGCTTTCATTTACATATTGAGGCTTAGGCCGCAGAGGCATATGGCTGTGGTCTTGGCAGATGTGGAAAGTCTATGTCCAAGCTCGGCGCATGCGCAGAAACGTTCGCATCGTCACGTATGCACCCCCATTCACACGCACACTCATACGCGCATGCGGAAACACGTGTGAAAACATGTTGTGAAAAAAAATGGGTGAATGAATTTCTTGGAGGAGATGGGAATCTTGTACAAGTCAGTTACGATTTAGAACAGGATGGTCTTGTCTAACAAGCCTGTTAATTTTTTGCTCAAGAGTTATTGATGTGCTACACAAAAGACAGGTTAAGGTATGTTGTGGATGCTTGGAACTAGACGAAAAACTTTCAAAAAAGTGCCACACGAAGACCTAATATGGAAATGTGGGACTGAAAGGGAGGACATTAGAATTAATGAAACATTTAGATTGGTTTAATTTAGGTTTAATAAGGAAATAGGCTAGAACTGGCTTACCAACAAAGCAATTAACGAATGGAATAGACTTAGTAACCATGTAGTGAGCGCTGAAACAACTGGTTGTTTTAGGAGAAGACTAGGTAACTTTATGGGCAGGCATGAAAGGTGGTGACATGGAACTGTCCAGTGTAGGCCTTATGGTCTCTGGCAGTCTCCTCCATTCTTATGTTCTTATATTTCTTATGTGAAGTGCAGTGAAGAATGAATTATCGGATTGGACAGAAGTGACTAATGGGTTACCACAGAAGCTTTGTACTGGCACCATCAATCTTCTTGATGTATATCAATGTGATGGACGAGGTAATTATACAAACGTACTTACTGCTGATGCCGAGCTAAGACTGTGAAATGAATGTCTGTAAATGACTATATGGAGACTTAGATAACTTTTATAAGTAGCGCTGCATTGGAATATAAGATTAAACTCAGTTAAGTGTAAAATCTTGGAAATCTGTCAAGGCAAGAACAGAAGACCAAGGGGCTATAGAAAAGGAAAGTAAGCAATTACACAAACAAAAGGGAGAAAAGGATTTAGGAATCTTACTTAGGGATGAACATAGGCACGCGTTTGATTATACAGTAATTTCTAAGAGGTTTACAGTCTAACGGTTCGTCGAACGCGGTTCGACAGACACGTGTTTAAAGTGATGTGTGAACGGGGTATTTGGGGTTTAACCAACGTGTTCGACAACCAGATACCCCGTTCACACGTTCACACGTGTCTGTCGAACCGCGTTCGACGAACCGTTAGACCGTGTAAAACCCCCTCTAATACCGGACAAACTTCGGGATATAACGGATCTGTCCGGTATTTCCATCGGAAATAACGGATCCTCGGTTATAACGGATCTTTGGATATAACGACAGACCCGAGTCCCCATATCGTCCGTTATATCGAGGGTTTAATGTACTTTATCCGACTATGTCTGGAACATCCTGTAAGCCCATTTCATATTCCCACAGTTTTATGATAAAAAATCTCGTAATATACATTTCTTTCATTCTATTTCCATTGTGTTTTCTTATAACATTCACCAGTAGCACTTTCCATGCACCCCACTCTTTTGATAATAAAATCACCGGAACAGTCAGTTTTTTGTTTTTGTTTTTTGTTTTTTATTAATGAAAAACACGCGTCTTTTAGAATAGCACACTCATTTCTAAACGAACACTTATACATACTGGAGACGTTGAGTTCTTTCTTAATTCATCTTCGCATTACTTTTGTTTCTGGGTTCCATTCGATCCTGTCGCCAGCCGTTTTAATTGTCTGTCGAGGGATTCGACTCGATGTTCCACAACAGTATTCTAGCGTCGATTTTGTTCTTGTAAAATATTCTAATTATCTTGAAAGGAGCCTCCACACGATATATATTTTTTTAGTGTTATTATTATCATTTATATTAATTTATTTATTTATTCTTATTTCATTTTGATAATAATAATGATAATAATAATAATAATAATAATAATAATAATAATAATAATAATAATAATAATAATAATAATAATAATAATAATAATAATAATAATAATAATAATAATAATGATAATAATAATAATAATAATAATGATAATAATAATAATAATAATAATAATAATAATAATAATAATAATAATAATGATAATAATAATAATAATAATAATAATAGTAATAATAATGATAATAATAACAACAATGATAATGACAACAATGATAGTAATAATAACAATAATAATAATAGTAATAATAATAATAACAATAATAATAACAATAATAATAATAATAATAATGATAATAATAACAATAATAATAATGATAATGATAATAATAATAATAATAATAATAATAATAATAATAATAATGATAATAATAATGATAATAATAATAATAATGATAATAATAATGTGTATACATTGTGACGAATGTGGATAGGAGGTAAAGGAAACAAGGGCTGAGGGAAATACTTTTATTCCTGACTAGTTGGTTCCTCTGAAGAAGCCACTCAGGCGAAACTAGTCAGGAATAAAAGTATTTCCCTCAGCCCGTGTTCCCTTTACCTCCTATCCACAATAATAATAATAATGATAATAATAATGATAATAATAATAATAATAATAATAATAATAATAATAATAATAATAATAATAATAATAATAATAATAATAATGATAATAATAATGATGATGATGATGATAATGATGATGATGATGATGATGATGATGATGATGATAACAATAATAATAATAATAATAATAATAATAATAATAATAATAATAATAATAATAATAATAATAATAATAATAATAATAATAATAATAATAATAATAATAATAATAATAATAATAATAATAACAATAACAATAATAATAATAATAATAATAATAATAATAATAATAATAATAATAATAATAATAATAATAATAATAATAATAATAATAATAATAATAATAATAATAATAATAATAATGATAATAATGATAATAATGATAATAATAATAATGATAATAATAATAATAATAATAATAATAATAATAATAATAATAATAATAATAATAATAATAATAATAATAATAATAATAATAATAATGATAATAATAATAATAATAATAATAATAATAATAATAATAATAATAATAATAACAAGGATAACAATAAAAGCAATAATGCACACACACACACACACACACACACACACACACACACACACACACACACACACACACACACACACACACACACACACACGATTGTGAGTCACTACAGAGTGATCTAAATAAAGTTTGGGAATGGAGTAGGAAGTGGGAGATGGAGTTCAACACTAAAAAGTGTAGTACAATGGAATTTGGAAAAAGCAAAAACAGAATAACAGGATCATATAAATTAGGAGAAGAAGGAATAAAAAAAAGTAGAAAATGAGAAGGACCTGTGAGTCATTGTTATGAATAATATGTCACCTGAGAAACATATAAATAAGATTTTTGGAGAAACTTATAATTTAATAAGAACAATCAAAGTGGCATTTACATACCTGGATGAAGAAATGGTGAAGAAAATTCTAATCACTCTGATAAGACCAAGATTGGAATATGCAGCAACGATGTGGTCACCAAGTACAAAAAAATGTATAAAAAAAACTTGAAAGAATACAAAGAGCAATTACAAAATTGGCACCAACACTCTCAAAACTATCATATGAAGAGAGACTAGAAAAACTTGAACTACAGACACTAGAGCAAAGAAGAGAGAGAGGAGATTTGATAGCTATTTACAGAATCATGAAAGGCATAGAAATTATTGATAGAGAGAATCTGATAAAATGGGATGATAGAAATACAAGAGGGTACGGAAAGAAAATCAAGAAAGACAGCTATAGAAGAGATCTGAAAAAGAACAGCTTTCCTCACAGAGTAATAGACAGTTGGAACAAGTTAGATGAGAAAGTGGTGTGTGGAAAAACAAGACATGAGTTTAAAGATAGTTTAGATAAAATGAAATATGAAGACGGGACCCCACGAGCATAGCTCCCCTTCCCGTAAAATACAACTAGGTAAATACAACTAGGTAAATACACACACACACACACACACACACACACACACACACACACACACACACACACACACACACAATGCATTTTTTAAGCAAATGTTCGAGACCGCTCGTTCTTTTCGCCCCCGGGGTCGTCTTTCAGTTGAAGAAATATTTGCGGTTGACTTGTACAAGCGAGCGCCCTTGATCTTCGTTTTCAGTACACTGGACGATGAACCCCACCCAGCCTTGACTTTGAAGTGAAATAATACCAGGGAGGACAAAACACATAAAATGGTATTGTTATTATTATCATTATTATTATTATATTATTATTGTTATCATTATTATCATTATCATTCTTATTATTATTATTGTCATTATTACTATTATTATTATTACTATTATTATTTTTATTACTGTTATTATTATTATTACTATTATTATTGTTATTGTTATTATTATTATCATTATTATTATTATTATCATTATTATTATTATTATTATTATTATTATTATTATTATTATTATTATTATTATTATTATTATTATTATTATTATTATTATTATTATTATTATTATTATTATTATTATTATTATTATTATTATTGTTATTGTTATTATTATTATTATCATTATCATTATCATTATTATCATTATTATTATTATTATCATTATTGCTATAATTATTATCATTATTATTACTACTAGAGGCAATTGGTCTCTGACTGAACTGATAGCTCTAATTAGCCTAGTGTCATCAGCAAAGCTAATTACATTGCTACTGATTCCACAGTTTATATCCAACATGAGAATAGGGAATAATACTGGTCCTAGGACCGTTCCTTGTGGGGGTGAGATGATCATAATGCTTACTGCACTCTCTTGCCCCTGGATAGGTCCAAAATGCTTTCTTCCTGCAAGAAATTCAGCGACCCATGTACCCAAATCTCTTGAAATTTTTAGGTCGCGGAATTTGAGCAGTGGAGCTCCGCTGTGCACTTGCTGACTTCGAGATTAATGGTGTCCGTTCTCTCATCAGGACATGAGGTGTTGTTGTTCAAAATAGTGTCAGGGTTGTCAAGGAAGACTGACAGGCATTATCGACCAGCTCGAAAGTCATGTTGAGTCTTGTTCATTTGATTGGACTTGTTGTATATGTAGGAAAATGGAGGAGAAATATGGAAGGATGAAGTGGAAGCAGCTGTTAAGATGATGAGAGCAGGTAAGGCACCTGGGTTGGATGGATGCTATGCAGAATGTCTGAAGAAAGGAGGTACAGTTATGGTGGACTGGCTGGTGAGGTTATTTAATGTTTGTTTAAGAGAATAGAATGCCGGAGGACTGGAAGAGTGCTTGTATAGTTCCGCTTTACAAGTGAAAAGGTGACAAATGTGATTGTAGTAGTGTCAGAGGGATCAGTTTGTAGAATGTAGTTGGGAAGGCTTATGGGAGGGTCTTGATTGAGAGGATTAGGAGAGGAACAGAGGGAGTAATTGGTGAGGAACAGTGTGGATTTAGGACAGGTAGAGGTTGCGTAGATCAGATTTTTGTGGTAAGACAGATATGTGAGAAAGCTATAGGAAAAGGTAAGGATGTTTTTTGGGTTTTTATGGATTTGGAAAAGGCTTATGACAGGGTAGACAGGAAGGCACTGTGGGATAGGAGGAAAGCTGTTAAGAGCAGTCAAGAGTTTTTACGAGAGTAGTAGAGCTTGTGTTAGGATTAGAAATGGAGAGAGTGAATGGTTTGAGGTAAAGGTGGGACTTCGTCAGGGATGTGTTATGTCGCCCTGGCTGTTCAATCTTTACATGGATGGGGTGGTGCGAGAGGTGAATGCAAGGGTAGTGGGTCAGAGGTTGGAGATGGTTAAAGAAAATGGAGAAAAGTGGGAAATAAGCTAGTTGTTGTTTGCTGACGACACTGCGCTTGTAGCAGGATCAGAGGAGCGATTAAGGAAGTTAGTGACAGAGTTTGAGAAGATGTGTGAAAGAAGGAAGCTGAAGATAAATTTGGGCAAAAATAAGGTGATGAGATGTACAAAGGGAGAGAGTGACAGCAGGCTGGAAGTGAGCATAAAAGCAGAGAGACTGGAGGAAGTGAATAGTTTTAGATACTTGGGTGCAAATGTGGCAGGAAAGGGAGGAGTGGGGGTGGAGGTAGAATGTAGATTGAGAGAAGTGAGTAAATGCCTTAGTGGCTTGAAAAGTGTAATGAGAAATAGACATCTGGCAATGGATGCTAAGAGGAGGTTATATGAAGGAGTGATTGTGCCAACAGCACTGTACGGGGCAGAAACATGGTACATAAGAAAGGAAGAGAGAAGGAGTTTGAATGTGTTTGAGATGAAATGTCTGAGAAGTATGATAGGGGTTACTAGGCTGGATAGAGTGAGAAATGAGGAGGTGAGGAGGAGAACAGGTGTGGAAAGGGAGTTGGGAGGTAGGGTTGATGAAAGAGTATTAAGATGGTTTGGAAACATGGAAATGATGAGTGAAGAAAGATTAGTAAAAGAGGTGTGGAAGGCGGAGGTGGAAGAAGTGAATGTGAGGGGGCGTCCTAAGATGAGATGAATGGATGGGGTAAAAGGGGCATTACAAAAGAGAGGAATGTCTGTTGAGGAAGGACGGGAGAGGAAAGAAGGTTGGGGTGAATGGAGAAGGTTTGTGTATGGATGATGCTGTGATGCGTGAGGTGGAGTGGGTGGGGGATGGGGGTGGGGTGAGGAAGTATGTATAAGAAATAATTTGACACAGCCCGAAGGGATTTCTCCCCGTCTTCTCCTTTTCTTCATGAGGGGACGGAGAGGCGGGGTCGCCGAATTAATGAAGCGGTCTTGCTGTGGATGTCCTGTGTCTTGCAACACTGCTTCTGACCCAGGGCAGTGGACAAGATGCAGGGATGACCCGTCATCCAGGAGGTGCCAAGATGAGAGGGAGGGAGGAGGGTGGAGGGGAGTGGAGTGTGTAGGGGATGGAATGGGTGGGAGTGGTTTCTATGCCTTTTTGCTTTTGGCTATCCCCCGTGTAAAGGGGAAAAAGCCTTTGGTATATGATGATATGTATATGTATGTATGTATGTTACATCATGTATGTTAGATATTAAATGTTATATCATATATCTTATGTTATTTGTACATCATTGTGCATTACATATTATATGAAATTATTCACTGTATATCGTACTGTGTATAATTTACATTGCTATTCATAATCGTTTTATATTGCATATAAAGTGTATATGCAGTAACGTGCACACTTTTATTTCAAGAAGGCTAAAATCCACTTAACTGCAGGGTTATATGCAAATTAGATATAACATGGATTTTATTAATAATTTTTCCTTAACTTAAACTATGAGTATCTGGGAATGTGGCACGGTATTTTCATGCAAATTCACTAGAATATGTATTTTCATAATTTAGAGATTACGATGGTCAATTTATTATATTATTGTTGGTCCTCAAATATGTTTTCTTTAAATTCTTGCATATTAAAAGAAAACGTATATTTTATCAGTTGAAATTATCGGGAATCTGAATGAATATATTTACCCTCGGCAGTCATATAATTTTATCTTCTCCTCAGAATAGTATTTTTGTTACATACATTAATTTGACCAAGAATTACTTCAAAATTAAAGAATTTTATTTTTCTCTCGTCTACCCTGAGTAATTTCAAGTATCTACGAAGATGCAAAATCATTTATTTACATGTCTGTTTGACCTATCATAATTAATAATTATAATAATAATAATAATAATAATAATAATAATAATAATAATAATAATAATAATAATAATAATAATAATAATAATAATAATAATAATAATAATAATAATAATAATAATAATAATAATAATAATAATAATAATAATAATAATAATAATAATAATAATAATAATAATAATATCTTATTGATGGAAATGGAAGATAGAGCCAAAGTCATGACTATCGATGGATCTATTCCACTATCAATTCATCTGTGTCACCTAACACAACGGAAAAAGTACCACAGGTGTTCAGCTAGTGGGAAGCTATAATCAATGCGATTTTTATTTGTGAATCACGTGTTTTTGTGATTTATTCGCATATATTTTACCAGAATATTTATTGTAGTTCGTACCGCCAAGATGAGAAACACATGAAAGACATCATACATAGAAATTGTAAGCCAATAGGTGATTACGATAACTTAAAAGTTATTATATTCTATGATAACCCCCGTACCTGTTCCCTTGTTGTGAAAAACAATCTGTCTGGCAATGGCGGCATATTATCGAGAACCAATGTCATATATGAATATCGCTGTACAACTGGGGGCTGCGCACCCCGTAATTCTTCATACATTGGGTTCACGACATGCCAACTGAGTAGACGGTTGTCCCTACATTTACAACAAGGAGCAATTAAACAACACCACCTCCAATACCACCAGGCTTTAATCGATAGGAAGACAATCGTGGATAACACTAGGATAGTTGCACACTGTGCCAAAATTAATGAACTAAAAATGCTTGAAGCCATCCACATTAGGGAGAGAGCTCCAATTATCAATATTCAATGTAATATGATTTCTGCCATCCCGCTATTTAATTCTTCCACGAGATTTGGAGCCCAACAACAGCAACACCCACCTCCTTCCTCTCCCCCTCCCCCTCCTACACCTCACCAACCCCCACATGACCAGCGTGGTGACCCAGCGAGAAGACCTACCTTACCTGACTCCCCCCCTCTCCCTCCTCCTCACCCTCCCCCTTCCCCTCCAAGACGTAGTGCCCGGCTACGTAGCGGGTCACGAACCATGCACCGTTCCCAAGCGGCCCATATTTAAACCCATGTTGTCTGTACACCATTGTCAATTGTGAATCATGTAGCTTTGAAAATTGTGACTTTTCTCTTGTAACTATTCTGAAGATGACTCCCTGAAGTCGAAACGTTAATTAAATATGGAAGAATTTGGAAGGCTTGTATTTGCCCACCCTTCTGAAATGAGACCTACTGTGAGGAAAATTGAAAATCTCAGTAAGAAGATTAACCAGTGCCAAAATGCTGTCGTGTTTAACTCCGTGTGTATTAGTGAGAATCTGCGCCCTAAATATACAATATATATATATATATATATATATATATATATATACATATATGTGTGTGTATATAAATATATATATGTATATATATACATATGTATATATATATATATATGTATATATATATATATATATATACATATGTATATATATATATATATATATATAAATATATATATATACTCACATGACGCGGTGGTGCGGTTGGTAGAGTCCCAGACTGCCACTATGGCGGTCCGGGTTCGAATCCTACCCAGGGCTGAAAATAATTTCAGTATCGGTGCGCTTCGAGTCGTTACTCCAACTCTCGTGGGCGGGGAGTTGGGGGTGTATGTGCGTGTAAGGTCAAAGCATTACCCATAGATCGGTCATACGAGCTCTGAGCTCTATTCCGGGAGGGAAATAGCTGTCGATCACGAGTCCAACACGTGATCCAAAGACCAAGGTGAATCACACACACACACACACACACACACACACACACACACACACACACACACACACACACACACACACATATATATATATATATATATATATATATATATATATATATACATACTTATACTGTATGTATATTTACACGAGGGTAGTTGAAAAATACCTCTTATTCTTTACTTATAACTCAAATTTAAATAGCTACGAAGACGGAGGTGCCATTATTGAAACGAGCTAATATTTTTGCTCCACATAATCACCCTCCCTCTCAATGCAATTTCGCCAGCAATGAACAAGGGCCTGTGCATGACCGCCCGGAACGCGGTTTGTCACTCCGGAATCGACGAACCCATCTCCTAACTGTGCTGACATCAACTGCCTCGGCTCCGTAAACGTTCATCATGCACCTGTGAATGTCGATGGGTTCCAATTCTGCGTGGAGGAATTCAATGACGCATCTCTGCTTATGACGAACATTCATGACAGAGGTTACTTTATTAGATTGTCACACCATCAATATCTGCAACACACACACACACACACACACACACACACACACACACACACACACACACACACACACACACACACACACACACACACACACACACACACACACAAAGCCAACTCCTTGTCCAGCGGAGTTGGAGTGCCCGCTCTTAATACAGCGATTTTTTTTTTTTTTCCAATCCTGGACGAGACTTGAACTTGGATTGGTGAATTAGGGGTCGAAACCGGTACCACTATACCGTCGAGTGTGTACGAGCGTAACAATAATAACAATAACAGCGATACATATATAGTCAAAATACAAATTGTGTTGGTTTTAGAACTAGTCTAATTAATGTGCAGGGAACAAATATCACCGTTCCTCACACTTCAACAGAAGCTCATAAGCATTCCCTCCTGCCGAATGATATCTACCTGAAAATCCCCGCCACCTGATGCTGTTGAAGCGTACCCATTGCACCAATCACAACTTATTCTTTCATAGGATATATTATTATTGAGTTCTAAAACACCAGTGGCATTTATAATAATAACCAGCCTGGTTGTCAGTTCATATTTGCCACATTTTTATATATCTGGCTGGCGAGCCATTATACAGGGGTGCTTATCACCTATTAGGTGAGAACCCGGTATTTTTTTATCTATTTCGTTATCTCTCGCCCATACCCTTTCTGATGTGATTGTTAAGTGACACATTATCTCTTATCAGCATTCACAAATCTTTCTCCATTTTTAGATTTGTAAGACTTTCTCTTTTCAGTGAAAAATCCAGTTATGTTTTTTTTTTATCTATTTTCCATTTCCAGTACTTTGTATTTTCTGACATTGAAATGAACTTTCCACCATAAGACTATAGGCATATATACGATCTAGATCTTTATGCAACAGTCTACAGTCCTTCGGGTGTATGTGTACATATTTATGTAGTGTAAATAGCTTTAATAAAAAAAACAGTGATTGCATGAAATCGTACGCAAACCTAACCTCGTTTTAAATGCCACTTGGCAGATGGCGCTCCTAACAGTTAGCTTCCTGCCTGCAAGATAAAGTGGGAAATGTAAACATTATACAGACTTAAATTATTTGTGCGGTCCCGGTACGGAGAGTGCTTGAGGTAACTAGAAAATGTGCAATACTAGCCATGAACCTATTTAACCTTTGCTATTTTACATCCGTAATTGAATGTTTATGTATATATTGGGGAGATCAGCTGTGGGAGAAAGAGCTGTCACGTCAGTAAAGCACTGCAACCGCAGAAGAGTGGTAACTGTGATGTCAGAGGTTAGCTGACGTATATTCCCTCTCATGTTTACCCACATGATGGGTGTAATATTGATAACTATTTAAGTTTTACAGTCCCAAACGTAAAGATCCGACAGACAAAATGCAAATTAAATGTTTAAATCTGTGTATGAGTAAACTACTGCTGCTGCAGAAATGAAATCTGCAGTTGCAGTAAATATTGATGATTGCCTATGAAAAGACTAAGGTCAGCTTCAAAGAGAGGGAAGAAAAATATGTATATGTACATACAAATGTTAAGTAGGTCATTTAGGATTATAGATGTAGTGTTTTAGTTGCCAATTAGTAAATAATGTCACGAAAGTAGAAAATAAAACGTCTCGAGTAAGTGGGTACCGTTATTATTATTTAATTTCTGTCATTATAGATGCTTTAAGAAAATTTCATCACAACCCTAAGGGTAATATTAGGTTTTATATTTATATACCTTTTTGTGTAATACTTATTGTGTTTTGTGCAAAAGTATCTCGAAGTATTCTTAATGTGGTTTCTAAGCAGTAGCAGACCTACTTTTTGGGTATTTTTAAGGTTTCAGGGAGTAATCACCCCCATTTTTTCTTTGTTTTGCTGTTGGTATGTTTATTTTAAACTAATTATACTGGGTAGCATGTTGTCAGAAACTAATAATAACAACTATTGATTTTTAAAATGAATCTGCATCACTCACCTGTGTCATCATATTTTGGTAATTTATTTTACCAAATAATTTTGATCTGAAATATGTTCTCCAGTATTATTCTCTCAGTTTAAGGTCAATGTGCCATTGAATATGCATTTTTTCTGCCATTGTAAAGCATTTTTTCTCTACCAAGTTTTATTGTAAAAGACTGGTATTTATGTCATCCTAGCATATGCCAACAAATTGTTTCCAAATGATCTCTAACACATTATTTTCTAGATAGTTTCTATCAGCAGTGTGCTTGTGAAATAATTGAACATTGTTATAAAAAGAAAAAGTATTATCTATCAGCAGTGTGCTTGTGAAATAATTGAACATTGTTATAAAAAGAAAAAGTATTATGCTAACATAATTTTTTTCATAAACAATTCGAGGAATAGGAAATTAGAATTTCCTGATTCAAGCTGCCTAGCTTTTGCTGAGTCCTGACATAGTCTGAAGGGCAAGCCCCCTGCCCATATATTCCATGCACACATGAAGTAAGTGAAAGCAAGGATAATGACATTTCTCCAATACAGGCTGTTTCTTAGGGTAGGTTATTACTGCACAATAATGAGCCTTTCTCATTTTTTAGATATATTCAAAACAACATTGGCACACTCCCCATAGACTAATGCACCAAATTTATGATTTTCATAACTCACTACCACTATTATTTTTAGCTTCTGATGATTTGTTGATATATACAGTACAGCATATATATGTGTGTAAATGTATATATGTGTGAATGTATATATATATATATATATATATATATATATATATATATATATATGTCTATATGTATGTATGTATATATATGTATATATATATATATATATATATATATATATATATATATATATATGCATACATACATACATATACCAAAGGGTTTTTCCCCCTTACATGAGGGGTAGCCAAAAAGAAAAAGGCATAGAAATCACTCCCACCCATTTCATTTCCCATATATTCCACTACTCTCCACCCTTCTCCCTCCCTCCTATCTTGGCACCTCCTGGATGACGGGTCATCCCTGCATCCTGTCCACTGCCCTGGGTCAGAAACAGTGTCGCAAGACACAGCACATCCACAGCAAGGCCACTTCATAAATTCAGCGACCCCCCCTCTCCGTCCCCTCGTGCAGGAAAGGAGAAGACGGGGAGAAATCCCTTTGGGCTGCATCAAAATTTTTCTCATACATACTTCCTCCCCCCTATCCCCCACCCACTCCCCCTCATGCATCACAGCCTCATCTATACACAACCCTTCTCCATTCACCCCTATCTTCTGTCCTCTCCCGTCCTTCCTCTACAGACATTCATCTCTTTTGTAAAGCCGCTTTCACCCCATCCATCCATCTCATCTGAGGAGGCACCCTCATATTTACTCCTTCCACCTCCGCATTCCACACTTCTTTTACTAATCTTTCTTCACTCATTCTTTCCATGTGACCAAACCATCCTAATACTCTTTCATCAACCCTATCCCCCAGCTCCTTTTCCACCCCTGTTCTCCTCCTCACCTCCTCATTTCTCACTCTAGCCAAGTAAACCCTATCATACTTCTCAGACATTTCATCTCAAACACATTCAAATTCCTTCTCTCTTCCTCTCTCATGTTCCATGTCTCTGCCCCGTACATTGCTGTTGGCACAATCACTCCTTCATATAACCTCCTCTTAGCATCCATTCCCAGATGTCTATTTCTCATTACACTTTTTAATCCACCAAGGCATTTACTCACTTCTCCCAATCTACATTCTACCTCTACCCCCACTCCTCCCTTGCCTGTCACATTCGCACCCAAGTATCTAAAACTATCCACTTCCTCCAGTTTCTCACCCTTAATGCTCACTTCCAGCCTACTGTCACTCTCCCCTTGTACATCTCATCACCTTACTTTTGCCCACATTTATCTTCAGCTTCCTTCTTTCACACACTTTCTCAAACTCTGTCACTAACTTCCACAATCCCTCCTCTGATCCTGCTACAAGCGCAGTGTCGTTGGCAAACAACAACTGGCTCACCTCCCATTTTTGTCCATTTTCTTTAATCATCTCCAACCCCTGACCCACTACCCTTGCATTCACCTCTCACATCACCCCATCCATGTAAAGATTGAACATCCAGGGCGATATATATATATATATATATATATATATGGATAAGTATTTTAGACAAATTATTTGGATGATGGAGAACATAAACACAGGGGAAGGCTCGGAACCCTAAACACTCTAACGTTTCGTTCGCGTAGAACTTCTTCAGAGAGTGTATGTAGAACTGCAATTGAAGTTTATGTACTAAATCTAATTATCTTTTCGGACACTTGGGAAAGAAAAACGCCAGAAAAACGACCTTTCCCAAGTGTCCGAAAAGATAATTAGATTTAGTACATAAACTTCAATTGCAGTTCTACATACACTCTCTGAAGAAGTTCTACGCGAACGAAACGTTAGAGTGTTTAGGGTTCCGAGCCTTCCCCTGTGTTTATGTTCTCCATCATCCAAATAATATATATATATATATATATATATGTATATATATATATATATATATGTATATTATATATATATGTATATATATATATGCACATATGTTATCTATATATATTTTATATATCATATATATTCATTATATATATGATTATATATATATATATATATATGTATATATATGTAAATATGTATATACATATATATTGATACTATGACAAATGTAACTTCATATATATATATATATATATATATATATATATATATATGTATATATGTATATATATATATAATTTGTTGCATATTTTTTAAGCTATTCATTTTTAGATATAGGTATATATATTTTTTTCTTTAAAGGATGCGTCTGCGCATGTCATCAATGGTGTTTGCTGGGACACTGCTCCTGGCCACCATGATCCTCTTGCACCAGCTTATCAACTTGCCCACTGACCAGCAGCACATGTCACACCAGGAAAGAGTAAGACTGACACTTTCTTCCTATATTAATAGCTATCTGTGGAATGTGTAGTTGTGTAGCCTATCAGCGAGAATAGTTTCAGCCCTCTGTATATACATCCCAGTGGGATGGTTAATGTCTCAGCCTGCCAGTTCAGTGGAACTGAGATTGAGCTCCAATCAAGGCTTGAAAAGCATCGCAATATTGCATGCTTTTATTGCCACTCTTGAACATGTGGACAGCAAGTGTGTTTGTGCATGTAATTCATTTTGGTCATAGATCACATGTTAGTCATTATCAACAGCTGTTACACACCTGGGTGAGAGCTCAGTCTGTGTATGGTTTGACCTTGCACACACACACACACTCATACGTGCACACACGCACACATACGTGCACACACACATACACACTCTTAAATGTGACAAAGGTTACAGAGGGTAAAAACAGTGTGAAAATGATCGTGATAAAAGTTGAAGACAGCGACATGGAAAGTAGAAAGGTTGTGGTGAGTTATGTGCCCCCAAAAATGGGCTTTTGGATAGAGGGTGAGCATTAAAAAATGTTAGAAGATACAAGGTATTCATTAAATGAGATGCTGAAGGATGGAGGTAACCTGTTACTTATGGGAGATTTTAACTGCAAGGAAATCTGTTGGGAAGAGATGACAGTGAAAGGTGGAGAGGATTTATGGGGAAATGTATTACTTGACATGATTATAGAACATACAATGACACAATGGGTAAGAGAAAATACCATATATAGAAGTAATGAAGAACAGTCAAGACCAGATTTAATATTTACAAGAGAACCTGAAATTGTGGATAAAATTGAATACAAGACAGCATTTGGAAAGAGTGACCACATACTAATAGAAGTTGAGCTAAAGGAGTAAATATATATGGAAAGAAATGAGAAATACAGAAAAGGAAGACTGATGTATAACAAAACGGGCTTTGAAAAACTTAAGAAATTCTTTCAAAATGCAAACTGGGAAAAATCCTACAATGAAGAGACACAAGTGGAAGAGAAATGGATGATCTTTATGGAAATTTATAATGAAGAAGTGAATAAATATGTACCAAGACAGAAACAGGAAAAGGTGTACATTAAGTGCTGGTTCAACAGAAGATGCAGTGAGGTGAAAGATAGAAGAGATAAAGCTTGGAAAAGATGAAAAAAAAAATTTAAAAGTGGCAAATATATGTCAACCATAGAAATGAATATGTAAAAGTGCGCAGAGAAGAAAAAAGAAACTACGAAAATGACACCATAAAAAAATGTAAAGATCAACCCAAACTATTCAATAGATATGTGAATGGTAAACTTAAGAATAAATAGTAAACAGAAAATGGTGAAACTATGCCATGTAAATATAGTATATACATAAGATGTAGAAATGGCTGAAGTCATGAACAATCACTTCAAGTCTGTTTTCTCCAGAGAAAAAGTACAGCATTGGGACAAAGGAATTGAAGTGCGATCCCCCCCACCCATGAGGGAAATAACAATAACACAAAAAGAAATAATGGATCATTTAATGAACCTTGACGTCAGGAAATCACACTACCCAGATGTAATTGCAAATTGGATACCAAAAGAATCTAAAGAAGAATTATTGGACAAAATATATAACATAATAAGTCATTCAATCAAAGAAGGAAAAATACCATAGGACTGGAAAAATATTGTACCAATATATAAAGGAAGAAACAAAGAAGAACCAACAGATTACAGACTGATCTCCCTTACAAGCACTGTAGCCAAATTTTGTGAAAAAATTATCAAGAATAGATGAATAAAACACATGGAAGAAAACAATATAATAAACCTGAGACAATTTGGATTCAGACAGGGATGATCATGTGCCACAAACTTAATCTATTTCTACTCAAGACTAATAGTACAAGGGATTGATGGGCTGATTTTACTTTCCTAGAGTTACAAAAAGCTCTCAACAAAGTACCAGACAAAAAATTATTAAAAAAAAATGGAAACATAGGGATACAAGGTAAATTACTAAACTAGATGGAGGATTTCTTGCATGGCAGAAAAATGAGAGTGGCGCTCAGAGAAGAGTTCAGCTCGGGAGAAGGTGATTAGTGGAGTTCCATAGGGATCAGTATTGGCTCCAATAATATTTGCTATTTAAGTGAATGGCATGGATGAAGATGTGCAATGTTACATGAACCTCTTTGCAGACGACCCTAAATTGCTGAGGAAAGTGAATACTGAAATGAATTGTGAATCACTACAGAGATACCTAAACAAGGTTTGGAAATAGAGCCAAAAGTGGGAAGTAGACATCAACATAAAGAAATGTAGCATAATGGAGTTCAGAGAAAGTAAAAAAAGAATATCAAAATATATGAAATTGGAACAAAGGAAGGAAAGAAAGTGGGATCAGAAATAGACCTGGGATTAATTATCCCAAATGACATGTCCCCTGATAAACGGATAAACAAAATTGTTGGAGAATCTTACAACTTGCTAAGATCAGTAAAGGTGGTTTTTACCTATTTAGACAAAGAAATGGTTAGAAAAATACTAGTGACACTAATAAGGCATAGACTGGAGTATGCTGCAACACTATGGTCACCCAGTACCAAAAAGAATATAAAGGAAATTGGAAGAATCCAGAGAGCAGTCATGAAAATGGCCCCAGCACTTTCTAACCTGTCATATGAGGAGAGACTGGCTAAACTGAAATTACCGACTTTGGAACAAAGAAGAGAAAGAAGCGACCTGCTCACCATTTAAGAATCATGAAACGCACAAAAGTCTTTGATAGAGAGGACTGCTAAATTGGGGCAAGAGAAATACAAGGGGACATGATAAGAAACTCAAAAAGGGACCTAAAATAAAAAAGAAATAAAAAACACAGAGTGGTGGATATCTGGAGCAAACTGGATAAAACAATAGTGTGTGCAAAAACTATACATGAATTTAAGAGCAAACTAGACACTGCAAAGTACAAAGATGGGACACCATGAGATAGCTCCCCTAATATACAACTAGATAGATATAATACACACACACACAGAGACCTCCTTGCCTATCAGAGTTGGAGTGCTGGTTTGCAGTGCAGTAATGCTGATTTTTTTTTTTTTCCTTGCCCTAGGTGAGACTCAAACTTGGATCACTGATTTAGCGGTCAAGAGTGGTACTACTGCACTATCAAACTGGTGTGTGTGTGTATGTGGATGTGGTGTAAGGTCATAGCATTACCAGGATATTGGACCATATGATTTATGATTTTCTCTTCCAGGAGGTTAACATCATTGGAGAAATCTCTCTTTAATTTTTTGCTTTGACCTCTTGTGTCACCTCTGTTTATTTTCCAATATGGGTAGTCCAGTTTTGTCCTGTTTCCTTGTATGTCTTGTCAGCCAGGCTTGGGATCATTCTGGTTGCCACTATTTTTTTTTTTTTTTTTTTTTTTTTTTTTACAATACTACATCTTTTCTTACTATTCATATATGTTTGTCATTCAGGAAATTCTTTACCCATTTCAGTGTATACCCTTTGAGACTAACATTTTCCAACTTCCATATTAATCTTTAATGCAGCACTATCAAAAACCTTCTCCAGGTCTAGGTATACGCTCCACTCAACTTTCTTGTTCATGCAGCTCATCAGCTGATAAATGAATAAAAAGTTAAATAAACAGACAAAATAGATAAGTGAATGAACCAAAAATTAATGGGCTAGCTACATATGGCTTTGCTTTTCTGAATCCGTATTGATTGCAAGTCCTTTCCTGTACATTGCAATTAATAAAATAAAAATGACATCACAATGTCAAGGGAACAAATTTGAAAAGACCACATGTTTAAAGGATATGAAGAAAAAAAATTCTGTACAGATGTGTAAACTCATGGAATAGCCTAGAAGGATGTTAGCCTAAGCTGGAATCATAAATTAATTTAAAGATAAGTATGGTAATTGGAGAATTAAGAGAGAGGACCCTGTGAACATAACCTCTCTCCTGAAAAATACAGTTGGGTAAATGTACAACATTTATGATCCTTTGCATATGTTTGTCTGTGTATGTGTGCCAAAATTGTTGTTCAAACCTTGTTGGATGTTTGTACACAACCTTTTAAGTGTTAACAAATAATAATTCAACAGGAATGAACATATATATTTCTGTATACTTTCTGAATACACTTAATGGTTATAGTGAAATATTGAATTTATATTTTACTGTATAAATTCTTTTCTCCCCTCAATATAAATCTTGCAATGGAGCAGCAACACATGTCCAACAGTGAAAGAGTAAGATATTTTCCTTTTGGTTTAGAATTGATATCTTCACCTTTTTTTTTTTTTTTTTTTCTTTTTCTCTCTCTCTTTTTCTTGAAGTTGCTACTTTGATAAACGAGTTTATTTAAATCGTAGTTTAGCATGAAATATATGTATTTTTGTGACATTGATTTTCTGTCATGTAAACAAGCTGCCTTGGTAAGAGTAGATTTGATTTATTAGTTAGATAGCATGATCAAGTGATTTTTTTTATTTTTCTGGAGCATGAAGTAACAAGTTGTTTGTCAGACTGCATTGCTCTGTAATGATTAAAGATTTGTGTCTAGGAAAAGTAAACTGAATATGTATAATTATGAAGATTTATTTATCATACAATCACTTAAACATAGGCTTCACAATACTTGATGAAAATTCAGCTCTGACTTCTCAAAATGTTTTGAAATGTTGAAATCCAATTCTTATTCTTACACACATGCAGACAAGACAGCAATACAAACAAGTTGATGTACAAATAGTACATAAAGCCCGTGTTGGACTGTGCCAGTCCACCGTAAACAGCACCCATCGTAGACATAACTTTGCAAATGCGTCACACAATTCAAGATAATGAGAACAATCACTGGTTGCACACAGACAACCCTTGTAGATAACCTACATGTGTAGACCTACATGTTAGACCAGAATTTTATATTTATGCAAGTGTGTCTATATGTGCAACACAGAATACATAATGTTTACTGAACAAAACCCCAAAGTATCCATCATCACACGTGATAAACCACCCACCAGCATTGAAATACCTCAAAGACCCTGGATCATTAACGTGACACTGTATGCAACACCATCCCATGACCTCTACCCAACCACATTAACATGAACATCTGTCTTGCTTCAGTGATCAGCATGGCTCCTAAGCACTTCTTTACTGCATTTGAAAATACCCAGCTGAGTGGGCAAGAAAGGTGCTTACCTTGGAAGCAACTTAAGTGGAATTAGCTATGCCAATATGGCATGAACAAGACCAAGATTCATGGCAAAAAATATGTTAGAGGTGATAGTGAAGAAGATATGATCACTATAGTGACAATACTGACAGACTGATGGAATTAATTTTGTTTACAAAGTAACAGTGAAGGTCTCCTCTTACTTTACCATGTGAATTAAGAGGAGTATATCACTGCTAACATGATATCATTGTCACTATGAAGACAGTGTGTAATTGGTCAATAATGCAATTGATATAACATTATTCTGTAAGTCCTAGTCAGTATTTGGGAATACCTATTATAACCTAACCTAATTGAAGGCCTCAGAAAGCTTCACATCAATGGACATATTGTGTCCGTGGCAATGGTGGTGGAGATATTGTCATGTCAGTGGTGATACTGACGGCAGTACTGATCAAACATGTTTTGTCCATGAAGTGAAAGTGATACTTTTGTCTTCATTCTCTGTTTTTATTTTAATCATTTAGTTCTTCAATTATCAATATAATTTTTAAGAAAGTTTGTAAATAAATGTACATAGCATATAAGTAGTTAAAAGAATTAAAACAAGGTTCTTAGCTAGACAAAAACTGATATTGAAAGATTCAGGCATCATCAGGTAGCGTAGTTACTTGACTTCCGTTGACAATGAGGGTGTACTGTATACAGGAAAGGAACTATCCATGTGAGATCTTGTCTCATATATATGATTAAAAACTTGGTGTACAAATGGAAAAATATATTTGCATAAGTAAATTTATAACTCGCATCTCATGCATAAGGGGACAAGGAGGGAGGGTCACTTTGTAAATAAAATGGCCCTGCTGTGGATGTGCTGTGTCTTGCTGCATTGCCTCTGACCTGGGCAGTGGGCAGGAGACAGGGATGACCCTTCATACATGAGGAGTTAAGATGTGAGGGAAGTGATGAATGAGATTGGAATGAGCAGGAGTGGATACAGTACGTGACTTGGCTGGCTACCTCCCTTATTAGGGGGAAGAGGCAGTTGGTGTACAGATAAGTAGAACATGTATCTACCCAAGAGTACATAAACTAGGTGTGATAATTAACTAGAGAATGAAAGTGTTATTCTAATGTTGATTGTCATACTTATTTTATGCACTTATAGGAAATATATGTAATATGATTAGGCAGACAGATGCCTGCTGGCCAATCAGGTTAGGACATCACTACTTGCGGCAGAGGTCGAAGTGATGGTGGTTTGAACCCTGCCACCGGAAAGTTGAACAAAGGGCTTGGTTCATTAAATTCTATGCTACAAAGTCCTCTGTAAGGGGCATCATCCAAGCCTCCTGGTAAGAGGGAATTTGTAACATAAATCAACCAATCTAAACTTATGCAGATACATTTTTCCATTCTGCATATTAAAGGACAGGATGCAGGGATGACCCGTCATCCAGGAGGTGCCAAGATAGGAGGGAGGGAGGGGAGTGGAATATATGGGAAATGAAATGGGTGGGAGTGATTTCTATGCCTTTTTCTTTTTGGCTACCCCCCATGTAAAGGGGAAAAAGCCTTTGGTATATGTATGTATGTATGTCCATATTAAAGCTATTATTGTATATAAGCCAGTTTTTTTTAAGATATATTTAAACTGTGAGCATATAAAGGTATAGGGAAACATGCTCTTTTTTTTATTTCAGTAGATCAAGTATTTATTAGTTCTGTGTCCTTGGCATTAATTGCTGCCAAGGAAGAAATAATTTATTACCTTTTTCACTCATTATTGCACCATATTCAGTATATAATGGTTTGCTATTTATTCTATTTTTGCCTTTCCACTCCTGAAATCCTGCCAACAAAGCAACACTTAAAAAGAAATTATATATGAGTGAATTTCAGTTGCTTTTTAAAAAGATATTGGATCTTTTGAAATATAGACTTGTAAGTGGTTGATCATATTGTAAAGGTTTGTTTTCATTATTCAGAAAGAAATGGGTGTCCTGGAGATGCGACTAAAGAGATTGGAACAAGATTTGCAATATAATCAGAAAGCCATCGGAGAAATCAAGTCTCTAGTGCGTCAGCTTACAGATTCTGCAAACAACATTAATGATGGGGCGAATACTGTGTTAGAGAAAAGTGACAAGGTCTTTCCTAACAAGTTTGACAGGTTTGTTTACTCAAATTGATGAATCATTTAAAAAAAAAAAAAAAAAAAAAAAAAAAAAAAAAAAAAAAAAAAAAAAAAAAAAAAAAAAAAAAAAAAAAAAAAAAAAAAAAAAAAAAAAAAAAAAAAATGAAGGTTATCCTCTCAGGCACAGGCAAGGGAAGCTGTTCTGTGGTGTGCAGAACAGAACATGGTTTGGGTGTTTTGCCCCAGGTATTGTCAGCATATCACACAAGAAACAAACAGTTGGAGAAAATAAACTTCGAATGAAGAGGGCTACATTTGGTAGCCGAAATATAGAATCTTCTTTCATTCAAAGTTTATTTTCTCTAACTGCAGGTTTCTTGTGTGTTATTTACAAATGTGCTACTACATTTCTGTTTAGACATTGTCTCCATATGTTTTATGCAGTCATTATGTAAGAGATTTTAGTGACACACCTGTAGACCAGAATCATGCAGTATTCTTCTGTGATTGGAGACTACTCTCCTCTCAAAGAAGAATTCTGATAACTTTTAAAAAAAATTTACTATCCCTGCTTTCTGTTACCCTTATTAAGTTTCTCTTTGCCATCTCAGTAATTTCATCTCTCAAATATAATGTTGTCCCCAGGGATGGAAAAGTTGGTTATTTGTGAAATGAAAAATTTGGATACTTTGTCTTGGTTTTGTCCCAATGCCTAGAGGACGAAAGCCTTCTTGTATCATGTAGAATGGAATATGACTTTGGTAAACTGAATTAAGGAGCTCTTTGAGGTTGAGAAGTGGAAGGATCTCTTAGCTTCCAGAATGGAATCTGTTTTGTTTGATTTGGGTAATTTCTTGTGTTCCAACAATGTCCTCATACTTTATTCATTGCAGGAAAACTGTTGAGGGAGGTGGGAAAGATGAAGGCAACCAACATGGAGATGGAGTACATACTGTGGGAAAGGTTTTGTACAACACAACATCAGTAGCTAAGATTCAACAGGATGACTGTATCTTCTCACAGACATCACCCATGCCTGCTGACATTCAAGTAAGTGTTTTTCAATATATCAAACATTATTCTTTGGAGTTATTGGTAAATGTACAGTCTAGTAATTTTGTGTATAAACCCATTTTTCCAATTCTTACCTGCAGGAATACCACAGTTCTCAGATGGCAATGGCTATCGGGATGGTCCATGAGTCACTCATATTTTGTGTATTAATAATGAGGAATGTCTGTGGAGGAAGGAGGGGAGAGGACAGAAGATAGGGGTGAATGGAGAAGGGTTGTGTATAGATGAGGCTGTGATGCATGAGGGGGAGTGGGTGGGGGATGGGGGATGAGGAAGTATGTATGAAAAAAAATTGACGCAGCCTGAAGGGATTTCTCCCCATCTTCTCCTTTTCTGCATGAGGGGACGGAGAGGGGGGGGGGTCGCCGAATTTATGAAGCGGCCTTGCTGTGGATGTGCTGTGTCTTGTGACACTGCTTCTGACCCAGGGCAGTGGACAGGATGCAGGGATGACCCGTCATCCAGGAGGTGCCAAGATAGGAGGAAGGAGGGGAGTGGAATATATGGGAAATGAAATGGGTGGGAGTGATTTCTATGCCTTTTTCTTTTTGGCTACCCCCTGTGTAAGGGGGAAAAAGCCTTTTGTATATGTGTGTATGTAATAATGATAATAATAATAATTGTTGCTCGAGTTTCACTGACTGGAAACCTGCAGCTCTGCAGTAGCAGATGATAATCCTAGACTTTACCATATCTCTCACTGGGAAGAAACATTGGACTCTGTTATATTAGAGTGGGACTATTTCCATGTCACGGGCGGTAGGAAGGGGAGGAGTAGGAGGGGAGTAGTCACTACAGGTAGTTGTCAATCTCATGGGAAAAAGTAGAAGAAAGCTAATCAAAGTTAATGATAAAAATATTGGGCCCAGTTCAGAGACAGAATATCCACTTCAGATGGAGATGTTTTGATGAGATTTGAGGACGAGTAATGGTGAGATTCTGATATCCATGATACAAAACCCCTACAAGCAGGTAACCATCATTGGTTCCATATTTTTGTTTTTAGTTTTTTTTTGTTTTTGTTTTTTTTATTGGGGATGGAATGGGTGGGAGTGGTTTTTATGTCTTTGTTTTTTGGCTACCTCCCTTGTAAGGGGGAAAGCCTTTGGTATATGTACTTTTTTTTATTTGTTTCTATCTATGTACCAAGGGCTTTTACCCCCCTCATAAGGGGTGCGGGATAGGTGGGGGAAGTGTACATGCCTGGGCTAGCTACCTTCCTTGCGAAGGGGAAGAATCCTTTAGTATATAGATATTTTATTGCTGATGTTTTAACTTTCTCCCTCAAGTGATCATTATTAAAAAATTCTATATACCAAAAACTTTTTTTGTCTCTTGTAAGTGAGATAGCCAGGTCAAAAGGCAGGTACCTACTCCCACCCATTTTGCTCCCACCCATTCCACTCTCATCCACCACCCTTTCCTCCTTCTCATCTTAGCTCCTCATGGATGACAGGTCATCCCTGTATCCCACCCACTGCTCCAGGTCAGATACAGTGCAGCAAGACTCAGTACATTCCTAGTAAGGCTGCTTCACTTAATTGGTGACCCCCTCTCTCTGTCCCCTCATGAAAAAAAAGAGAAAATGGAGAGAAATTCCTTCGGACTGTGTCAAAGCATCATTTGTACACAACCACTCTCTAATACCCTCATCCCCCACCACGTCCCTTCCTTGCAGTACAGTATCATCTATACACAGCAATTCTCCACTCAACACTATCTCCTGCCTTCTCCCTTCCTTGCTCAACAGACATTCCCCTCTTGCCCCATTACACCCCATCCATCCATTTCATCCTTGGTCATTCCCTCAATTTCACTACCTCCATCTTTGCCTTCCACAACACTTTTACTAATCTTTCTATAATCATAATGCTGATCATAGATTTAATATCCCTTATTGGTTTACTTCCAGATGCAGAATGTTTATGACCTCCTTCCATTCGATAATCCTGATGGAGGGGCATGGAAACAAGGCTGGGACATCACATATGATGCCAAACAGTGGACACCAGACAATAAACTCAAAGTATTTGTTATCCCTCATTCACACAATGATCCTGGTAATTGTTATGTTCTCATATGTGTTTACCTAGTATTATATGTGGATGTGTATATATGTGTACTGTACATGTGTGGCAGGGGTCAGAGATCACCCTTCATTCATGAAGTGTTCAGATGGGAGAGGTATTAAATGGGTTTTGATATGGATGTGGGCTTTAACTTGGCCTTATGCGAGTTGAGTCATCAGTCGTGAAGGAATGCTGCATGACTGGTCTATGGGGATGTCACTCAATTCCCTTAATTATTGACTTTTTAGCTTTGCAACTTAGGATGTTGGCAGGGTTTGAAAATGGGTAGCATGGAGATGATTCTTACATCTATTTGCATACACATACCAAAGGCTTTTTTCCCCCTTATAAGGGAGGTAGCCAAAAAACAAAGGCATAAAAATCACTCCCACCCATTCCATCCCCATCACACTCCACCCTCTTCCCTCCCTCTTTATCTTGGCAAGAAATGCAGATGAATGACACTGCTCCCTGTTTTTGAAAACGTGTTTGAAGATATGGAACATTATGTCGAGTTTTGACATTAACTGATTTTACCTGGCTTAATCTTTTACAGGTTGGATCAAGACTTATGAACGATATTTTGAGGAACAGACCAAGTTTATTTTGGACCGAATGGTTGAAAAACTGTCTGTAGATAATAAACGTAAATTTATTTGGGCAGAAGTGTCATACCTGTATCTCTGGTGGGAGACAATTTCAGAAGAGACCAAAACTGCTGTAAAAAGGTATTCATTTTGTTTTATAAGTATTTACTTTCCATATACCAATAGCCTTTTCCCCCTTGCAGGGTGATGGCTAAATGAAAGCATTAACAGCAATAAGAACAACAATAATAGAATTAGATAATAGTCAATGAAATTTTATATTTATGCTCTCACAGGCTGTTGGATCGTGGACAGTTGGAGATTGTGACAGGTGGTTGGGTGATGAATGATGAAGCTAGCTCTCATTACTTTGCCATGCTAGAGCAGATGGTGGAAGGACATGAATGGCTCAAAAACAACCTGGAAGCTAAACCCAAGTAAGAAAGGAGGTTACATTCTCTAATAAATGCTGATATATTACATTTCAACACCTAAAAATGACTTACATTATGTAGATTCCATCTACGAATACTTGTAGGCCGAGTGGGTTAGGGTGTCACTATTTGTGAAAGAGGTCAAGGTTATGGCATTTTGAACCTTGCCAACAACGAGTTGAACCAAGGGTATGGCTCATTAAATTCCACACTACAAAATTTTCTGTAAGGGACACCATCCTAGTTCCCTGATAGGAGGAAGTTTTGTGATGTTTAACCAAATCAATCAGATTCTATATATATATCTTTGTAAAAAAGAGAAGGTCACATGAGGGAGTGATTGTGCCCACAGCACCGGTGGAAAGAGATAGCTAATATATGTCAGAGAATGCCGAGATTGATTGGGCATATGGAAAGAATGGTTGAAGAAACAGCCAAAAGGAATATGTAAAGCAGAAGTGGATGGAGTTAACATGAGAGGAAGACCAAGAATGAGGTGGATGGATGGATGGATTGAAGGGTGCATTGGATGCAAAAGGAATGCAAGGAAGAGAGAAGGCAAAAGGTGGAGTGAATGGAGAGTGTTTGTATGTGGAAGAAGGACAAATGCAGCCTGAATGGATGTTATTGTCTGCTCTGCAATATCTTTTTGAGTGAATAAGGAGGGTATGTTGCCATATGAGCAGTCAGGGTAAATTGATTCTGGCTGTCAGGGCCTGCTTTAGAACTGCTGTCTCTCTCTGCTTTGCCTTAGACCTGAAAGGTGTGGTAGGGAACAGGGATGACTTCTTTCATGAAATTCATTTCAATTTTTTTTTTTTAAATTTAACAGTTTATTCAACAAAATATCACACATTACATTTTCATGTTGAAGATGTACATGTATACATACATTTAAATATTAATTTGTTGAAAATGATAAGATGGGATGGACAATGAATGGGTTTGGATTGGTGTGGAATGAGTGTAGGGTGGGTTTATGTTTTAATTGAACTTGTGAAAGTGGATGGCATGTGAGAATATATATACATCCATCTGCTGAAGAGGATCACAGATAGTGATAGAAATATACGGATCTCTTTACTTTCGCCTATTCTTCTCTGAACGTGGGTCATTAGTACAATTTTACCAATGTGCTAAGACATTACTTTGTTGTGATCTATCTACATACCAAGAGCTTTGTCCCCCATATAAGGGAGGTAGCCAAGTCAAAGCTATGTACCTACTCCCACCCATTTCACTCCCATCCACCACTCTTTCTTCCCTTTCATCTTAGCTCCTCATGGATGATGGGTCATCCTTGTATCCTGCCCACTGTCCTGGTTCAGAAGCAGTGTAGCAAGACACAGTATATCCATAGCAAAGCTGCTTCACTTAATCAGCGACCCCACCACCTCCATCTCCTTGTGCAGAAAAAGAGAAGGAGGGGAGAAATGTCTTCAGGCTGTGTCAAAATATCATTCACACACAAGCACCCCCATCCCCCACCCCTCCCTTGCATAACAGTATCATCAATACACAGCCACTCTCCACTCATCCCTGTCTCCTGCCATCTCCCTTCCTTGCTCAACAGGCATTCCCCTCTTGCTCAGTCCCCCCTTTACCCAATCCATCCAACCATCTCATCCTTGGTTGTCCCCTCAAATTCACTTCATCCACCTCTGCCTTCCACATCTCTTTTACTAATCTTTCTTCACGCATTTTGTCCATTTGTCCAAACCATCCCAATACTCTTTCCTCGGCCCTGTCTGCCATCTCCTTTTCCAATCCTGCTCTCCTCCTCACCTCATTTCTCACTTTATCCAGCCCAGTAATTCCTACCATACTTCTCAGACATTTCATCTCAAACACATTCAAACTTTTCCTCTCTGTCTCTTAACCCATTCAACTCCGATGACAAGATGTCTTGTCATTTGGTCAAATAAAACAAAAAATCATAAAACACCAAAATGTTTGATCAAACACCAGAAAAATATGACGTCAGTCCTCGCTTCGCTCGCAGCGAAGCGAGGACTGACGTCATATTTTTCTGGTGTTTGATCAAACATTTTGGTGTTTTATGATTTTTTGTTTTATTTGACCAAATGACAAGACATCTTGTCATCGGAGTTGAATGGG
This sequence comes from Oratosquilla oratoria, assembly GCF_046742065.1. Classification (NCBI taxonomy): domain Eukaryota; kingdom Metazoa; phylum Arthropoda; class Malacostraca; order Stomatopoda; family Squillidae; genus Oratosquilla; species Oratosquilla oratoria. Next base: position 13,433,668 of record NC_134785.1, read on the forward strand.
TTAAATTCCAAGTCTCTGCCTCATACAATGCCATCAGCACAATCACTCTCTTTGCATCCATTTCCAGATACCTATTTGTCATGACACTTTTTAATCTCCAAAGGCATTTACTTGCTTCTCTCAATCTACAATTTACCTCCACCTCCACTCCTCTCCTTCCAGCCACATGTGACCCCAAATACATATAATTATCAACTTCGTTCAGCCTCTCTCCTTTAAGACTTACTTCTAAATCACTGCCGTCCTCTATCCTTATACATTTCATCACTTTGCTTTTACCCACATTTACCTTCAACTTTCTTCTATCGCATACCTTCCCAAACTCTGTCACTAACTGCCTTAATGCCCCTCTAACCCTGCCACAAATGGAGTGTTGTCAGCAAACAACAACTGGCTCACCTCCCATCATGCTTCTATATATGCTTGTTCATGTGTGTGTGTGGAGATATGATTGAATAACTGTTTTGATTATTGTTTTCATCTTCTTTCAGTAATGGATGGGCCATAGATCCATTTGGAATGAGCTCAACAATGGCATACCTTTTGAAACGAATGGGCTTCGAGAATATGCTGATCCAGAGAGTACACTATTCTATAAAAAAGCACTTTGCCAAAGAGAAGAGTCTGGAGTTCAAATGGAGGCAAATTTGGGGTAAGAGTTTATGTTGCTTAAAAAAAAAAAAAAAAAAAAAAAAAAAAATCCTTCTTCTTCTTCTTCTTCTTCTTCTTCTTCTTCTTCTTCTTCTTCTTCTTCTTCTTCTTCTTCTTCTTCTTCTTCTTCTTCTTCTTCTTCTTCTTCTTCTTCTTCTTCTTCTTCTTCTTCTTCTTCTTCTTCTTCTTCTTCTTCTTCTTCTTCTTCTTCTTCTTCTTCTTCTTCTTCTTCTTCTTCTTCTTCTTCTTCTTCTTCTTCTTCTTCTTCTTCTTCTTCTTCTTCTTCTTCTTCTTCTTCTTCTTCTTCTTCTTCTTCCTTCTTCCTTCTTCCTTCTTCTTCTTCTTTTTTTTTTTTTTTTTTAAGGAATGAGTGGGAGTGGAATTACGTCTTTTGACTTTGGCCACCTCCCTTTAAAGGGGGAAAAAGCCCTTGGTGTATGTATGTATGTACATTTGTTATTTATATATTTATTTGTTTGTTATTATTTTTTTAAAGTAAGATTCAGTGGGATTTGGGCCTTCAATCTAATGTTTATTTATTTATTAATTTATTTATTTTCTTATGTTTAATTGTTTAAGGGTGGATGTATGTTCATACACCCTTTATTTTGAGGAAAGAGCCTTTTAGTATATGTATGTACATATTTATATATGCATATGCTTTTATGTGGGGTTTGGGTGAGGCTTGGAACAGATTCACAGAATAAACAATTTGGTTAATGAATAGAGCTCTGAGATGGATTATACTTGTATATAGAGACCTGACTGCTTGGAATGTTATCAGACTTTGGATTCTAATCATACATGGTGGACAGGTTATCATGGTATTTGAAATTTGTATTGTTGGATGTGCTGTGTCTTGCAACACTGCTTCTGACCCAGGGCAGTGGACAAGATGCAGGGATGACCCGTCATCCAGGAGGTGCCAAGATAAGAGGGAGGGAAGAGGGTGGAGGGGAGTGGAGTATGTAGGGGATGGAATGGGTGGGAGTGGTTTCTATGCCTTTTTCTTTTGGCTACCTCCCATGTAAGGGGGAAAAAAGCCTTTGATATATGTATGTATATATGTATTGTTGGAACAGGTGTAGAAAGTTAAACACATGTATTATTTTTGTGCAACAGACACTGGATCAACAACGGACATGTTTTGCCATATGATGCCATTCTATAGCTACGACGTCCCGCATACTTGTGGACCTGATCCAAAGGTGTGCTGTCAGTTTGATTTCCGAAGATTACCCGGATCTGGGGTAACCTGTCCGTGGAGAGTGGCACCGCAACCTATCAATAATCTTAATGTGGACTCCAGGTTGGTTCTTGGATTACCAATATTTGGTTTAGAATTATAGAATAGGGTTTGATAATAGAAGTGATATACCTGCATGTAGGGGAGCATGGTGGCAAAAACGGCTAAATTTAGTATTGGCATATGGTGGTTGGAAGTTGCATGGATGGTAGTTTGGTGATGAAATTTGGTGGGATGAGTGGACAAGGGACCCCAGATTTTCAAAATAATTTCCCCCCATGTAAGAGTTAAGAGCCAAAAATATGCCTTGATTTTGCCCCCCCCCCCCCCACACACCCTGATTTAGCTTCCCACACAGAGTGGTGGATATCTGGAATAAATTAGATAAGGCAACAGTGTATGCAAATACTATTCAAGAATTTAAGAACAAACTTGATGCTGAAAGATACAAAGACGGGTCACTACGAGCATAGCTCCCTTCCCGTATAATACAACTAGGTAAATACACACCTTATACGGAGAATCAAAACCTTTGCATATGTGAAATGTTTTGTCTTTGTTTTGCTGCATTAACTTTGACCCAAGCAGTGTGATGGGACATGGATGACCCCTGATCCATGCAGTGCAAAGATGGGACGGACAACAATTGGGTTTAGGATGAGTATGGGATACGTGTAAGGGGTCGCATGCTTTGACTTGACCACCCTCTTTACAAAGAAGAAAAGTCCTTTTAGTATATGTATGTAATTTTCTTGAAAACTCTTTGATATTCATTACTTATAGTTCCCTTGTTTATTTCAAGAGCAAAAATGTTATTGGATCAATACCGTAAAAAGGCACAACTCTACCGAACAAACGTCTTACTGGTTCCTCTTGGTGATGACTTCCGGTACGAGCATGCTGATGAGTGGGACAAGCAGTTCACAAACTACCAGAAGCTCTTTGACCATATGAACTCACACCCAGACTTGCATGTACAGGTGAGAACTGCAGGGTGAGAAATCCCTTGCATGAGGTACCATCACTAGTGATGGGATGATGCCAGAATTTCTAATGATTCTGATACTACTCTCAACTTATGATTCCGATACCTGCAATGATTACGATTCATGGTTATTTTCAGACCTTTCACTTGGTTTGGGAAACAAATACTTTATGAACATAGTATATTTATTAATCATTTATCGGAATCGGAAGTTTAAAGTAGTATCGGGACTCGTATTGGAATCGTAAAAATTCTTGTTATCGTCCTATCACTAGCCATCACTCTGAGTAAATGAGATACCCACCTCTTGAAGATTCCTGCCTCCTAGCTACAAAGCATCTAACTATTCTTGACTCCCTGGGGTTCAGTTTTAGGACATCAAGGAATGAATTGAGTGGCTTTGAAAGACTACTGTGGTCACTGGTATTAGGGAGATATAAGGGAACTGATCTGAGTTTGTAAAAATTGAAAAATTCTCAGTAAGTTGGAAAAAGTGGCAGTGAAATTTATAGGTGAGTCTCATTGATTTATCGATTACCTACAGTAATTCCCCCGCCTTCCTTTTCTTTAGGCACAATTTGGCACCCTCTCTGACTATTTCCGAGCACTTCGGGAAGAGAGCCAGTCTTCAACTTCAGATGATGTTGGACTTTTCCCGTCTCTATCTGGAGACTTCTTCACTTATGCTGACAGAGACGATCACTACTGGAGTGGATACTATACTTCACGACCATTTTACAAGAACCTGGACAGGGTGCTAGAGGGATACCTCAGGTGAGGGGAGGTGGAAGAGGAAATAAGATTAATAGTAGTGAATGACGGAAGAGAGATAAAACATGGAAAATGTGGAGAAGGAGAGGAATCATCAGACTGAGGGAAGAGTGTAGAATATTTTGGGATCATTATACAAAGATGAGAAGAAAAAATATTGAGAGGTGGAATTGACATATGTGGAAATGAACTAAAGCTGTTCTGCTAATATGTTAATAGTAAATTGAAGCACAGGAAGTTATCACCATGTTGAAAGTAGATAGAACAGTGTATGAAGATGCAAAAGTGCAGATGGAAATGTCAAGCAGTAGCTTGGTGGTGGAAGGTACATTGGATGTAAGAGAAATGTCTGTTGTGTGAATGATAGATGATTTTTCTTAATGTCTTCATTCAGGATTGTGTTTCCAGTTAAAGTACCTTTTGTCTAACTATCCTTGCAGAGGAGCTGAGATCCTGTATTCACTGATGCTGGCCACCCAAAGCTCCCTGGAAGCTCAGCAGCCACAGCTGACCAACCAACTCATGAAGCAGCTGGTGGAAGCGAGACGGAACCTTGGGCTCTTCCAGCACCATGACGGCATCACCGGCACCTCCAAGGACCATGTGGTTATTGACTATGCAAAGAAGTAATTGCCTTTTCTATTTTTTGCTACACAAGTAAAAATATGCAGAAAAACCACTGGTAAATGAGTAAAGTGGTCAGAATGTTTTCGTGTATTTAACCCCTTCGATACGATGACGCCTACGTAGGCGTCATGAGGAGCAAGTGGGTACGCGAGGATGCCGATGTCGGCGTCTTGATTTTATTTATTGTAGTTGTACCTGCGTGACCCCCATACTCTGTAAACTGGCTTCATCATATTTTCTATGGTTATCAAAATTCACGGGTGAAAGAGAGAACGAGCAATACAGCGGTGACTTTATTTTTTATAATGCGAGTATTATGACGCAACATCGCACGTCTGGCAGCTAATGCTGCCCGCGAGATTTTGGCCCGGAGTGAAGGGTTAACCTAACCTTCCCTGAAGATGTCTTAAATAGACGAAAATGTTTGGACTACGATTCTCATTTACCCGTGGTTTTTCTGCAAATTAATTTTCACTTGTTTCTGTGAAATAATGCAAAAAAAAAGTAGAAATATGAAACAGATTGTTGTGTGTAAAATATGTCATCTAATCTTTGGTTCTGGTTACAAATATATGACCATATAATTTTGATGGCACAGTATGGATTACATTAAACAGAAATGATATAACCTAAGCATATGAGTAAATGGAGAAAATTAGATGAGAGTTTATAATTTGTCTGAAAATGTAACCCCCTTTCTGTCCTGTGGAATCTTAATTAATTGTGGTGTAGGTATATGTTGTATGTGTATCTGATATTTGTCATTGTTTCTGTACATTATAACCCATCTTTTAACTCCTACAGGTTATTAGTAAGCATCCAGCAATGCCAGAATGTGATGCAGCAATCTGCCAACTACCTCTTAACCTTTAACCAGGTATGCTTTTCTTGTCTTTTCTTTTATTTCTTTAATTGAATATTTTTTAGTTATTCAGCTCTATGTGGAGCTAAGATAAAAGATAAGTGGAAGGCAGGGGTAATGGATGGGAGTGGAATGGGTGGGATTGGGTATGTGTCTTTGACTTGGCTACTTCCTTTATACAGAGGGAAGAAGCCCATGGTATATAGACAGATGGAGATAGCGATGCTTCTTTTTGAATTGAAGTGTTAGTTGGAATATGATCCACTGGAGTTATATATAAGAGGAGGAACTTTGATAGAGCAGAAGAATTTATTATTTGCTGTGATTTGGAAAGCCTAGGGGGCTATTGGGGATGTGCTTAGAGTCTTGATTAGTCCTTTATGAAAGAAACAAGGGCTTCCCATGCTAGAAGGATAATCAGTATAAGGTGAGATAGAATTTGATCAGTCAATTTTGTCCTTACCTTTTGTGGCCTTGCTGTGGATGTGCTGTGTCTTGTGACACTGCCTCTGACCCAGGGCAGTGGGTGAGATGCAGGGATGACCTGTCATCCAGGAGGTACCAAGATAAGAGGGAGGAGGGGAGTGGAGTATGATAAGGATGGAATGGGAGGGAGTGGTTTTTATGCCTTTGTTTTTGGCTACCTCCCATGTAAGGGGGAAAAAAAGCCTTTGGTATATATATGTATGTAATTTTGTCCTTAACAATCCTTTATGCAAGATTATATAACGTGTGTTGTTTTTGGTTTCCAGAGGAGTTATCATGCAGAAGGAACCAAAGTGTATTACAGTCTAGATGAGACATATGAGGAACACTATACAATGCCTTCAAAGCAAGTGATAGAACTGCACGAAGGCCAAGCTTCTCATATCACCTTCTACAATTCTTTAGCTCAAGCCCGATCTGAGCTGGTCACTATTCGGACATCCAGTCCATATATTCAGGTGAATAGTAATGAGTATTCTGTAAATTGACCTATAGTTGTACATGTATTTGTGTTCTATCTTCTTATCTGCACATGATAGATTAGTTTCCATACCCATAGAGGATTGCTGATATCTGTACAGGTTGAGAATCCTTTATCCAGAAAATGTAATTAGAAAGGAATGATGGTGAAATGGATGGTGAAATAAACACAGAAAATAGTTTGAGTTTTATTCACTAATGTTTCATCCTTACCAGGCCTCCTTCAGAATACCTCTGAGGAAGTCTTGGTAAGGACAAAATGTCAGTGAATAGAACTCCAACTATTTTTCTGTTTACCTCACCACTCTGCCACTTGTCTGTCTTCCTTACATCAGATAGGAATGAATGGAGACTGATTGTAAATCAGTCAATCTGTTGTCCCTGGTCCCTCTTACAGGAAATCCACAGCTTCCAGGTAACCTGGAATAGCTACTGGATTGACCCATGATGAACTCAAGGAAGAAATAGTGTTATCTGGTTAGTAATGGATGAGGAAATGATGTGTCCTGAAGGGATACTGTAATCTGTTTCATAAATTTGTTGTAATGGATGAGATGGTGAGTAGGAAGACATTATAGAATGAAGAAGCGAGAATTGACAAGCTTTGGCTTTTGGGCTCTGCTGTGGAAGAGCTATGCCTTGCTGCATTGCCCAAATTTGACCTAGGCAGTGTGACGGAGGTGGGGTGGATGACCTTTTGTCTATGAGGTGCTAAGATAGGAGGGGCAGCAAAAAGGTGTTAACCCCTTCCATACGGTGCCGCACACGTAGGCGTCATGGGGAGCGAGTGTATTCGCGAGGCTGCCATATCGGCGTCTTGATTATATTTATTGTAGTCGCCCCTCCATAATGACATTCTTTCTAATTCTTTTGTAATCGCATTTTCTATGGTTATCAAAATTCACGGGTGAAGAGAGAACGATCGATACAAGCGGTGACTATATTTTATGATGCGAGTATTATTACGACACGTCGTACGGCTGGCATTGGCTGCTGCCACCGAGATCTAAGTCCATGATGCCTACGTGTGCGGCACCGTATGGAAGGGGTTAAGATTGATGTGGGATGGATATATGGTGGGTTTATGCTTTGGCTTATGCCCCCCCCCTCCCCCATTATAAGGAGGGAAAGGGTCTTGATATGTGTGTATGTATGTTGTATAATGATAAAATGTACATGTACCAAACACTGCTAATATGTTCAGGTTTCTTCTGTTTTTCACTATTCACAATATAAAAACATTGCATGTAGCAAAGGTGTTAATCATATTTTTATGATGTGGATTTGTTAATGTTGGAGGGAATATATACCACTTAAAAGTTCCCATTCCCAAGCTGTTCCATTTTATAGATGAACCTATACAGATAGGCTAGGGTGGGGTGGATGCATGGAGAAAAAAAAAAAAAAAAAAAAAAAAAAAAAAAAAAAAAAATATTTATATATATATATATATATATATATATATATATATATATATATATATATATATATATATAGTGTGTATATATATATACATGTATAAAATGTATAAACATACACACACATATACTATATACATATATATTATATATATATATATATATATGTATATATATATACATATATGTGTATATGTATATATATATGGAGTTTTTATGAGAGTAGTAGAGCTTGTGTCAGGATTAGAAATGGAGAGAGTGAGTGGTTTGAGGTAAAGGTGGGACTTCGTCAAGGATGCGTTATGTCGCCCTGGCTGTTCAAATTATACATGGATTGGGTAGTGCGAGAGGTAAATGCAAGGGTAGTGGGTCAGGGATTGGAGATGGTTAAAGAAAATGGAGAAAAGTGGGAGGTGAGCCAGCTGTTGTTTGCTGACGACACTGCGCTTGTGGCAGGATTGGAGGAGGGACTGAGGAAGTTGGTGACAGAGTTTGGGAGAGTCTGTGATAGAAGAAAGCTAAAGATAAATGTGGGTAAAAGTAAGGTGATGAGATGTACAAGGGGTGAAAGTGGCAGTAGACTGGAAGTGAGCATTAAGGGAGAGTGACTGGAGGAAGTGGATAGTTTTAGATACTTGGGTGCAAATGTGGCAGGAAAAGGTGGAGTGAAGGTGGAGGTAGAATGTAGATTGAGAGAAGCGAGTAAATGCCTTGGTGGATTGAAGAGTGTAATGAGGAATAGACATTTGGGAATGGATGCTAAGAGGAGACTGTATGAAGGAGTGATTGTGCCAACAGCACTGTATGGGGCAGAAACATGGAACATAAGAGAGGAAGAGAGAAGGAGTTTGAATGTGTTTGAGATGAGGTGTCTGAGAAGTATGATGGGGGTTACTAGGCTAGATAGAGTGAGAAATGAGGAGGTGAGGAGAAGAATGGGGGTGGAAAGGGAGTTGGGAGATAGGGTTGATGAAAGAATATTAGGATGGTTTGGACACATGAAAGAATGAGTGAAGAAAGACCAGTAAAAGAGGTATGGAAGGCAGATGTGGAGGGAATGAACATGAAGGGACATCCTAGGATGAGGTGGATGGATGGGGTGAAGGGGGCTTTGGGGAAGAGGGGAATGTCTGTTGAGGAAGGATGGGAGAGGACGGAAGACAGGGGTGAATGGAGAATGGTTGTATATGGATGATGTTGTGATGCATGAGGTGGAATGGGCGGGGGGATGGGGGGTGAGGTAGTATGTGTGAGCAAAATTTTATGCAGCCCGAAGGGATTTCTCCCTGTCTTCTCCTTTTATGCATGGGGTGACAGAGAGGGGGGGTCGCCGATTAAATGAAGCGGCCTTGCTGTGGATGTGCTGTGTTGTGCGACACTGCCTCTGACCCAGGGCAGTGGACAAGGTGCAGGGATGACCAGTCATCCAGGAGGTGCTAAGATAAGAGGGAGGGTGGATTGATGTGGAGTGTATTCAGGGATGGAATGGGTGGGAATTATTTTGTGCCTTTTCCTTTTTGGCTACCTCCTTTGTAAAGGGGAAAAATCCTTGGTATATGTATGTATGTATATATATTCACATATCTATAGCTATCTATCTCAGACATCTAAAACACTTTTGGTCTCAAGCACTTAAAACCATAGATTCTCAACCTGGATCATGTGTTTAAATGACCTAAGCTAATTAGGACTTACAAGAATACTTGACTTCATATTTTAGTAATTACACAACCCCTTTCCTGGATACATAGATTGTATAGATTTACCTTATTTAATTGGCCTTCACATTAATTAGTTACTTAAGCATACTTTATTCTCATTTTGATTGTTCACTCTTTCATGCATCCTCATCATTGCCTTGTGGATGGCAGGTGCGTAATGAACACGAGACACCTGTCCGATGTCAGGTGGATCCTGTGTTTGAAGATGAAGGAACAGTGTCCAGTTCCCAATTTGATGTGTCGTTTGTCATCACAGCACCTGCTGTTTCACTTACGACATTTTCGGTGCAGACCGTTGCTCCTGATGCAGTGGACACAAAGTAAGTAAGGTCTTACTGGACAGAAGTAGTGATGTTCGTATGCAATGGTTGTAAACTTCATGTGGTGTTAATCCTTTTGGTAAGGAAGAGGTACCATGAAGATCAGCAGAATAGCTTGGTAACATCTAGAGCAGTGTTTCCCAACCTTTTCGAAATGATTACCCTGAAATTCAATTTCGCAGTTATCAATTACCCCATTGAACATATACACGGTAATATCGGATGTATTTTTTTCGCTGTCACCTGATGAAATGCAGATAGATGGGTACGTACAAATCCTGCAATGTAGTGATGTATCCTGAGTGTAGAGTGTAGTGATATATATGTAATTGGAGAGAGTTAAACTGATTGATTTGGTCAGGCTACCTCTTCTCACACAGAACATCCGTTACCCCAAAAATATTGGTTCATTACCCCACTGGGGTAATTTGCCCCGGGGTTGGGAAACACTGATCTAGAGTAAAAGGATATATAGTGCCAATGAACTGGAAATGCAACTGTATTAAGTTTAACTTCATTTCACAAGACAGGACAATGCTTGCATTACTTTGTTCTTGTTTGGTGATTAAATTTATTTATTTTTCTCTTTTGTTTTCTCTTGCACAGTCTCATTAGCTATGCTGCCATTCGAGTCCGAAACAAAGGGGGAGTCTTGCCTTCAACTCCAGCTGTCTTCACTGATGTTGCCTTTGCAAGTGAAGAAAATGGTGATATGGTCTTGAAGAATTCAAATATTGAAGCAATTCTCAACACCAATGGGTTCATAAAAACAATCAAATACGTAAAAGGCGGGAAGTCACAAAAACTAGACATAGAGTTTGTCAAATATGGTGTGAAGTAAGTCACTCAAGCTATTAAATGAAGTGTCCATCCTTTTGAACAAAATTATTGATTCCATAGTTAGAACAAAACCTAGATATTGAACCATTACAGTGAAGGAGTGAACAGGTTCGGGTAATTTTTTCAGGAATCATCGAGAAACTAGTGGTGCCTATTTGTTCCTGCCAGACAAGGATGCAGTGCCAATAGACATGAGCAATACACTGCTCAAGGTGATAAGGGGACCCCTGCTCTCCCGGGCCATTGTTATCATCCAGAATGTTGCACACAATCTTCTAGTCAAAAACTCCCCGGGTGAGTAAGCTGTAGTTTAACATAACCCTTAATGTGTATACATTGTGACGAATGTGGATAGGAGGTAAAGGGAACACAGGCTGAGGGAAATACTTTTATAACATCAATAAGAGGACTGGGGATTTAATATGGGCTAAAGCAGCAGCATGCTTTGTCGTCATGAACAATAAATACAGAACCCCTGATCCAGACGGACATTTCAGCCACGCGAATACCAACAGGCGGATAATTGGTCCACCCACTGCGATAGCTCATCACACTGACAGATGAGGTCGAGTGGGGGACCAACCTGAAACTTTGCCACGTTCCTTTTTATGCCATATATATTGACCAACTTGACTTCAAACTATATTCCTCTGAAGAAGTCACTCAGGTGAAACTAGTCAGGAATAAAAGTATTTCCCTCAGCCCGTGTTCCCTTTACATCCTATCCACATAACCCTTAACATTTTCCATACAGTTGGCATTTGCTTTTTTATTCTGGCTAGTGGGCTTGCTGTAGATGTGCTGTATCTTGTGACACTGCTTCGGACCAAGGGCAGTGGGTGAGATGCGGGGATGATTTGTCATCCAGGAGGAGCCAAGATAAGAGGGAGGGAGGAGGGCAGATGGGAGTGGAGTATGTGTGGATGGAATGGATGGGAGTGGATTTTATGCCTTTGTTTTTTTGGCTACCTTCCCTTGTAAGGGTGAAAAAGCCATTGGTATATGTATGTATGTACCACTAGACTGAGTGTACATACATACATACATATACCAAGGCTTTTTCCCCCTTACAAGGGAGGTAGCCAAAAAGGAAAAGGCATAAAATCATTCCCACCCATTCCATCCCTGAATACACTCCACACCCCTCCATCCTCCCTCTTATCTTAGCACCTCCTGGATGACGGGTCATCCCTGCACCTTGTCCACTGCCCTGGGTCAGAAGCAGTGTCGCAAGACACAGCACATCCACAGCAAAGCCTCTTCATTAGATCAGCCCCCCCCCCCCCCTCTCCGTCCCCCCATGCATACAAGGAGAAGACGGGGAGAAATCCCTTCGGGCTGCATCAAATTTTGCTTACACATACTACCTCACCCCCCATCCCCCCACCTAATTCACCTCATGCATCACAACATCATCCATATACAACCATTCTCCATTCACCCCTGTCTTCTGTCCTCTCCTGTCCTTCCTCAACAGACATTCCCCTCTTCCCCAAAGCCCCCTTCACCCCATCCATCCACCTCATCCTAGAATGTCCCTTCATGTTCACTCCCTCCACATCTGCCTTCCATACCTCTTTTACTAGTCTTTCTTCACTCATTCTTTCCATGTGTCCAAACCATCCTAATACTCTTTCATCAACCCTATCTCCCAACTCCCTTTCCACCCCTGTTCTCCTCCTCACCTCCTTATTTCTCACTCTATCTAGCCTAGTAACCCCCATCATACTTCTCAGACACCTCATCTCAAACACATTCAAACTTCTTCTCTCTTCCTCTTTTATGTTCCATGTTTCTGCCCCATACAGTGCTGTTGGCACAATCACTCCTTCATACAGTCTCCTCTTAGCATCCATTCCCAAATGTCTATTCCTCATTACACTCTTCAATCCACCAAGGCATTTACTCGCTTCTCTCAATCTACATTCTACCTCCACCTTCACTCCACCTTTTCCTGCCACATTTGCACCCAAGTATTTAAAACTATCCACTTCCTCCAGTCGCTCTCCCTCAATGCTCACTCTCCCTTAATGTTCACTTCCAGTCACTTCCAGACTGAGTGTAAAGGAGATAAAATGTTTCAATAATATGATGGGTATTTCTTTAGTAATAATTTTACTAAATATTTTTCATTTCCAAACATGGTATTTCAATGTGTATAAATTTAAATGCACAGTGCTCAACATAAGATTTGTCTGCCCCGTTGGAAAACATAGAAAATATAATAACTTTGGTTATTTCACTTACCAATAATATTTAGTGGGACACCCTTTCCTCTTGATGACCTCTTTTAGGCATTTTAAGACAGAAAGGGCAAGGTTACAAAGTGTATCCTGTGGTATTCTTGCTCAATATTCCCTGATCTCCTTCTCCAGCTTGGGTATGGAAGACACATCTTTCCCCTATAAATCACGTTTCACTATCTCCCACAAGTTTTCAATTGGATTTATGTCTGCATTGTTACCAGGCCAGTCTCTGACATACTCAATCGCACAGTCATCCAACCGTTCATTCAATGACTTGGCCTTGTGTGCAGGGACCCCATCATGCAGAAAAATGGCTGCTTATGTATTGTCAAATGTGTCAGGAAGATGGCCACGCATCAGCTCTAAATATACATACTGGTTTATTGTTTGGCATTTAGAAAGCACTTGAAGTTTAGTGGTGCCATATCCAGTAAATACCCAATAACGTAGGTGAGTCCAGGTGTTTTACAGTAGCTTGGATGTAGTGTGGGTCAAGAGGGCACTACTGGGCTGCCAATACACATTTCCACCTCTACTGTCAGGTACTGTAAAGGTGGATTCATCGTTCCACAGCACCCTCATCCACCTATCACTATTCCAGCTGTTATATTTATGGGCAAAAGCAGTTCTATTGCACCTCTGTTTAAGGGTAAGAAGAAGGCTCTTGACAGGTCAGTGACTCGTGTACCCAAGCATTACAGTCCTATGATTCACAGTTTGGACTGACACCTCGCCTAACAGTTCAGGGTTACTTTCCTTGATTTACCTTGCAGTCACTTGTGGATTAGACTCAACCTCATGTTTTACAATTGTCTTTGCCCTTTTACTGGTCTTCAGTGCCTTTCCAGGCCTCTCTTTCTGAGTGGGAGGGAGAGGCCACCCTCCCAGTGAAATTTGGCAGCCTAGCAACTAACACTTTGTGAACACACACCAAATTGTTCAGTTATTTCCTTTGTTGCATGACCAGATTTCTTTAGAGCTACAATCTGGGTAATGGTTTCCCATGATAAATCCTTACTAGCACCCATGTCCACAACACTGGGGGAGTTAGAAGAGGCAGCAGTTGGGGTTGAGAGGCAGGGACACACAGGACACTCACGGCACAAATCGCCCTCCCCCCTCCCCCATGGTGGCAAAACAACAGCTGAGCATGTTGGTTTCTAGTGGGATGATTAACTCTCCCCACAATGCTATGATGGTAGGTAGTACATTCAAATGGTGTGAAAATTCACCCCCTTTAAGGGTGTTTCCATTTTTGACATTATATTGGACCATTGAAGCCCTGGTGGACTAATCCTATGTTGAGCACTGTATATAGAATTTACAAGTCCCAGGCACTGCAGCAACATTTAATTATCCTCATAATTTTTTTCTGTCTTTTTTTCTGTCTCTCATATCACATGCCAATAGAAGCTAGCAGATATGCATACTCTGTGGGATTATGTATTTACCTAGTTGTATTATACAGGAAGGGGAGCTATGCTTATAGTAACCCGTCTTTGTATTTCACAATATCTAGTTTGTCCTTAAATTCTTGTATGGTGTTTCCACACACTGTTGTTTCATCCAATTTGTTCCAAACATCTACCACTCTGTGTGGAAAATTTTCAGATCTCTTGTATAATTATCCTTCTTGAGTTTCTTTTCATGTTCCCTTGGTTTTCTTTTATCCCACTTTGATAAACCTTCTCTATACAAATGCCAATGCTTACATGCTCATGCCGGGGAATGTGTAGATGTTTTAATTATTGTTTGTATGTCTTGGCAGGAGTTGACGGCATGGGATTAGATATTGTAAATATTGTAGACATTACCAAAGAGAGGAACTATGAGTTAGCCATGAGGTTCTACACAGATGTACAGAATAAGGATGTTTTCTATTCAGATTTAAATGGTTTTCAGGTAAGAACATTGTCTGTGAATGTATAAACAGGTTAACTTGATATATGCATGTATTACGTATATCAAAATAGAATAAGAATCTTTGAGGATAAGTCTGGTAGGAATAAAATAATTAAAACCCATTTCTGAATGATGAAGTATAACTGAATTCTGTCTATTTAATTTTTTCTTATGTATTTTTAGGTGACAAAGAGGGTGACTTACAAGAAACTACCCTTACAAGCCAATTATTATCCCATGCCTTCACAAATGTTTATTGAGGATGACCACACACGCATCAGTATCCTCTCTAAACAGCCTCTTGGGTGTGCCTCCCTCAGGAGTGGGGAACTTGAGGTAAGATCACAAGATAAGTGGAGATACATTTGATACATTTGACCCATCATCCATAAGGAGCTAAGATGAGAGGAAGGAAAGGATGGTGGATGGATGGGAGTGGAATGGGTGGGAGTGGGTACTTGCCTTTTGACTTGGCTACCTAGTTTGTAAGTGGGGAAAAAAACCCTTTGGTATATAGATAGACATTTGATACCATGATGGCATGTTTTGTGAGGGAAAATATGATCAGAGAAAATTAAGGTAAATGAATAATACATGGTATATGTATGGGTATTATTCATTTTGAAAATTAAGGTAAATGAATAATACATACATGGTATATGTATGTATTATTCATTTAGAAAATTAAGGTAAATGAATAATACATACATGGTATATGTATGTATTATTCATTTACCTTAATTTTCTCTGACCATATTTTCCTCACAAAATGTGCCATTGTGGTATCAAATGTCTATCTATCTATATACCAAAGGTTTTTTATTCCCACTCACAAACTAGGTAGCCAAGTCAAAAGGCAAGTACACACTCCCACCCATGAATAATGGTTATTTTGAATGTTATAGAGCACATATCCCTACAATCAAGAAAACAAACATAGGCACCCACTAAAATCCTCCTCACATAAAAATGATAGGCACACAGTTCTATAGAAAAGCCCTCAATCCCTTTCATTCTTCTCATCACATAGCTGGATCCACACTGAGGCTCCTGTAGCACTACGTGGGGCAGTTGACAGTGTTGAGTCCAGTGCTGAGTGTCCACACAGGCTTTCAGCAGTCACACTGTCAGTATGGACTTGGCTGGATCCACACTGATAGTGTGACAGTGCTGATAGACTTAGTGGAAACTCGGTGCTGCCCTCAATACTGACAAACACAAGCACATTCAGCTGAACATAAAAAAAAAAGGCCAGCAGCATACTATTCAAACATCTGCAACCTCCCACTTACACCTCGCAACACATCTGCATGAAAACTCAAATCACAAAACAAGCTCTCCAAGATCAACCCTCAAACACCATACTCCACCTGACTTTCCCAAACACCAGCCCAGCTTAGAAATCCCTCCCCATGACAGGCAAGAAGCACTGTCACAGCTACATTCAGGTCACCACCTAGCATTGTAGCAGTACCAACACAGAATAGGACTTGCCTAAGAATCATATTGCCCCAGATCCCCCCAGATAAGGGGGAAGGAGCCCTTGGTGTATATATAGATACATACATATACCAAGGCTTTTTCCCCCTCACAAGAGAGGTAGCCAAAAAGGGAAAGGCATAAAATCATTTCCACCCATTCCATCCCTGAATACACTCCACATACCCCCACCCTCCCTCTTATCTGAGCACCTCCTGGATGACAGATCATCCCTGCACCTTGTCCACTGCCCTGGGTCAGAAGCAGTGTCGCAAGACACAGCACATCCACAGCAAGGCCACTTCATTAAATCGGCGACCCCCCCTCTCCTATATATAGATAGGTAGATGATATCTCCCAGTCTTCTCCTTTTCTGCATTAGGGGATGGAGAGGGTGGGGGGGGTCGCTGATTTAATGAAGCATCCTTGCTGTGGATGTGCTGTGTCTTGTGACACTGCTTCTGACCCAGGGCAGTGGGCGAGATGCAGGGATGACCCATCATCCAGGAGATGCCATGATAAGAGGGAGGGAAGGGAGTGGAGGGGAGTGGAGTGTGATGGGGATGGAATGGGTGGGAGTGGTTTTTATGTTGTTGTTTTATGGCTAATTCCCTTATAAGGGGGAAAAAAGCCTTTGCTATATGTATGGTATATGTAAATTTACTGAAGATATTAAAACATTTGCCCCTTCTTGCAGGTGATGCTGGATCGTCGCCTTAATCAAGATGACAACCGTGGTGTTGGCCAAGGTGTGTTGGACAATCTCCGTACACCTAACATCTTCCGGCTTCTGGTGGAAGAAAAACTAATTAATAAGGTCAGTTATTCATTCCATTTTTCTATTTATGCTATTGATCATTTGATTTGCCTACTTCTGTAATTATTTTTATGTACTGCATTTGCACAATGAAGCGGCCTTGCTGTGGATGTGCTGTGTCTTGCGACACTGCTTCTGACCCTAGGCAGTGGACAAGGTGCAGGGATGACCCGTCATCCAGGAGGTGCTAAGATAAGAGGGAGGGTGGAGGGGTGTGGAGTGTATTCAGGGATGGAATGGGTGGAAATGATTTTATGCCTTTTCCTTTTTGGCTACCTCCCTTGTAAGGGGGAAAAAGCCTTGGTATATGTATGTATGTAAATACATATACCAAAGGCTTTTTCCCTCTTACAAGAAGTATGGTGGTGGTTATGAGGTTGGATCGAGTGAGAAATATGAAGGTGAGACAGAATGTGAGGGTGGAAAGACAACTGGTAGACAGGATTGATATGCTGGGATGGTTTGGACACATGAAAAGACTGAGTGACAAAAGATATGTATATGTATGTACTATAGGAAAAATGTGATATACTGGCTAAAGTTAATTTTGAAGTGAGCAGGTAGAGCTTTTCAAGTTTTACCAGGCCTAGATTACAAAAGTGAAGTATGATATATTGTGCATTTAGCTTGGTAAACATATATTTACTTTTATTTGCCTTAAGTATCAGTGAGGAGGTGAGGAGGATAGCAAGGGTGGAAAGGGAGTTGGGAGATAAGGTTGATGAAAAAGTATTGGGATGGTTTGGACATATGGAAAGAATGAGTGTAGAAAAGAGGCCTGGGAGGGAGGGATGGTGAATGGGAGTGGAGTATATAGAGATGAAATGGGTGTGAGTGGATTATGCCTTTGACTTTGACAACCTCCCTTGCAAGGGGGAAAAAGCCTTTGGTATATGTATGTATGCATATATGTATTGGTGTTAAGGAAACATTTTTTTCCATTTGCAGGAATCGCATACTTCTCGAGATGGCCAGGCTGCCTTCCCGTCTTTGCTGGCTCACGGGGCTGTGCATAGTCTCCTTAATCCAATTTATACTCTCATACAGAAGGTGCCTGTAAGTAGTTCATACATGTTGCAAACTATACTTTAATACACTTGGGTTTTGTATATAATATATTATTTTTGATTTGTTAAACAACTTTATTTATTTTATGAATTGATTTTTTTTTTTTTATTATTGTTTTATTTTACCAATTTCTTGTTTTATACAAACTAAAATAGATGGACCTTACAGTTTGCATGCTGAAATATTTGCTTATAATTTTTTTATCTTGGGCATGGATGGCAGAAGAAAGAAGTAGAGGTAAATGGAGAATGGCTGTGTATGGATGATGCTGTGATGAATGAAAGGGAGTTGATGAGGGATGGGGTGTAAGGAAGTATGTGTGAAAAATTAATTTGATGCAGCCCGAAGGTATTTCTCCCCGTCCTCTCTCTATCTGCATGAGGGGATGGAGAAGGGCTGGGTTGCCAATTTAATGAAGCAGCCTTGCTATGGATGTGCTGTGTCTTGCGACACTGCTTCTGACCCAGGGCAGTGGGCGAGATGCAGTGATGATCCGTCGTCCAGGAGGAGCCAAGATAAGAGGGACGGAGAGGGGTGAATGGAAGTGGAGTATGTGTGGATGGACTGTGTGGGAGTGGATTTTATGATGTTTTTTGGCTACCTCCCTTGTAAGGGGGAAAAAAGCCTTTGGTATATATATATATGTATTGGCATGGGACTATTTATATGTGATTGACTGAAAGTAGCAAGAGGAGGGGACCAGTCACTGATTGTCAGCTTTCTACATATGAAAAGATGTAAGGAATACAGTTGAAGTTGATGGAGAGATATCTTAGGCCCTTTCTGGAGACCAAGTGTCAGCCCCACAGGGTTGCACCTCCTGTTTGAGGTGAGAGGGTTGACAGGTTTTGAAAATGCGAAGCTTTGCTGTTCCTTGAATGGTTATGAAACATCACAACTCTTACCTTTCAGAGTCCTGGTCGGCAGTCGTGGCTTCTGGGCGGAGTGCTACCATGTGACGTGCACTTAGTTAATCTTCGCACGATGCAGAACGAACCCACTCCCGCTGCAAAGATCTCTGCTGCCTCAAATGCCGCTCTGACCTTACATCGCGTCGGTTTTGATTGTGGCTTTGCTGCACCTGGGCTTAATTGTTCGACCAATGGAGGAAAGGTAAGGGGAGAGTAATAATTGGCTGAAATATTTGTAAAGTGTGGTTGTTGTTGTTGTTGTTCCCTAGACTGTCCATGGAATGCCACGGCTGAAGTGGGGTTTTCCCACAAATCCTTTATGGAGTGTATGTGTGCGTGAATGTGTATAATGCAGTCTTTCATGACGTGTTGAATAGTATGGGGTGAAGTGTTACATAGTGTGGTTATATTACATGGTGGGGTGACATAAGCATTGACCGGAATGTAGAATATAATGAGAAAATGTGATTGCCAGATGTTGAGGTATAGGGCTGGAGCTGGGTGGCAGGTTGGGGTGTCCATTGAGGAGGTGACATTTTGTTGTTCCCAGGCAGTTGCTAAGGAAATAGAATTTAAATGATTCTAGTTCCACACTGAAAATACAGTGGACCCTCAGATATTGAACTTAATCTGTTCTGTGACACTGTTCATAAATCAAAGGGTTCAGTAAACGAAATATTTGACAAATGTGTCGAAGTACTTCTGAGCTTGTGGGATTGTGTGTACAGATGATGCATTTATTCGTATCCCAAAGTATCATTCATTAACAGACAATTTTTTTTTTACAAATCTTGTTTGTTACTGATTTGATTGATAAACGGCATTTATTATCTGAGGTTCAACTATACTGAATTATTTTTAAAGGAGCATACCCCGTTTCATGCTGCATTGTAGCTGATATTTACAATTAAATCTTTCTTGTTGCAGGTGCGACTGGAAGATCTGTTTACGGCATACTACAGTGACCGTGTTTTCCAGATGTCCTTGTCACTTATGTATGAAGGAGTAGAGATGACAAAATCGTATACTTTATCTTTACAACCAATGGAGTTGTATGCCTTTAAATTGCAAAGACTGTAGCATAATCTATAATAGTATTTTTTATGTTTATTATTATTTATTTAATTTTTTTTCTCTTAAACAGAATTTAAATTTTCTCTGATACATAAGGAACCCCACACTGACACCCTGGCTGTTCAATGGTGTCGTCAAAATATATTTATTTTTTTTAGCCATGATGTGAGTAGTTTTAGCACATTTTTATACATGTGTATAAAAAAATCGAAAAAAAAAGGAAAAAATATTGAGGTTTTTGGAGATTTACCTAACTGACTTTGTATTGCATATCTGTGGATGCATATTTTCTTCCAAGTACTGTCTATTTAAGCTGATTTTTTTTTTTTATGATCTATCTTTATTCTTTATAATTTCACCTTCCCATTTAGGTGTAGGGGGTGTATAATTCAGGAGATTGTGACAAGTGCCATTGTTACTTCTCTGTTTTATCATAATTCTGATTGTTCCTGAAGATCTGTATCCAATTTATTCACTTTTTAAATATCTTTAATTTCATCCAGTCAACAACCACTTGTACGTTTTGTGAGTGATCTATCTTTGCCCAGTGCCCATACTTTCTGTGGCAATGTGTTTCCGTGTGTGGATGTGCACAGAAATAAGAATTCACCTCATCATCATTGTTGTTGCCATTGTAGTCATTAACATCATCATTACCATCGTCATGTTCATCATCATGAGTTATTATAAGTAGCTCTAGTTCCATTGTGTATCCTGGCTCCTGTTCCAATGGCCATTGTGTAGTTTATCTCACTCTCCTTATCTGACCCCCCCCCTGCTTTATCTCTTTCATTCTCTCTTGATCTCTCTAAGAGAGATTTTTTTTTCTATTGCTTGCATTCCATTCAATACCGTAAATGCATTCCTATTAGTGGCGTAGGTCATCCAAACTTGAGAACAGAGGTGCTGATTTTGATTCTTTCTACCCTAAGTTTGAAATTCAGAGTAACTGTGGCTGAGTGGATTGTGTGTAGTATTATCGTAGAATATTCAAGGGTACAAGAAAAATCTCATATGCATGATCAGAATTTAGATCCTTGCATGCAAAGTAATGGCAGTGTTTTTGATCACAGTTATGTAGTTCTTGGCAAGAGTACCATGGTTTTCTTTTTAACCTCTGTGCTATATTAGAGACCCCAGCTAACCGTAAATGGCACTTCACAGATCCTTGCTGTTGTGCCTCCTGCCACTTCCCCATCAGAACTGGCCTAGCGAAGGAAGCACTGTACTTCTGTGTGATCATGATGGAGGTTTTGTTTTGGTTGTAATTGATATTCAAGCCAGAGTATTATTTAAATAGCTATAATGTCCATATATCTTCATATTATTAATATTTTATTCCGAAAGGAAAGTTTTTCTCTTTTCATCCATTTCTTTAAATATTTACTTCCACATTTCCTGGTATGTTGTTCCTTTGTAAGTTCAGGTGTGCCTCTCTTTATTTACTATTATACACTTTCTCCTTGTTTCTGCCCCATTGTGTTTCTCCTTTGTTTTATATATATATTTTTCCTGTGTGTGTTTGTGTGTGTGTGTGCACATATGTATGTATGTATGTACTGTATATGCTCCCTGCACATAACCATTTTCCAGGGGCTGGAACCACATTGTAAATTTCAGAAAGTTTTCACATTTCTTTTGTGTTTTACTTGTCTCTCTAAAGTCCTGAATGCAGGCCAGTGTAAAATTATCTGCTCTGTGTCTCCTGTATCATGAGGTATAATCCTAATTGGTCAGCACCTGGGAATGTACCAAGGATGAGAGAGAGAGAATCTTGTGAAAATGATTGGTTTAAATAAGATTGTGAGACAGTAAAAAATAGTGATAAAGCACAAGGAAATTGGAGAAAGTAAGGGACTGTCAGGATGAAAGAATAGAAGCAAATCAGAAATTACACAAGAATCTGATTCAGTCAGTCCATCACCCTAGATCTGCATTGTACAAGACCCATGGCTCTCAGATAACTGACAGCCACTGGCTTGACCTGTTAATCGCCCTCATTCATGGAAGAAATATTGTGTTATTGTATTGTTGTGATGCATGGAAGGGAATGGGTGGGGTTAGGGAGTATGAGTAAATGATATTTTGATGCAGCCCAAAGGGATTTCTCCCTATCTTTTCTTTTTCTGCATGAAGGGACGGAGAGGGGGGATCACCAATTAAATGATGCAGCTGTGTTGTAGATGCGCTGTGTTTTGCTGTATTGCTTCTGACCCAGGGCAGTGGGTGAAATGCAGGGATGATCCTTCATCCAGGAGGAGCCAAGAAAAGAGGGAGGGAGGGATGGTGAATGGGAGTGGAATACAGACGCTCCTCAACTTACGTTTTAGTTACGTTCCGAACAGCCGAACGTAATGTGAAAATGAACGTAAGTTGTTACTGTACGTTCCAGTAATGTATGACCATTCATACTGTATTATTCATCCATAAATTCTATTACCGTATCTTATAAAAAAAACTAAATCATTAATCATAAACATAACATTGTAAAATAATAACATTAATTTCAAATAGATTAAATTCAAGCAACATAAAGTGAGATGGTGGAGGAGAAGGAGGAGGGGGAGGCAAGGCACGTTCAGTCTGTCGTTTGTGCCATGTAAACAATGGACGCAGCGTCATGCGTAAGTATCGTTTGAACGTCTTGTACTACGGAGAGCGTGCTAAACTAAAAAATTCACTAAAAAAAAAAAAAAAATTAGTCAGTTCAAACATAAAATCGAAAAAACGTAAAACGAATGAACGTAAGTAGAGGAGCGTCTGTACATGGGGATGACATGGGTAGGAGTGGATTTATACCTTTTGACTTTGGCTCCTTCCCTTGCAAGGGGGAAAAAAGCCCTTGGTAGATGTATGTATGTATTGTTGTCTGGAGTGTTTGGTGTCTTCTTTGTGATGGTTGCATTTAAGGCTGTTTTTTTACCGAGGCCAGCCCTGTTCTGTGTTGGTTTTGTTTTAATGCAGAACGGAGACCTGAGTGGGGTATCACTAGTGTTGTTTTTGCCATCTCATGTCTGGATGGATATATAAAATGATCCATCTAGACATCCGTCATTCAGGAGGTGCTAAGATGAGAGGGAGGGTGGAGGGGTGTGGAGTGTATTCAGGGATGGAATGGGTGGGAATGATTTTATGCCTTTTTCTTTTTGGCTACCCCCCTTGTAAGGGGGAAAAAGCCTTGGTATATGTATGTATGTATGTCTGGATGGGTTTGATGGAGAAGGGGCTTCTGTAGTGGTCTTGAAAAGTGTTTTGTGATCCGAGTGTGGAAGTGTTTTTGTATTGATGTGTTGTGTGGTGCAGGTAATAGGTTGGAGATGTTTGAGTAATACGCAGCTTTTTATTCAGTTGGTTGTGGTTGTGTGATGTAATGAAATGAGTATATAGGGTTGAGGGCTCTTACATAGAACTGTGTACCTACCATTTTCATATGATGTTCAGAAGTTTTTGGTTTCTGTTTGCAGGTGTTCTATTGGGGTGAGTTTTAGTACATCCAGTTATTGTTTTCAGTGCCTTTTTTTTTTTTTTTTTTTTTCCCCTTCATGGAAAATTCATTGTTGTTGCCATAGAAATGAACTTGCTTGTGAAAGAAAATTGGATGTGAGATATACGGGAATTGATAGGGTTAGCAAAAGTGTGTGTGTATGGGTGGGGGGGTGGGGGGGATAGTGGAAGGTTCTTCATGGTACAGGAATGGTTGTTACAGAATCATGTTCAATGCATCCTATCCTTTCATACAGCACCATTTGTTCAAGAAAAAAAATTCAAAGTGTATTTATGTATATGTGGCAGAATTCTCTTCATTGTAAAGGTTATGTGATATAAACTTTTTAAAGACGAGTAAGAGGAATGTGCAAAAAGTAACGAAGATGATCATACAAGATGGGCGTCAAGGAGAATAAGCTCCCGTCTGCGGAGTTTCAAAACCCATCAAGAGTCTTGTTAACACCTGGAGGTGCGTACAAGAAGCTGACGCTTATTCTTTGGACTGGGCCTGCCATCTCCAAGTTCAGCTACATTTCCTCCATACTTTCTCATACGGAGAACTCACAACCAGCAACTGCCTTCCCTGTACTTCAAGCAGGTGACATAGAAATAGTCCCACCTTAATACAACATAGACAGCAGCCTAGTATTTCAGAGTGATCTACAGAAGGACCCAAGGATAGTTGACAGCTGCTGTAGGGTTGCAGATTTCCAGTCAATGAAGCTTAAGGCAAGAGTCATTGTTATTAATACGATTAACTTCCCTTATAACGGGGAAGAAGCCTTTGATATATAGATAGTATTATTAAGGAGAGAGATGAAAGAAGGAGTGCATAAATTGGAAAAAAACAATTTTGGACTGATTGCTCCATTCTGTTTTTGGTATGTACATTGATTCATTTGCTCTGTTCATATTCATAAATTAAGGATATGGGCCCCATGGAACTAAAAAAATGGGAGAATTTTTCACTTATATATTTTTGCCATTGGCTATAGTGATTGTAAAATAATTCACGCACATACCCACACATGTGGTTTGATGGTGCAGTGGTAGGGTTCCTGGCCACCACTACAGTGGTCCGGGATCAAATCCCACCCAGGGCTGAAATAATTTCAGTATTGCTGCACCGCGAGTCGCTACTCCAATTCTCATGGGTGGGGAGTTGGGGGTGTAGGTATGTGTAAGGTCACAGTATTACCCATAGATTGGTCATATATGAGCTCAAAACTCTTCTGGTAGGGAAATAGCTATCGATCATAAGTCCGTCACATGATCCAAGACCACACACATACACACACACACACAGAGTGGTGGATATCTGGAACAAATTGAATGAGGAAACAGTGAGTGCAGAAACTATACAAGAATTTAAGATCGAACTAGATGCTGAAAGATACAAAAGCGGGTCACTACGAGCATAGCTCTCTTCCCATAAAATACAACTAGGTAAATACAACTAGGTAATACCTGCACACACAGACTCAAAAAAGATAGTTAAAGAAGAGATCTGAAGAAGAACAGTTTTCCACACAGAGTGGTGGACACTTGGAACAAACTGGATGAAACAGTAGTGTGTGCAAAAACCATTCACGAATTTAAGAGCAAACTAGACACTGCGAGATACAAAGGCGGGACACCATGAGCATAGCCCCCCTTCCTGTAAAATACAACTAGGTAAATATGCATGCATTAGATTGGATATAAGAGGGATAACTGTACTTGAGGGCGAGGGACTGACTGATCCTCCACCTTCCCTGTCATCCTTCCTTGCCCCTCAGGCAGCAGTCCACCAACCACTGATATCACAAAATACATAAACACCCTGTGGCCCAATTACACTGGATATGGGAGGAATTACTGTATATGATTTATGTGTAGGAAATTTTAGTATCTTTTGAGCAAGATATTCCCCAGGTTTGTGATTATTCAGCTATGGAGTGACCCAGTACCAGAATCTGTGAGAAAACAATGTTGTCAATAGCATAATTGAATCCAGTTCTGACATATAAGTTCATTTGTACCTTGGAATTGAAGAAAATTTTTCGAGTATTGTGAAATGTTTTATTCTGCACTGAAACTATACAATTGTAGTGTCAGATTTTTGTCATTGTATAGAGGACCTTCTGGTATATGTATATATGTATAATTTTTTTTTTTTCTTAAGTTACTAAAGCTTTTAGGCATAATGGACATTAGGAGGGTTTAAGCTGGGTTCAGAGTGCAAATTCTGAGGATAATGGAGAGTTAACATGTACAGCATTGTCAAGATGTGATGGCAGATATATCTTACAACTTGTGATTTTTTAATGTAATATATCTAGAACGTGTAGCTAATGTATGGATGATTTGGATGTGCAAGGAACATTATTTCAGAGGGTTCATAACGTGTGAGACACATCATTATGGCATGACAGTGTAAGAACAAGACCAAGAAGTATAGTGTGACAAAATTAGTCTAGTATAGTGACTTATTGTATTGTGTTTGAAGTGAACACGTAAACATGGCAAGAATGAATTAATAAGTTTAAAAGAGTGGAATGCAGCTGAATGTAAGTCATATTGTTGACTGTTATATGGACCAGGAGAAGCAGATGAAGCTGAAGAGTGTCTGGGCAGATTGCTTAGACGGTCAGTAAATTGTCTAGACTGAGAAGAGCAGACTTTTTTCTGCTAGGTATTAGTAAAGGTTGTTTATAGCTTAGTTAGAGTCACAGGTAATTTTAGTGGATTTTGTACATGGAAATTGGATGGTATGTTTGAGATTCTTGGTTGTAAATGTGTGAATAATGATAATAATTGTTCCCTTGAGTTTCATTGACTGGAAACCTTTCAGTAACAAACAACACCCCTTCAGCCCTTCCGTATCTCTTTGGGATGAAATATTAGACTGTTGTCTGCAGCTTTAGGCCAAAGATAGGTCTCTTCCCACCACTGGCATGTTGAAGGAAGAAGAAGGGAACAATTACTAGTTGTCGGGTCTACTTGAAAAAAATGGATTAAAGATAGTCAAAGATGTTAGACCAATGATTCCCAAACTTTTCTGGCTTGAGGCACCCTTGCCAAGCCTTTCAGAAGTCCCCGGCACCCTTATTAGAAAATCTAAATTCTAGTTTGTCAGTATTTTGTTGATTCAACATCAGTGTAATAAAATTTTGTCCCTGGATAATATGAAAATACTCATCTTTACACTGATGCTGCTTTTGTGAACAAAAATGGATGACGGAGAGAGTTGGTAATGCGAAAATTATTTTTGCCCTGAATTTTGGCGGCACCCTCAGTTGATCTCACAGCACACTGGTTGGGAACCACTTTGTTAGAGATCTTGGTCTTAGTCTGGAGACATGAGTACCAGACTTGTAAGGCTGCATCCTGAGATGGGAGGTGAGGATGATATTAGGATTTGAAGATGATTGGCATGAAGAAGCTTTCTGATGTCAGAAATGTAGGTCAACCACAAGTATGTACTTATTTTTGGGCCCAGAATTGTATGAACTGTTGTTATATGTACTTTGAATATAAACACAAAATAAATACCTGGTGTATGTTAATGTGATGCACCAGGTTTTGTGGATAATAATTCTCATAACATGAAGCCTGAATCCATGAATGTGGAAAAAAATGTAATGGGTTGTGGCAAGTCTGAAAACTTGCTTAAAAAAGAAGAAAGAAAGAAAGAAAAAAAAAGTGTATATATAATTTGCCCAAAAATAAAAGAAAAAGAGATTCCTAAAGGATGTATTTCAGAAATCCCAACTGGAAAATGGAACATGATAAATGCAACAGCTTACTGCATGTAATGCATGTTTCTTGTATACAGTGTTTGCACTTCCAGGTGTATGACTTACAATGACAGTAATTATTGCCATAAGTTTTGCTGATTGGAAACCTGCAGCTCCACAGTGGATGACAATGATCCCCAGGCCCTTCCATAGATCTTTCAGGAAGTATGAGGAAGAGGTAGATTAATCACTAGTTGTCAGCGGTCCATATGCAAGGAAATACAATGTTGTTAGATCTTATGCCTATTCCAAATCTGCACCTCCAGATGGAAGTATAGTTAAATTTTGAAAATTGGCTATAAGTGATTTTCTGTCCTCAACGAGTATGTTACAGGACCATGGAACACCTGTGGCATATATCCATCATTGGTCTCTATAAATGAACAGAACATATGTAATCTATATATATATCATGATTGTCAAAGTGAATGCCATATTTTTACTGCCATATGTATGTACTATACTGTACTTTACCAACATTTTAATGATAACTCCCAAATTGCAAATAAAAAGTTTACCATACAACATTGAATAATTTATTTCTAGATAGCAGTACCCAGTCTTGTGTATTGTATATACTGCATATCCTGTCCAAATCAGAAGAGTGGTGATACAAAGTAGTAGACCAATGATACAATAATAATTTGTGCCTCAATTTTCACAGACAAGGAACTCATGGCCCCTGAGGCCCTCCATCGATCTCTCCAGGAAGAAATGTTGGATTTGTTGTTGTCTGTGATATCAGTGTGGTACTTAGTGCGACTAGCTAATAGTGATAGGGGAGGAGCAGTTGCCTGTTGCAAAAGCTTACATAACATAAGAATGAAGGAGACTGCAAGAGACCATAAGGCCTACACTAGTCAGTTCCATGTCCATTACCACCTGTCATCCCCATACATAAAGTTGTCTGTTTCTTAAAACAACTGAAAGTTTCAAAGTTCACTACATGGTTACTAAGTCTATTCCATTCATTGACCACCCTATTATTAAACCAATTCTTGCCCATTTCCTTCTTAAATCTAAATTTGTCCAATTTGGATCCATTACCGCGAGTCCTGCCCTGTTGTCTTAATATGATGACCTAGTTTGCATCACCTTTGTTAAAGCCTTTGATCACTTGAACACCTCAATTAGATCACCCCACACTGTGTCTTTCCAGAGAGTGTAAGTTAAGGTACCTAATGTAGTGTCAGAATGTCTACTGCTATACATTTCGCTTATAGAATCTTCTAAAGACATGCAAATGAATAAAAATAATAATTCTTGGCCTTACACTAAGCCTCTCTTCGTGAGGTAAATTTCTGAGCCCACGTATCTGTACTGATTCTAGTGAACTGATGTCCATGCTATAAGACGGAGACAAAAACTCTACCGCATAGTCAAGGATGGGTCTAACACTGGAGTTTGATAATTACCTCTGTATTTCTATTCGTAATTGTCCTAGTAATGAAACCTAATGCTAAAACCTTAAACGAGTTCAAAACTGTTGCAGGGGAAAAGAGATTCAGTACTTCCCGAATGTAGCAATTTTCCGATATATTAAAGTTAGCTAAAATGGATAGATACTATTATTCTTGACCTCACGAAGAATGAACATACAGAGAGCATGATCCTAGTCCCATCGCTCTGTCATACTTGTCGCCTTTTACGACTCGCACGGGAATCGCGGTAGCAGAATTCTTTCCCACCCTCCACCTAACCACGGGTATAAGGAAAGGGGTGACGGATGGAAGGGGGATGGGTGGAGGTGGGGGCATGCCTTGGGTGGCTGCTTCCCTTATAAGGGGGAGAGACCTATTGGTATTTAGATAGACAATTATTCCATCTGCACGAACAATCGTTGTAATATGAGCCCGTGTCTTATAAGTTGCTGACTCCTCTTGGGAATGAAATCAGCTTTGTCTACATTTATGTAGTATTCGTAATCATATGTAAACGAAGATTTTGAGGAATGATATATATACATACATGTATATATATTTTCTATCTCTGTTTAATAGTCAAAGGCTGAAAGTTATAGTAAAATATACGATACTCGTATTTTAATCTGTATGTAAACATTGTTTACAAGACGAAGGAAATAATAGAGGGAAATGGGACGAGTGTAAATAATTCAACAAAACCCCAAAAATGGGCGATATAGAGTTAACGACGATGTGGAAACTGATAGATGATGTTAAATCTTTCCTTTCAGAGGTTAGAACTTTAAGTATTTCTTGTTTTTAGGATAGTTATATTGGTAAAATGTGTCAAATTCGTTGTACTGTTCAGCGTATGGAGAATATGATTATATGGTAAATGTCATAGAACTCGGACATATTCCCGTAATACTTTTTCAGTTTCTTGTGAATTATATTTATAGGTAATGTAATATTAACATGAATATATAGATTAATACAGTGAATTTAGGTCACAGCAGTGGGTAATTATGTAAGTACTTGCATTGTATTGTAAAATGTATTGGAATTGTAGTTCATAATCTTCTACTTCATAATTATTTTTTCATGGTTAGTGTACCTATGTTAGTGCAACAATAGAGATAGAGATAGAGAAGACATGACTGAGTAGAAAGAAATATATTGGTAAATTTTTAGAAGTGGACAGCTAAGTGATATAGCAATATGAAATTAAGTTTTAATTTTGTAAATTGTAATATATCAATGTAATATTATATGTTTTTCTTGACAAAAACCAATAAGATAAAAAATTGCTGAAGTGATACACTACTAAATGGATTTTGGACAAGTGCTTCAAATGCCATCTTTGTATTGATATATTACTTACTTGGTTTACTTGGTGTTGTTCTGAGGTTGATCCCTCACAGTCACGGTGATCCGCCGCTGAATCCGGTTTTGGCGTCCCTAGCTAGTAGGTCCACTTGATCCGGGATGGAGTGAGGCTGCCCGACAGTTGTCTGTATAGCCTGGTACCGGTGGTTCATCAGGTAAGAACGTTAAGTATCTGTCCCGGCCAGCCTTAAATGTGTCCACCGTGCAGCCTGTTATGTCTCTTATTTGTTTAGGGAGTGCAGTGAAGATCCTTGGCCCTTCATGCCCCAGGCTGGCAGCAAGTAAAGTTTTGATTCGCTCTGGGGCTTTGGTTGGAAGGGTTCTTCTTTTGCACTTTCGCCCTGTTCGTTTATTGTATTGCGAGTGCAGTGTAGAAGAGTTTGTGGGGTCTGGTGTATGCTTTTCTAGGATCTTCCACAGGTAGATGGCTCTGTACCGGTCTCTCCTTCTTTGTTGGGAGAATAGATTGAGTTCCTTGAGGCGGTCCCAGTAATTTAGTTCCCTCATCCCCTGGATCTGACGGGTGAAGCTTCTTTGAACTGCTTCCAGCCGCTGGATTTCCCCTTTTTTATGGGGCGACCACAATTGACTGCAGTAGTCTAGTGTGGGTTGGACCAGGGCCCTCCATAGGGTTAGCATAACCTGTGGTTCCCTTGATGAGAAGGTACGGAGTACCCAGCTTGCCATTCCCTTGGCTTTCTTTATTGTTTCATCGATGTGATGATGAAAGCTGGCGTCCTCGCTGAGGTGGACTCCCAGGCATTTTACATGCATCTTTGGGGGGATGACTAAGTCCCCCTCTGTGTGCAGAGCAGTTTCCTGCTTGATGTCTTGGTATGGGCCACACCTCAGCGTTTCGAATTTTCCTTCATTGAACTGCATGTTGTTTTCTGCAGCCCAGGTGTACACCTTGTTGAGGTCCTCCTGTAGGTGGAATACATCCTCTTGACTGGTCATTGTGTGGCTGATGTTTGTGTCATCAGCGAAAGAGGTGAGAACTGAGGAGCCTATGTATTTGTCGATGTCACACAGGTGAATGAGGAATAGGAGTGGACCCAGAACTGAACCTTGAGGCACTCCGCTACTTACTGCGGCCTCTATAGATTTGCGGCCATCCACTGCCACTGTCTGTGTCCTCCCAGTAAGGAAACTGGATAACCAGATTCCCAGTTTGCCTCCAATTCCTAAGGATCTGATTTTATGGAGGAGGATGCCGTGATCAACCTTATCAAATGCCTTGGCGAAGTCTAGGAACACCACATCTACATTTCTTCCTTCCGCCAGGTTGTGTAGGAGCCAGTCGTAATGATCCAGTAACTTTGATAGACAGGAGCATCCTTTTCTGAACCCATGTTGGGTTTCGTTTAGGAAGTTGTTGTCTTCCATATACTTGGTGACTTTATCCCGCACACATTTCTCAAACACTTTGGTGATATGAGATGTAAGTGCCACTGGTCTGTAATTTTGTGGGAGGCTCCTGTCCCCTCCTTTGTAGATGGGGCTTATAGTGGCTTTTTTGAGGAGTGCCGGGACCACTCCTTTGTCTAGAGAGGATCTCCATAACAAACTTATGGGTTGCGGAAGGGTTTCTTTGCATTTTAGGAGCATGATGGCTGGTACTCTGTCTGGTCCAGCGGCCGAGTTCGATTTGAGCTCTTTTATGTTGTTCTTTATGTCGTTCTTTGTGAACAGTATGTCGGTGAGCTGTGGTGACTGGGGGTTTTTCGTTTCAAAGAATGTTGCTGGGTTGCTGACAACTTTGGATGCTCTTGGTGTACTGAATACATTGTTGTACTGTTGCCTCAACACTTCACATGTTTCTTCCAGATCTTTTGTTAGTGTTCCCTTGTCTGTTTTTAGGGGGCCAATCTGGGTTTTTGTCTTTATGTACCTCTTGCAATAGCTGTAGAAGTATTTCGGGTTTTGTTTAATGTTCGTTATCGCCCGATTTTCATCGTTTCTCCTTTGTGCTTCATGGGATATTCTTATTTGTTGTTCAACTTCAGCTATTTTGGTCCTGATTCAGCACTCCTTTTCCTCTCTTTTACTTTTATTCAGTTGTTTAGTTAAGGACCTTCTTTTCCTCATCAGGATTCTTCTGTCTCTCAGTATGGTGTTTTGTTGAGGTCTTCTGTTTCGTTTTAGTGGGATGTGGTTATTGCAGATTTCTAGTAAGGTTTCTATTAGGGCCTGGAACGTGTCATCTGGACTGCCCCCTTCCATGATCTGGTCCCAGTTTACTTTGCCAAGGCTAGCATTTACCTCTTCCCACTTTATGGAGTCGCTGTGGAAGTTGAAGTGTCCAAGGTGAGTATCCTCCGATGGGGTTGGTTTACTTTGTACTTTCCCTGTTTTCATGTAAGTGGTGTTCACCGTGATGAGGTTGTGGTCAGTGAGCGTTGTTTCTTCTACATGGTAGTTGCTGAGAATGTCCTGGTTGTTGGTGAAGAAAAGGTCGAGGATATTATTTATCCTTGTTGGCTTGGTTATCATCTGTGTGAGAAATGCCCTGTCAGCTAGGTCCAGCAGGAGTTTGGCTTGGGCTTGGTCCTCTATTGTTCTTCCTGATATGGTACCTTCTGGCCATTGTATAAATGGTAGATTAAAATCCCCACACAGGATGATGTCAGGCATTGGTGTTTGCAGACTATCTAGTAAGAGGTCTATCTTTTCTATCCCTTTTCTGAAATTTTCAGTGTCACATTGGGGTGGGCGATAGCAGTTAATGATAATAAGGTTGAGTGTGTTTATATGTAGAGCTATGAGCTCAACTTGACTGTCTGTGTGTGTTAGGAGAATCTTTGTGTCTGAGGTGTGGGTATTCCTTACATATATGATAACACCTCCATGTGTTCTCCCTTCTCTATCTACTCTATATGGGGTATATTGCCCCATTTCTATTTCTGCATCATTCACCTCCTTCTTCAGGTGTGTTTCAGTCAGGGCAACAAACAGGGGGTCCTCTAGCACCATTAGTTCTTTGATGAAAGGAACTTTACTTTGATTAGTTTTAGGGTAGAGGCCTTGTATGTTACCCATGATGATGTTTTCTAGTGTGTATTTGTTTGTGCCGCTGTGAGCCAGGGAAATTGTTGGTTGGGTAGTACTGCTGTCTGTGGGGGGGGCAGTGGTATGTACCCTGTTGGTTTCTTCTCTTCCCTGTAGTTGGTCCAGAGTGTTCCCTGTGCTTGTATGGTTTTGTTCAGTAGATCTAGGGCTGTGTTCAAGCCGTTTACCAAGCGGAAGTTAAGGAATTAAAGTATTAAAAATTTGTCTAATCTAATCTGCATTTAGTAATGCACTACCCATAATGTTAGAGGTCATCATGGTGGTGGTCATCGTCAGGAATGTTGACAGCCAGTTTTGGCATCTAATTAGATTGGGGTGTAAAGGAATTTCATAGCTTCAAGAAAAGCATGGAGCTCAGCTCTGTAGCATTGCTTAGAAAATATGTTGTGTGTGAGGTACTAGCAAAGGTACTGAGGGTGTATTCCAAGCCTCAGTATCAATCTCCAATGCCAAACTGAAATTGACAGGACAGGACAGATCATGTCGTCTTGAAACCCATCGTCGCAGCTTCATTTGGTAAAATGTATATTATGTTGATAGATTATAATTTACAAAATTGATATTTAATTTCTTATTGCTGTATTGTTTAGGTGTGCACTTCTAAAAATAGACCTATTGGTTTCATACTGAAATATAGTGCAACTAGAGTGTAAAAATTATAACATTCTTGTTTGATGATCATATGTATGTTCGGAGAAAAATATACAATTTTATTAAGCTTTTACTTTGATGAATAAGAAGTCTGTAAGTATTGGGCCAATTCCTGAGACTTAGAGGAAGTTTGACAGCAACAAGGTAGAGAATCAGGAAATCTACTAAGAGTAGTACAAGTGGTACAGAGTTGAGTTTTTGTTGAGTGCGGATGTGCATGCATGCAGTTCTCATGTCTTTGGGGTTTTTCAATGTGTGGAGACTGCCACAGGAAGGGAAAACAAACAGAGTGACCTATGGGTGATTAATCTACACATCCATTGCAGTTACAACAATAGCTACACCGATAGTGACTACAGAAAGGAAAACAAATTTGAAAAGTGTGACTCGAAGGGTTGGATTAGTCCTATGGGCAGTAGCCTGTTTATAACTTAAACAAGGGTGCCAATGAGGAAGGCCATAAACCAAGGAACCCCTTTCCCCCCAGACCTACCTCATTCAAGAAGAGTAAATGGATATGGATGACTGAGGCACCACTGTATCTCCCCAGCCTCCTACTATTCCCTCATCCAAGCTTCCTCTTCCCTCCTCCTCCTCCCTCTTATCCTTTCCTTATCCAAGTCTCCTCTTCCTCCTCCTCCTCCCACCCTAGCCTTCCCCCATCCAAGTCTCCTCCTCCTCCCACCCTAGCCTTCCCCCATCCAAGTCTCCTCCTCCTCCCTACTATTACCTCATCCAAGCCTCCTCCTCCCTACTATTCACCCAAACCTGCCTCCTTGCTATTATTCTCCCATCCAAACCTCCTCCCTACTATTCCCCCATCCAAACCTCTTCCACCTCCTCCTCCAAGATAGTAAGTGAATGCTTTAGAAGACTAATATAATCCTTCTTTTTCAACAGGTTGAGCGGTTTGGATTAATACAGACCTTTACCATTAAAATGTCTGCTGCATCACAAACCAATATTGTCTTCACCTCCAAAAGTTCCCAGTGGAAGTTGCAGATCCATGATGCTATGGTTACTCTTGAAAAGTCCCTACAAGTAATAATATATTTTCTTTTCTTCTCATGAATCGAGTTGATTTTATCTTAGAAATCCATGAGTGATATATGAGAAGGATACTAAAGGGAAAGTGGTTATGCTAAAGACATTGAAAGGAAATATGTAAGAAAGGTCTGGCAGTGTTATTATGTGTATTGGAAGAATGAATAAAAATCTATTATGCTTGGAAAGAATGAGAGATGGGTTGACTTGGGAAAAAAAAAGAGTGAAGGAGAGATGGAAATCGGTGAACATGTTGAAAGTAAGGAAGTGTTGCCATTCAGGACAGTGTGTTTTATTTTTGTTGATGTTGGTTAGTTTAGTGTCAGTGGATTATGACAATGAAGTTATGAAAAAAGCTGATCACTCTTAAGCCCAGAAGTCTACCCTGTTTTGTGGTCTTGTCCATACTGCCATTGTTTAACCTAAATATGTTCTGGAACCAATAATGGGCACATGCTAATATTGATCCTGCAAGGTGGACAGTTGAGAGATTTATCTTTCTGCCAACCACCTTCAAAACTTGTCAAGCCCTCTTACCTCCATTAGGAGGTGGAGGTGCAGCCCCAAGGGGCTGACACTTGGTCTCTTTATTGGGTCCAAGATATCTCCGTCAACTTTCCCTGCATTTCTAGAGACATAGGGGTGGTATAGGAGAGATTTAAAGATGACAGAAAGGAAGGATGGTGGAGGTTAAAGGTGATCAGCAATCTTCTTTGAAAGGAGATTAATCTCCAATTATAAAAGAATGATATACGAGTCTGGTCCACTTGGTCAGTACCTGATATGGGGAAGAGATATAATCAATCAGTCTCTTGCCACTTGTTCAGTTCATAAGTTACTCAGAGACGAAATTTTGTAGAACTGTTCGGAGTGAATATATGGCAGTGTAGCACGGGTTTGTGTCTCTCATGTGGTGATTTCCAGTTAAAGCATTTACTGTCGTTGCCAAGCCAGTTCTATGATGACATGTAGGCATACTTGTGTAGTTCTTGGTCTTGGGAAGGATTTCTGTAGATCTGATCAAGTTTAAAATTTGGTAGCCTAATTAAGGAGTATTTGTTTTGTGATCTAAGTATGCATTTGCTTTTGTATGGAAATGTTGTGGGGTACTAAAGATATGTTGTAGATGTAAATTGGTTGGTGCCACCAAAAATGACAAAATTTTGCAAATGTGGCCAGTTTTCAAAAATAGCTAATCAAATTCCCCATGCTGTGTAAAAGTTTGGTACTCATCTTTTTTTTTTCTGCAGAATGCAATTTTGAGTTTGGTAAACTCTAAAGAAACCAGACCACTCTCCCCCTGTTTTGCACCATCCTGTATCAAGGTGGCTCCAGGAACTTGCAGTGGAGTGATGGCAGAAGACAACAAGAGGAAGCTCTTCCAGTTGAAGGATGAGGCTATTCCAGAAGGTGGGGGAGAGAATGCAGTGCATCTTCCAACAACTAAAGAAACGGAAGCGGCAGATGTTCTCATGGAATTGTCGGGGAAAGCTAAACGGAAGAAAACATTTGACCCACCTCCTGATGGTCCCAACAAAACTTTGATTGAAGATGACAGAAGAGCTGTGATATATGCCGCTCCAATAGAAACCTCATATTTGAGCCACGAACGTAGGGAAACTGTAGCAGCACCGGGCGAAGTGTCGATGATAAATGAAAAAGATCTTTTGCCTTTAGCAACTGAAGTTATCTGTCAGTATTGCCCGCAGCAGTGCGAGGACTTGGTAGAGCTTCATGAACATGTGCTAGCAATGCATAACATGAGTGAGATGTGTCTGCAGCCAAACAAAAAGAAACCTGACGAGGTGACTGCTAGTGATGAAAAGGAAAGAACTTGTGAGAAAAGTCCTCAGGATGCAGGGCATTGTGTGCAGAGTAAGGAATCAACTATTTTGCCCAGTGATGATATGATCTTGCCCTTTATTCCATTGACTCAAGGGCTAATATCCGATTCAGCAACCTACATGCCAACAAATGTGAAGGGAAGACAGTCAAATGTAAGCAAAGTTGATCTGACGGGGAGTTCTATTGCTTATGCTGCTGTTGGTCTTCCAGTTCAAAATCGTGATGAAAATATTCTCTTGCTCATGCCAGGCCATCTTGAAAGCAACCAAGGACCAAGTCGAGTGACAAATAATTGTGGCGCTCATGTTAATAAGGAAACTTATGTCATGTATATGTGTGCTGTTTGCTTTCATGGTTTTCTCACAAAACATGAGTATACTACTCATGTATGTCGAGGTAGTGAAGCCAGTGAAATACTTGAAACAAGCCTGATAGATGTAGTAGTATCTATTCCAGTTTTAGAAGAGAAAAGTCAAAGTGGAGAATTAGGTAAAGATAGTGGAATTGAAAATAAAGAGAGTACTATGAAAATGATGCAGTATAAAATCCATGAGAAAGAAATAGTTTTGAAAGAGTTTAGGCTCTTAAACGTCAGTGAAGGAAAGTTGATAAAGGAGTGGACCTTGAAACACTCGACCACAGGAAAAATTTTAACTCTTCATACAGACCCATCCTTACTGGACCAGTGCAATATCATGTACAGGTAAATAGTAACTAAAATAGTTTATCTGTTTATGTTTGTGCTCATATGTGGGTAAGCTTTTTCTGTATTAATTGTATGTACAAACAAATGAGAGTGATGAGTGAGGAAAATGGAGGAGAAATAAGGAAGGATGAGGTGAAGGCAGTTGTAAAGATGATGAAAGCAGGTAAGGCACCTGGTCTGGATGGATGTCATGCAGAATGTCTGAAAAAGGGAGGTTCAGTGATGGTGGACTGGTTGGTGAGGTTATTTAATGTTTGCTGGAGAGAGGGTAGAGTACCGGAGGACTGGAGTAGTGCCTGTATAGTTCCTCTTTACAAGGGAAAAGGGGACAAGTGTGAATGTAGTAATTTCAGAGGGATTAGCCTGTTGAGTGTAGTAGGGAAGGCTTATGGGAGAATCTTAATTGAGAGGATTAGGAGAGGAACAGGAGTAATTGGTGAGGAACAGTGTGGATTTAGGACGGGTAGAGGTTGTGTAGATCAGATCTTTGTGGTAAGACAGATATGTGAGAAAGCTATAGGAAAGGGGAAGGATGTTTTTTGGGCTTTTATGGATCTGGAAAAGGCTTATGATAGGGTAGACAGAAAGGCACTGTGGGAAGTTATGCAGATTTATGGGATAGGAGGAAAGCTTTTGGGAGCTGTCAAGAGTTTTTATGTGAGTAGTAGAGCATGTGTTAGGATTAGAAATGGAGAGAGTGAGTGGTTTGAAGTAAAGGTGGGACTTCGTCAAGGATGCGTTATGTCGCCCTGGCTGTTCAACTTATACATGGATGGGGTGGTGCGAGAGTTGAATGCTAGGGTAGTGAGTCAGGGATTGGAGATGGTTAAAGAAAATGGAGAAAAGTGGGAGGTGAGCCAGCTGTTGTTTGCGGACGACACTGCGCTTGTGGCAGGGTCAGAGGAGGGATTGAGGAAGCTGGTGGCAGAGTTTGGGAGAGTATGTGATAGAAGAAAGCTAAAGATAAATGTGGGTAAAAGTAAGGTGATGAGATGTACAAGGGGTGAAAGTGGCAGTAGACTGGAAGTGAACATTAAGGGAGAGCGACTGGAGGAAGTGGATAGTTTTAGATACTTGGGTGCAAGTGTAGCAGGA
Organism: Oratosquilla oratoria; assembly: GCF_046742065.1. Classification (NCBI taxonomy): domain Eukaryota; kingdom Metazoa; phylum Arthropoda; class Malacostraca; order Stomatopoda; family Squillidae; genus Oratosquilla; species Oratosquilla oratoria. Next base: position 13,472,036 of record NC_134785.1, read on the forward strand.
AAAGGTGGAGTGAAGGTGGAGGTAGAATGTAGATTGAGAGAAGCGAGTAAATGCCTTGGTGGTTTAAAGAGTGTAATGAGAAATAGACATTTGGGAATGGATGCGAAGAGGAGACTGTATGAAGGAGTGATTGTGCCAACAGCACTGTATGGGGCAGAAACGTGGAACATAAGAGAAGAGAGAAGGAGTTTGAATATGTTTGAGATGAGGTGTCTGAGAAGTATGGTGGGGGTTACTAGGCTGGATAGAGTGAGAAATGAGGAGGTGAGGAGGAGAACAGGGGTGAAAAAGGATTTGGGAGATAGGGTTGATGAAAGAATATTAGGATGGTTTGGACACATGGAAAGAATGAGTGAAGAAAGACTAGTAAAAGAGGTATGGAAGGCAGATGTGGAGGGAGTGAACATGAGGGGACGTCCTAGGATGAGGTGGATGGATGGGGTGAAGGGGGCTTTGGGGAAGAGGGGAATGTCTGTTGAGGAAGGAAGGGAGAGGACGGAAGACAGAGGTGAGTGGAGAATGGTTGTATATGGATGATGTTGTGACTGCATGAGGAGGAATGGGCGGGGGGTGGGGGGTGGGGTAGTATGTGTGAGTAAATTTTGACGCAGCCCGAAGGGATTTCTCCCCGTCCTCGCCTTATATGCAAAGGGGGACGGAGAGGGGGGGTCGCCGATTAAATGAAGCGGCCTTGCTGTGGATGTACTGTGTCTTGCGACACTGCTTCTGACCCAGGGCGGTGGGCAGGGTGCAGGGATGACCCGTCATCCAGGAGGTGCTCAGATGAGCGGAAGGGTGGGATGGGTGTGGAGTGTATTTAGGGATGAAATGGGTGGGAATGTTTTTATGCCTTTCCCTTTTTGGCTACCTCCCTTGGAAGGGGGAAAAAGCCCTTGGTATATGTATGTTAGTACATATACCTCTATCTTGGCACTTCCTGGATGACGGGTCATCTCTCTTGTAAAGAGGAAAAAGCCCTTGGTATATGTATGTATGTACATACAATTAATACATAAAAAGCTTATCTCCCTCCCTCTTTTCTCAACTCCTGGGTGACTGGTTATCTCTGCATCTCACCCATTGCCCTGGGTCAGAAGCAACACAGCAAGACACAGCATGTGGATGTACTTTATTATACTGCGACTGTCCCTCCGTTATGCTGTCCCATTACTCTTAATACTGCTTTATTTTCTTAACAAGGTAGCGTTTTTTATTGCAAGACTTCTTTATATTTCATCCACACTAAGGATATTTGATTAAAAAACACCAACATGCCAGATTTTTAGATAATTTTATTTGCTGGCTGAGCGAGTTAGGGCATCATTTCTTGCAGCGAAGGTCGAGAGGATGGCGGTTCGAATCCTGCCACTGGTGAAGTTGAACCAAGGGGATGGTTCATTAAATTCCATGCTACATAGTCCTCTGTGAGGAGCACCATCCTAGCCTTCCGATAGGTCGGAGTTTGTGATGTTAGACCATATCAATCATTAGCTTCAACAGGAAAGCAATCAGTGGTAGGTAAGTGTTTTGACAGCCTCAGCGAAACCCTTTAACTGATATCTTGTTTTCCAGATGCTCAGAATGTGATGTTAATTGGGATGACTTCTCATCATTCGTGAGCCACAGGATAGATGGTCCGTGTGTATTCAGGTGCACACAGTGCTCTCTTATGTATCCAACGCCCAATAAACTTGCACAACATCAGTCATCATATCATGCATCAGTTGAGGTAACTTCAGATTATGATTGTGGGAGTTTCATGGAGGAATAGAAAAGGAATAAGAAAATGTACATAAATTATCCTTTTATTTCAGGACCGGACTTGTCCTGTTTGTGGGTTGGTGTTTGAGAAAAGGCACCTACGCAACAAACACCTCAAAACCCAGTGCTCTAAGCAGCACAAGTGTGAAGAGTGTGGTGCTGTCTTGAAGAATATCTACAGTCTGAATGACCATTTAAAGACACATCAGGTACTCTCTTATGTTACTTTTGCTATACTACAAATTGTTAACAAGGAATCTTGCTTCATATATTGCAGTCATTAAAAGTGGTCTTTGTGAAGATCCCTGCAGAAACTGCCCTTTTACAGGCAAGCAAACTACAATAATGTATGTATATCATCTTTTAGGAATGCCTCTTCAAATGCACAGAATGTGGTGCATCTTTTCATCGGAAGTCAGTTTTGAGCCGTCACATGAGGAAACATACAGGACTCAAACCACACCAGTGTGACAGGTGCAATCTATCATTCTACACGAAGCAGCACCTTCAGACTCACCAGGATAGACATGACGGAAACAAACGACACAAATGTACTTTGTGTGATAAAGGGTTTTATTCCAAGTCGGACCGTGATCGCCATGTAGCTCGAGGTCACTGCAGCTCAGCAAACAAGTCAGAGCCAACAGTGACGCGGACAACACCAGACAAAATTCTGGCAGTCTGATATGTTCAGTGAATTAAATTAATTCTGTGGTAAAACTTAAAGGTGTGGTTGTATCAAGAAATTTGTATGGTTCTTTGATAAGCTGCATCATCATTTTTATGTATATGTAGATACATATATTCATGAAATAGTTATGCTATTATATGGAATTTTGTAATACACAATCTCTGAAATTAGGCACGTTTTCTTTATTAAACCTTTTTCCAAGTAAATGAATGGATATACCTGAAAGTGAGCATTGTTATTCAGAGGAAACCTCTTTCATTGGTAAATTTGCTTTAAATATTGAAATAATGAAAGAGAGACACTGTGTAAATGAAGTGGCTGGCCATGCTGTGAATGTGCTGTGTCTTACTGCATTGCTTCTGACCCAGGGCAGTGGGCAGGAGACAGGGATGACCCTTCATCCTCAAGGAGCTAAGAGGAGAGGGAAACAAATGGGAATGGAACGGGTGTGTGCCTTGGCTTACCTCCCTTATAAGGGGGAAGAGGCACTTGGTATTGGTATGAGGATAGAATTCTATCTACAGTGGCCGCGAAAAGTTTGGGCGCGTAACAAATGTAAACACTTGGGACATTTAAATAATCATTTAAAGACCTACAAATGGCTTATTACATACCTTATTTACCAAGCGATTTTCCTTTAAGCTTTATGACCTTCTCCAAACGTGTTGAGGAATAATATTATCCCAAATATCCTGTATTTCTGTTTTTAGCTTAGCTGTTTTTTAATTATATGCCATTCGTGCTCAATGGGATTTAGGTCTGGAGAATTTCCAGGCCATTTTTGGAAGTAATCAACACCACAGTCTTCTAACCATTGGGTAACAGACCGCGCTGTGTGAGCAGGAGCTCCGTCCTGCATAAACCAACTAGCATTGCACTTTTCAAAACTTTCAGGCAGGTTATCACACAATAACTCGAAATAAGTATGCTGATTTACACACTCATTTTGTGCAAGAAACACTAAATTGCCAACTCCACCAAATGCAAAGCATCCCCACACCATAACACTTGCAGCATGTTTCACCACTTTAGCTGTATAGCGAGGGTCATTAGAGTCAGACCCCCTGGGGCGCCTCACATGCTTCGACCTGCAGCCCGACGTCACCACAAACGTTGACTCATCACTCCACAATACTCGTTCCCAGTCTTCTAAGGACCAGTCCTTATATTTCTTGCAAAATGCTATGCGATCACGTATGTTTTTTGCACTTTGGAGGGGAAGAACTTTAGCACAGCAACTATGGTATTGTAAATCTTTGGCTAAATGATCAGAAATACATCTTACAGACACATCATGCAGCAGTGCAGGGTTATTTTCTTTCAGTTTTCGAGCTGTGAGCGTTGGATCTTTATCTAACTGCCTCCAAATAACCGTAGAAGTACGATTTGATATCTTCCTTGGCCGACCAGAGCAATGCTTTGGAGTAGGAATGATGTTACTTCCTCCGTCTCGAAATTTCTTGGTCTACTTTTGCACTTGACGCACTCCAATTCCCACACGAGTAGCAATATCTTTACACTTATAACCCTCCTTATAGAGGGTTATGATTGTAACAACTGTGTCTCTTCCCAGCTCTTTACCACTTCCCATTACGGAGATATCAAGGCACAAAAACAGAGACCACCGCAAAAAAAAGACTACTCCCCGTGAGAGATGTTTAGAAACTGACTCCACGTGACATCGAGTGCGCCTAAACAGAGTTGCTAAGTAGTGCGTATTGTCTCGGCTAAATACGGGTACAAACGCTAGCATTGAAAAATAACGAAAAGTTTGGGCGGAAAGTTGTATTTTTCGCATGTTTTGAGTTTAGCTGAAAGTTGGGGAGCCTATAATTTTGCGCCCAAACTTTTCGCGGCCACTGTATATACTGTACATATACCCAAGGCTTTTTTTTTTTTTCTTATAAGGGAGGTAACCAAAAGACAAGGCATAAAAAAAACTCCCATCCATTCCACCCCTGTCATACTCCACTCCCCTCCATCTATCTACCAAGGGGTTTTTCACCCGTACAAGGGAGGTAGTTAAGACAAGAGGCAAGCACTCACTCCCACCCATTCCCCTACCTTCCCTCTTATCTTAGCTCCTCATGGATGATGGGTTATCCTTGTATCCCATCCCCTGCCCTGGGTCAGAAGCAATGCAGCAAGACACAGCACATCCACAGCAAGACCACATCACTTAATCAGTGACCACCCTCCATGCAAAAAAAAAAGAGAAGATAAGGAGAAATCCCTTTGGACTGCGTCAAAATATCATCCGTACATAACCACTCCCTAACATTCCTTCCCTTTGCATCAGAGTATCATCTACAGTACCACCTCTCATTAACGGACGTTAATTAGCTGTGTTTTTGGTGCTGTTGTTTAGTGCTGTGCAATCACTATGCCACCCAAAAACCACTCCAAATCAACCGATTATTCACATCAATGGACACCGTTACCCCCCTTTTAGTCCGTTAATGAGAGGTAGCACTGTATATGCAACCATTCTCCACTCACCTCTCCTGCCTTCTCCCTTCCTTGCTCAGCAGAAAACACAATTTAGATTTTCTGAACTTTGAAGCTACAGCAAGAACTATTAAAAGTAGGACAATGATGAATACATAATTTGAAAGCTGATCATGTCTACTTTATCCAGTGTTTGTGTACACTTTACTTCGAACAGTGTCATAAAAGTGTCTGGCAAGCATGAAGGGTGTAAACCCACTATTTTCTTATAGATTTTCGACCTTATAGTTTAGGTATTTTTACACATCTCCGATGTCCAAATGTAAGTATAAGGTCTGAATCATTTATGGGATAATAGCACTATCTCAATTTTCAAGCTGGTGGCTCTTGTGTACAATTTACCACATGACACCTCATATAATGGTGTTGTTTATGATAATACCTTTTGTTACTTTACAAAAAAGAGAAAGAGCATCATACAGTTGCTGCAGTATCAAATATTCTCTCCTTTCCAAGTTTTGGTACATACATATATCAAGGGCTTTTTTCCCCCTTACAAGGCATAAATCCACTCCCACCTATTTCATCCCCACATACTCCACCCTTCCCTCCCTCTTCTTGGCTCCTCCTGGATGATGGGTTATCCCTGCATCTCGCCCAATGCCCTGGATCAGAAGCAATCCAGCAAGACACAACACATCCACAGCAAGGCCACTTCATTTAATCAGCAACCCTGCTCTCCATCCCCTCATGTGATAAAAGAGAAGATAGGCTGCAACAAAATGTCATTCACACATACTTTCTCAATTGATCCCCATCCCCCACTCACTCTCATGCATCACAGCAAGTTTTGGTGGAAAAGAATAAAAGGAAGTGCAAATTTTGATCTCTCATAGAAAAACAATACTCATTTTCAATAATGGTTGATAGCAAGGGCTAATATGGAGCGCATGTAGGCATTTCAGCTATCTCTCTTGACTATAGAAGCAAAACTATACTTAAAAAAATATATATATATATATTTTATCAAATTCCTAAAAATGTGTGATCCAATTCCTGTAAAATTGACACACCCGTCCTTGTTGTGGCATGCTGTATCTGAAAATAATTAGTTATATGGGCCGATGCTAGGCCTAATGTATCCTGCTAGCATGGCTGCTGGTGAGTTGAAAAAGGCTGATATGAATGGGGAGAAGATTAGACAACTTTATGGGTTGGAATGACAGGTAATAATGGAAATGGAACTGCCTAGTGTAGGCATTATGGTCTCTTGTATTCTCCTCCATTCTTATGTTCTTAGGGTAAATTAAACTAGAACCTGATGGCTACATACAAGGTTGATTAAATAAATGTATGGTAACTATTGTTGTTGCTGACAATTCACAAGCACTTCTGTTCTTATGAACAGCATTGCACAATTGCTAAGAAATACTTTAGGTTGCTACAGCAGGCATAACAAGCATGGGGTTGAGTATATTGCCCCAGTTATGCACAAAGACCCTTAGGACCAGGCATGTGAGTGGGGTCTGAAGAAAAAAAAAGAAAGAGGAAAGCCAAGTGGCAGCCAAGTGACCGAGCAGTGGGTGGATGTGCCTTTCCTCCCACATTAGGGAGCATTATCTATTTGTTATTATTTGTCTGTTTATTTATTATTTGCTTGATTGTAATTTATCATTATTTGTCAATTTATGATTATTTACTATTTACATGTTTATTATTTAACTATACCTATGCATTTATTTATTTTATTTATTATTTATATTATTATAATTTCTTTTTTTATCATTATTATATTTTTTTGCATCCGACCTAGTTATGGACCAAAAGGTCTCCTGTTGGCATGCTCTGCCTTTGTAACTTCAAATAGTACAATCTAGTGTCTACTGCTCAAGGAAAGTACTCTTTCGTTCTGCCTTTTCCTCAGATGGCTTAATAAAAGGATGGATTCCATTAGTAGTATTCTGACCAGAAAGCAAAAAAGTGTTCATATATACGTGGAATTTCACAGAAACAGAGAAATTTGATATGCCTGCATAGAATCAGGACATTTTCATGGAGAGGAATGCCTGGAAATTTTGGCTCTACAACTAACAGGACTGTGCCCTAACTGGGACTTAGTAAAATTGTGTTGGATGAACTAATAGGGTGCGATTATATGGAGGCATACTGTAGTAGTCCCAAGCTATAGGAATGATGTATTTACATAGTTGTATTATAGGGGAAGAGAACTATGCTCATAGTAACCTGTCTTTGTATCTTTCAGCATCTAGTTTGTTCTTAGATTCTTGTATAGTTTTTGCACACACTGTTGCCTCATCCAATTCATTCCAGATATCTACCACTCTGTGTGGGAAACTATTTTTTTTTTCAGATCTCTTCTATAATTATCCTTTTTGAGTTTCTTTTCATGTCCTCTTGCTTTTCTCTTATCCCACTTTAACCTCTTCACTCCGGGGCACATCGCACGTCTGGCAGCATTAGCTGCCCGACGTGCAATGTTGCGTCATAATAATCGCATTATAAAAAATAAAGTCAGTGCTCAATCGTTCGTTCTCTTTCACCCGTGAATTTTGATAACCATAGAAAATATGATGAAGCCAGTTTAGAGAGAATGGAGGTTACGTAGGTACGACTACAATAAATATAATCAAGATGCCGATGTCGGCATCATCGCGTACCCACTTGCTCCTCATGACGCCTACGTAGGTGTCACAATATGGAAGTGGTTAATAAATCATCTCTGTCGAGGACTTCTCTCCTTTTCATAATTTTGTAAATGTCGGGTGTGCATGATATGGAGTATCATAGTTTAGGAAAACATCACTTGTATCCATCTATGTTGTAAGTCACTGAAAGCTCAATTCATCAATAAGATCACAAGTAAAAGTTAAATGATTTATTGATCACTATGTACAAATACCATTCAGAGTTGTCATTGATTATTATCAACTTGTATTGCATCAAAATTAAGATGTATGGCTCAGTATCCCTATGTTACGGGGCTTCATTTACAGTTAAATAATATCTATACTAGATATATGGTTAAGGTTATTCACTTTCTGTACCACATCTGGAGAGATTTCATATTCTTCACTTTTCGCTGTAACTGAAGAAGAGAATACATCAAAGCCTCGGCAGTTGGTGGGCAACCTGGCACGTAGATGTCTACCGGGATGATGCGGTCGCAGCCACGTACCACAGAGTAGGAGTAGTGGTAGTAGCCTCCTCCATTGGCACAAGAACCCATGGAAATTACCCATCGAGGGTCAGGCATCTGTGTTTAGATAGAGAAGACTGTTGAAATGCATTCTTAGATTATGACGATCACTCACCCAAACTAATTGTATAACATACATACATACATATACCATCCCTTCAAGCTACGTTACTCCTTCATCCATTCACTCCTATCATTTGCACTCTCTTCCCTTGTAACAGATTTCCCACAGGTATCCAAAGCCTCCTTTGCCTCATCCATCCCATTCTTGGTCACCTTTCCAAGTTCACTCCATCCACCTCTCCTTCCTACAATCTTTGCAAGTCTTTCTGTGTTTATTCTTTCCATTTACCTTAGCCACCTCTGCACTCTGATCCACCCTATCTGACAGTTCTCTTCAAATCCCTGCCCTCTGCCTCAAGCTAATTTTTCTTTCTACCCATTTCTGTAATACAATCATGTTTCCAAAACACTTATCTAAAAAACAATGCCACTTCCTCTCTGCTTCCTTTACATTCCACGCCTCTGCTCCACACCAAGATGTGGGCACAATCACTCCTCTTTAGAGTCACCCTGAAATACATATTTTTCATTCATTCACTCCTATACTCTCTAATTCACTTCCACTTCTCCATTCACTGTCATATTCAATCCCAAGTACCAGTTATCCACCTCCTCCTTGCTGCTGTTATCCTTGCTTCTGCATTTCAAGACTTTGCCCACATTTACTTGCACCTTTCCTCACAAACTTCTGCACTCAGTCACCAACTACTTTGGTCTTTTTTTCAAAATCAGCCACACATAATATCATAGTAACCGAAAATAACAACTGATTTAATTTCCAAGGGCTTCCATTCTCTGCCTAGCATTTGTGTTTACCTCCCTTATCAAGCTATCCATATACATATTGAACAACCATGGTAACATCACAACTCCAATAGAGCCCTATAAGCCATGGTGATATGCTCTAATCTCACAGTATTGTTCTTACCTGATCATATACCTTCCTGAGAGCTGGGGCCATTTTGTTTGTCAGGGTTCCTGCAACAATAATGACATCTGCCTGTCTGGGAGAAGCTCGGAAGACAATACCATATCTGTCAAGATCATAACGAGCTGCAGCACACTGCATCATCTCTACAGAACAGCAGGCAAGACCAAAAGTAAGAGGCCATAAGGAACCCTGAAAAAGAAGAAAAAATAATAAATAAAATAAAATAATAATAAAAAATAAAAATAAATAAATAAATGAATAAAGATAAAATAAATAAATAAAATAAAATATAAGTGGAATATATATATATATATATATATATATCTGTATAATTAATCTAGAGGCTCAGGGAAAGTTTTATGATGTACTATTTACAACATAATAAAGACCTCCTTCTATCTGTATTGTACGAGTCAACAGCTTTTCTTATTTAGGTACATTATGCATAAACATACTATTTCAGACAGAGAATATATGAATATATTGAGAACATACCTTACGACCCCAATTCAAGAGATCATCCAGCCTAGCAACCGCATATTCACCTGCACTACTGGTATTTTGGAAAGGTGAATAAGGCTTGTACTTAACAGGAGCTGGCTGGGAGCTCTGATTTCTAGCTGACACTACTACTGCACTGCTCAGGGCCTGACGGGCCACTGCAGGTAGCTTGCTCTGCCAAACTGAAAGAATATTTGCATCTTAATTATGAACACCAGAACATACCAACACCAAAATATCCACCCAAAAGTAATGAATTTTTCTTTTATTCATCAGGGGGGGGGGGGTTCAATAAAGTTATTGTCCATTTGGGGGGTACAGCTGATATTCAACCTATGCTAACACGATCAAGGCCATAGCATTTCATATTGTGGAGAAGTATCAATATGTTCCTGCTTATTCTCCTTATTTTCAGGAGTGGAGGGTGTCATGATGATGTATTTATTTTATTATTATTTTCTTTATTTATTTTTATTTTATTTTATTTCATTTTTTTTTTTTTTTGTGGTGGTTTGTGAGACTGGTACATGCTCAGACCTCAACCTTGTCCATGGTCTGGAACTCTTCATAAATACAGGAGATGGTGTACATGGCATGCCACTGCAGTGACGATACCCAAAGGGAAGCCGATGTACCGCACACACAGTGCACCCAAGTCACTTCAGGTCCTGAGGTGGACAGTGGCCATTACTCAGAGTGAATGCCTTTCCTAAACTCTGCATTACGGTGAAGGTTTGAACAGCTGCCACAACGGGTCCCTGACCATCAGCCGGGGCAAGCCTCAACACCCAACCATGGTGTCCAGCTACACCAGCATCCTCCCCATTAAGATGATGCAATTGTCGTGCGTTTTTCTAACATCATTGATAAAATTCCAGAACTGCGCAAGCATGGATATCTAACATGAAACTTACATTATCCAACAGCTACTAAGCTAATATAATCTAACCTAGCAAAACTATTCCATAGAAATAATAGATCTGTATTATTTCAGTTGTACACACCTACAAAATATAACAAGAAAATTAAATATTAAATCAATTTCATAAATTACAATACATGAATGTAACATGCGATTTTCTTGGTGGAAATAAAAACAAAACCCCTTGCTACAAGCAAATTTACTAATGAATGAAGCTGCTAGTATATGGTACGGACAACATTGTACCAGGTGTGGCCAATTAAACCAATTAACAATGTAAAATACTGTATTATTCACAATGGGATAAAGCACTACAATGACAAGCATGCAGTCACTTTGTAAGATGAAACAAGACTAACTCTGATGCAAAGCGACGCAAACAAGCTCAGATGATGGCTTTCACATTATGGATCAGGTGTTCTCCAACTCCAGGTGACGTTAATAAGCGCTCTTAGAAAGACAATAGGACTTCCTTGTTCATTATAAGAGAACACAGGGGTCTGCCGTTGTCTGTTAATTGCCCGAGGTACAATAATAATCAGGCCATCAGCATCCATGACAACGACCTGGATGATCTTTAAAATTTGAAGTACCAAATCACTAAATATTGGTAAGGTTATGTAGGTTAGGTTAGTTTAGAATAGACTAATTTATCATCCTTTCATTTCTTCGACCTTGGCATCTATCAGAACATAGTATATCATTCAATTGCTGTGACTTTAATCATTAGTAAATAGTTTAAACAACTTTTTTGTTATTGATTTCCGCCAAGAAAATTGCATTTTACATTGATCTATTATTTACAAAACTAATAATTAATTTTCTAGTGCTATATCGCATAGGTGTGCACAACTAAAAATTTACCAATAGATCTTTCAAATGCAAAATAAGAAATTAAAAATGTGTCTACGTGATACTAGAATCGAACCCAATCATTATTTCCAATGGCTTTTCATGAAAAATATCTCTCACATTTAAAATAGATATCTTGAAGAGTTCAGAGACCTATGGGTATTTCATCCTCATCCTGTAATGAATTATATAAGTTGAGACATCTGATTGCAAAAGACCATCTCCTAGCAACTAAAAAAGGTGAACTTAAATTTTGAAATGATGACCTTTATTACCTCAAGAAGGTAACGGAATAAAAATATTGGATGGTTGAATGCTACATCTATTGTGAAAATTTGACCAATATATGATTAACATCCTGTCATAACAAATGACGAAACATATATCCTGATTTACCACAGCTTTCCCAAGAAAATATAATCGCTATTGAAATCTAACATCTGCAGACATTAACCCTCTACAGCCTCCAGGAAATTAGCATAACTGTTTATCAAATGCCACTCGCGGTATATTCTAGACCTTTAAACTAGGTCAATATATATTCGAAGCCGGGTTTCAAACATGGCAATAAATGTAAACACTACAGCTTACGAAATAATCAGCTGGTGCAACACTGGATTCAACATCAGTATCATACATATGCCATATAGACGTCTGAATTTCATTACACACATTTTTTGGCTACAATCCTTGTATTGAATGTTAGCTTACTGAATATCCGAAGAAAATTAAAATCATGGGCCATAATACATACCTGCTAAAGCCATTTCTGTTTCTTCTTTACCCTACGTAATACTTGACCATCGTTTACTTGCAGGCCGGGAGATGGCTCTCACATCAGTGTTCGCATGTACATTAATGGTGCTGTGTTTGATTCATGAGAGTTATTCATTAGCTGAGTTAAACTATCTTCCTTTTACTATTTAGTTTAATTCATATATGCATTTGCATAATCGTATTTAACTAACTGTGATACCCAGAAAAGGAACTACGTCCGTGTAATCCTATATTTTTACCTTTATAGATCAAACTTGGCAATCTAGAGCGAGAGCGGCCCTCCTGAAATTTCTACGGTTGTATGAGAATAGATGGAGGCATTGAATGTCGATTATTCTATACCCACTAGAACACTATTTCTGGCTGTGCGCCTGCCTTGAATTTGTTAGTGGTTGTAGATTGAACTATGTGAAATGAATTGCCGCATCTGTACGGATATTCTTGATGTTTTCAAACATTCAGGCTATTTTTTTTTTCAATTTGTTTCCATTACTTTCTTATGCTCTTCCATCTCATCTTGTGTCAGATCCAATGCATCTAACATCTTGTATGATTTATCTACAAGATTGAGGATTTTATTGTTGTTCTTTATTATATTCTTGGTGTTGTTTATATTCGAATATAGGTTGGATTTCTTTATGCTAATTTTTCATTATATCTTCCTCTATGTAGTTTGTATAATTTACCTAACAATATTATACAGTACTTTTGTCAGGCCCTCACGTGTGGGAGGGGGGGGGGCAGGGGAGGCATATGCCCTGGGGCGGCAATTCTAGTCGGGACATGTTGCCCACAAGGCTGACAATATAATTATAATAAAAAAAGGTCAAAGGAGCCCTGAATATTTCACCGTAATATACGAAATATGCGTTAGAATAAACAGAATATGTAATGTTTTTTTCCTTATCCATTTGCCATAGGGATATCAAATACAAAGTTTAAAATCCGTTTAATTATTTCGCAAGACAATAGCTATAATAGGCCAAGATCCAAGATCTAAGAATATTATATTTAGACCTTGTAATAGGCAGTAAGAAATGGAGATGAGAAGTGGTGACGAGGGAGAGGTAAGGGATCTGTTTCTGTTGAGCATTTACCTAATATTAATTGTATTTGCCTTACTGTGGTATACAGGACTGGGATTCGTAGGATATAGTTTCTATAGAAACATACATTGATCAAAGTTTAAATCAATTCATGTTGGTCGATTGAGATGTGGGTCCAGTTTACAAGAATGCAGAACGTTATATTTTTCAAAATCCTTAAAGAACCGTCTTATATATATTTTTTATTTTTTATAACTTATCTATTTGTTTTTATTTTTTATAACTTATCTATTTGTTTTTATTTTTACTATGTCCTCTTGTGATTCTTTTACATGAAAAACAGTATATCTTAACATTCTTAGAATATTTTGTCTTGCCATCTTTTTATTTGTCCAACTTTCTTTACTTATTTATTAATTGATTTATATATTTATCGATAGGCTGAGCTCAGTGGATACCGTGTCAGACTCGTAATCAGCTGGTCATGAGTTTGATTCCCGTGACCCGGCGAGTGCTTCTTGCGTTGGTTCCCGACAGCCTTGGCCAGGTGGGGAGGCAACCCAAACATCGGCCTTAAAAAAGGGGTTTCTCACTTCCCACCTCGTGAAATTGGGATATTGAGTTTTTAGTCTGGCGAATAGCCTATCTATTCATTGCTATGTCCTCTTTTTCTTCACTCTAGTTCAGTAAATAGGAGAAAAAATAGTTCCAAATCCTTTTGCTTGAGTTAATATAAAGCCCACTTAAGCCACTAAACGTGCCGAAAAAAACATTTCTTTTTCAAATTATAAAAAAAAGTATTGAACAATGTTTATAGGTTGTACCACAATAAAAAAAAGAAAAAAAAAGAGAAATCTATAAATAAAAAATATGTATGATTTAATGTCACAAACTCCCCCCTATCGGAAGGCGAGGACGGTGCCCCTTACAGAGGACTTTGTAGCGTGGGATTTAATGAACCATGCTCTTGGTTCAACTTCGCCGGTGGCAGGATTCGAACCGCCATCTCCTCAATCTTCTCCGGAAGTAACGACGCCCTAACCCGCTCTGACTCTGAACCCTGTTAAATATTTTTAGGATCTAGAGCAGTGGTTCTTAACCTTTTTTGGCAGCGACCCAAAATTTTGCACAAATCAAGCATCGCGACCCAAGCCTACATAGATATACGAATTGTCTTTATAAGTAATATGATTATGCTTTATGCTTTGGAGTTTTTATTTAATCATGGTCTGCTTAGAATCCTAAAACTAGGCATCATGTATTTTAATTATTACAGTATATAATTATAATATATTTGTAGTGGGAAAATAATTATTTTCTGCAAACCCTTAGCGACCCAATAAAATGGCTTGGCGACCCAAATTTGGGTCGCGACCCAGGGGTTAAGAACCACTGATCTAGAGTAATGTTCATAGCCTAGGGCGCTAACACTTCTAGAAACTACAAGTGTTGGTGGGAAAATCTGTTTCTTGTAGTACTATAGCAACGGTCATTCTTGTCACTACCTAGACCTGACCATGAAGGGTGCTGACGCCAGAATTTTTAAGAAAACCTTATCTAGAACATTATACCTTTCACGGAGCTGGGCGCGTTTCTCGGTGCGTTCCTAGATACGTCCCAGTTAGCGTTCCCAAACTATTAAAGCAATAAAGGTGCCGGTATAGTATGTGGCCTAACGGACTTTTATCTCGGTGTGAACCTGTCTCTTAAACTTTAACAGTTTAGGAGCGCTAACCGCGGCCATACTAAAGCGGAACGCACCTAGGAACGCGCCCACCCCTTTCTTGGCCCCTCTCACCAATCTCCAGGTATGTAGGAAAAATGATAATTTTATCAATTACCAAAGCTACATCAGCATTTATCTTATCTACGAATAATCTTATCAATCCTTAACTTAGACGATTATTTAGATTTGAACTAGCCTTTTCTAAAAACAAAACAAAACAAACGATATTTACTTGTCGGATTCTTTCTCCATTGTTTACAAAACTGTGCTGTGTTGTGTTGCAATGTGCTTAACTATTCTGCATTGCATTGTTTTGTTTTATAAAGGATTACAAAAGCGGAACATGCCAACAGGAGACCTTTTGGTCCATAACTAGGTCGGATGCGAAAAAAAAAAAGTATAATAATATAAATGGTAAATAAAATAAATGCATAGGTATGGTCAATTAATAAACAAACACATCGCATTCTATTGTATTTTGACCTTAAGGATAATAAATCTCTCTGCCGTTGTTACATGGCTTTATTGTATTTCATTATAAATCTACATTGATGTATTATGATATGGAGCGACTGTGGCTTGTGTGGGTCCCTTGCATCGGGCACTTGGTTCAGGTGGGGGGGCCACAGGCTCACGCTCACGCGCACGCACACACACACACACAGACGAGTCCAACACGTGATCCAAGACCATGGTGAATTACATGCGTAAACATACATGCCATAAAGACACAGACGCACAGGCATACATGCACGGTCATACGAGCTCTGAGCTCTCATCCGGTAGGTTGATAACTATCGATCACGAGTCCAACACGTGATCCAAGACCATGGGGAATCACACACACATGCACACGTCTATCATACGAAGGCTGGAAACATCTTATTTGACATCACCAAAACAGGGTACAGAAGAAACAACAGGACACAGACCATAACTTATGGAAATTATATATATTATTTATTTATTTATTTAGAGAGAGAAATTATATATATAAAAAAAGAGAGGACCTGTTACTATGGAATGAAAGAATAATATTTAGGAAACAAAACTATTCACCTAGATGTTTCAGTATGTGCAAAGATAGAAGAAAAACAATCCAGGCCACAGACATAAATTTAAGGCAAAGTTTGGTAAACGGAGACACAAAGACTTACTCTATGAGTTTCAGCGCCGTATACTACAAGTACACACACACACACACACACGCACAAACACACAAATGCACATATATAAATATAGTGATCTCTGGTATATACATAAGCTTTGGGTAATGATATGGCTGAATCTCATTTCGTGCACATATCACATGAAAGTTATTTCGAGTGCACGTGTGCACACTGCCAGTGTGTCCAGGTATGACGTCACGTGCTCTCTAAACATCAACTAGACACTGTGTCCACTGACTGTGCACATTGACTATGCAATATGCACATTGACTAGGTAATGTGCACATTGACTGGGCAATGTGGCCACTAACTTGGGACTGTGCGCATCGTCTAGTGCGTACAGTGAAACGTCGACTATATATATTGCACGTATTGACTAGGGAATGTATAGGTTGACTAGGGACTGTACACATTGACTAGGGACTGTACACATTGACTAGGGACTGTACACATTGACTAGGACTGTACACTGTATGAGACCTGTCGGGGCAGGGATTGTGTACTATCCCTGTGTCTCAGTTTTGATCTGGCTGGAAGTGTGTAGGAGCGATGCATGGATGAATGAATGAATGACATTTACTATACAATACACGGCATCTACACGCGTGCGTGGGTATGCAAGTAATAAATAAATAAATAAATAAATAAAGTGATCTTCCTGTCAGCCGCCGCATCGCCAACAGGCTGACAATGACAATTCACAGAAACGTATTTAGCCCCATTCCTGCTGACTGCCCGACTCTAATGGAAGCTGGTGTGAGTCATAAGCCAGCCAGCTGGTAGACTGGGACATTCACAGCTGGTAATTTTCTTAATTTTCCTTTTCTCGTTTACTGAAAACAGTTTTAAGAAATCTGCTTGTACTTTCACAATTACGAAAAAAATCTTGGTTCAGCTGGTGATTTGACTTTCTTGAATTCTTATTAATGAAGGAACCAATTGTGATCTTTGTGGTACTCCGCTTCTCTGAAGGTTCTTGTCTTTGCAGGAACTCGATCTTGGTATGGGTTGGGGGCATAAATTCCCCTAGATTTGGGGGTTGGTGGGATTTTGATGCGTCTCTCCACCCATGGTATACTGTTGAATTATAGGGTGGGGGATTATTGGTATATTGAATACCCTCCTCAGCCCTACTGTAGGGAGAAACTCGGTCGACTTTGCTCGGCCACTCTGAGGAACCTGGCGATAGTCAACGCTGTTTACTTCGTCAGCAAAGGCATTATCATGGTCCTTCTCGGCAACGTCACCGTCAGAAGAGTTTGTGGGGAGTTCCTCCGCATTTATCGGTGGACCTCGACAAGAGTCCCTCAAACTCTGAATGTCTTTCTCCACTCCTGCTGAGGTAGAGGATATTACTTCGTAATGTACTCCTCCAGGAGTGAGGAACTTATTTGAAATAAAAATAAATCTATAAGCTCACGACATTATTGGAAAAGGATCCAAGACTCTCAAAGAGGATCAGAGAACTTTGCTTGAGAGGACCGAACTCTAAAATCGCTGACCTATAGATAGAATCGGAGATCATTACATAGGATTGAAAACCATCAGAAAGGAGCGAAACCCTTGGCATGGAATTATCTGCATCTATTGCTCATTCTCCAGTTTGATTATTTTGATATTTGCAGAGTTCGGCAATCCCATCGAGGTCTCCGAAGAGGAGCTTATACCTCGCGGTGTCTAGTTGCGGCCAAACCGCCGCAACCATTGCCTTAAGTGTTCTGACTTCTGGGGGGCGTGGATATAACTCGAGTTTTTCTCGTGAATGCCTTTTCCTTTCATTCCGTCTGTTGGCAGGAATTTTCTTAACCACCGAGTAATTAATGTCCTGACCCCTAGTTTGGTATGTGCCAGAAAATTCTGTCCAAATTTAGAGGAACCTTTTTCTAGTTGTAAGGGGGTTAAAGGCTCGTTTTGCTGTAAGATTATCCCTCAACGATGATCGTTCATGGCTCAACGATGATCGCCAAACGATTATTTAGAGCACTAAGTCCTTGTTTTTGAACGACAGGGCTATTTTGCTTCGAGGTACGATTATAGCTCAACAATGATCGTTCATGGCCCAACGATGATCGTTAAATGATTATTTAGAGCATAAAGTCCTTGTTTTTGAACGAGAAGGCTATTTTGCTTTGAAGTGCAAAGTACGGGGATGAAAATTTTTAACCGAACCTGCCAACGCGCTTACACAAATATGATGCCAGGTAGTAGGAAACGCATCACCTGCCATTGGCTGTGGCAGTTGGCTAATGATCAACAACACCAAGTTAAACGTAGCTAAAGTCAGGGGTAGGACAAAGTACTACTTGTCAAGAAAAAATATTTTTTTTTCTTTCTTAAACTGAGTTATTTTATCTTTCAAATAAATGTGTTTCCTATGAAGTTTCTGCTTTAAAATATTAATTTATAAAAATTATTTTTTCTTTTGAAATATTTTCTTTATTTTGGCTATTTTGAATATCTATTTTACTAAATATACTATACGGTCCTTTATAATTGTGAATTTCTGAATGTGGTTCGAAAAGTTGGCCCACCCTTGGAGTCCAGGAGTTTTCCTCCAGTTTAGCGAAGACTTTGTCTTCTTCTTGTTACGGAATGTAGTTTACCAGCGCTTCTGTCTTGCTGTGCGACAGCCTTAACAAAACACGATCCGACGTTGTGTCAGTTCATCAAAACAAGAGACATGATTTCTCACCTAAATCAAAAAACCTTGCTCGTTTCAGTGACAACAACGAAATATGGATAAGTTCAAAGATAAAATGATATGGTTTAATGTCACAAACTCCTTCCTATCGGAAGGCTAGGATGGCGCCCCTTACAGAGGACTTTGTAGCGTGGCAGGATTCGAACCGCCATCCCCTTGACCTTTGCAGCAAGTAACGACACCCTAATCCGCTCAGCCAGCGAGATTGCCAAAGATAAAATAAATAGATGAAATGTAGAGATTCGAAAGGAATCATATGTTATGAATCTTATTCTGTAGACTCAGGAACCGCTTTTTAAGGACCCCGCAAGAGGCTAGATTTAATCATTATAAAAAAAAAAAAAAAAAAAAAGTACATCCCAGTATGTCCGTTCATTTATCGAGAACCTTGAAGCCACAGGGTTTTTCTCAAAGATAATGTCTGTCGTTGTTTTAAAAGAAGATTAGATAACTTTATGGATACAGATGGCGGGTGGTAAGGGACATGGGAGTGTCTACTGTAGGTGGTATGGTCTCCTGCGATCTTCCGCCATTCTTACGTTCTTCTGAGTCTAATTTAACGAATTTGTAATGCATAACGAAGATTTCCAAAGAATCTATCGTGCTTACGATAACTTCGGTGCGACCGTTTGGTCTTTGGGTCTGACGATAGTCTCCACAATTCCTGTATTTCTATAATCGTTTATTTATTAATTTATTTGTAACTTTTTTATTTACTTCTTTTTCATTTTAATCTGATTTATTTTAATCTCCTGATTTTATCTATTTATTCATCTATTTTCCAATTTTTATTCATCTCTATTTCAATTCTAATTTAATTTATATTTGGTTTTCTGATTATGTTTATTTACTTATTATTTTACTTGTTTATTCTATTTATCAATTTATTTATTTTTTATAACCAAAGGTAAGTTGTAAAGTTGTTTACAAGATCTTGTTGATTATGTTGTAGCCGTCTAGAGAGTTGGTAAGGAAACGTAAGATGAGTATTATTTGAGGTATATCCCACCGCTGCCACCAATTATATTATGGTCTGTTTGCGACAGTCGGACTCAAAAGTCCCGCTACATTCCATGATCCCTGCTTCCTGATGGTGAAGACATTTTTCTAAAAAAAAAAAAAAAAAAAAAAAAAAAGTTCAAGTGTAAGACTGCGGTAAAAGTATACTGCACCTCAAGAGCCCTCTACGGACCAGATGCTCTTCTTTACTGAATAAAATCGCCTGGCGTTAGCCTGAACAGCATCTCTGAATTCGTTCGCGTGGGTAACAAAGGATTTAAGGGGGTCAGGGGCTAGGGAGTCAGGGGGGACCTTAGGGAAGGCCCTAACATCCTTACTGTGTTCTCCTCTACATGTAGTAGGAAGGTGTTGGGCTAGCTTTGCATGTGTGTCTTGTCTGAGTAGGGAGCCAGGCAGGCCTGACTGGACGTAAACATACTTGAAGCCTTACTACTTGGAGCACCCATTGTTGTGTTTAACTCGGGATTCGAACTCGGGTCTCTGAAAATTTCAGTTCCCTTAGTTTCTGCATGATATGTTGACAGGTATTTTCTTCTCTGTCCCTTCTCCTACTCTCTTCCCTCTCCTCCTATTCTCTTCCCCCTCCTCTTTCTCTCTCCCCCCTCCTCTTTCTCTCTTCCCCCTCCTCTTTCTTTCATCCTCCTCCTTTTTCTCTCTTCCTCCTTCCGCTTTCTTCTCCCTTCTTCTTCTCTCTTCCCCCTCCTCCCACTCTTTTCCTCCTGCTCCCTTCTCCCTCCTCCTCTCTTCCTTCTCCCTTTCTCTTCCTGTTTTCCCTCTTCTCGTCCCTCTTCTCTTCCCGTCTTCCTCCTCTCCCTGAACGACGGGAATGGATCACTTCGCGGAGTATCGGAAATCCTTCGCCACGTTTCGGCAGACACCTCGTGAAGCCTCACACATCACCCGAACCTCAAGCCCTTAGTGAAATCACCACTGACGTCACAGGCTCGTGACGTCATGACGTTCATTCTCCCTGGTCCTCCTCAAGAGAGAACCTTGGTCGATCCGGATCTTGGGAGTTCGTCAGGTGACCTCGTTTGTCATGATTAAAGTGTTAGGTGACCTCGTTTGTCATGATTAAAGTGTCAATGTCACGGTTAGGGTGTTTGCCTAAGACCCCAAGCTCTCCCTCTCACTTATCACTGTCCAGAGGTCCCTCAGGTTCTTTCACGTGGCCCTTTTGGAGGATTTGGGGCTAAGCTGAGGGTCGAGCACCGGCGAGAGATGGATCCCTGAAGTCGACAAAGAGAGGTCCTTGTTGTCCGTGGGCGATGAGCAACCGTTCAGAACGTGTCCGACGGCGAGTTCGGCCAGGTCGCCGTTGGTGGAAGGAACACCTTGCTTGATGTCGCAAGGAAGGAGGAGGAGGTCCTGCTGAGGGTGACCCGTCGAAGGAGGTCTTGGGTGCTGGGTCGTCGGGTTGGCGTGTAATTTAGGCTGAAGAGTCTTCTCGGCTTGAAGAACGTGAGGGAAACCCTTTGGGTCCTGAGAGCCCTGGTCCTGTCCCCCACCCAAAGGCGTCTCCTCCAAGAACGGCTTCTCCAGCGTCTGGCCGTTCAGTTCGCCTCCCTGCGAAGCCGCGAGTTCGAAAGACTGTTCGTAGATCGTCTTGAAGGGGTCGAAGGAGGAACAACTGGTGCGGCTCTTCAGCTTTCGCAAAAGGTGCTTCTTGTCCTTCCGTTTGGAGGGGGCGGAGTGGAGGAGGTCGCTGTTCCTTGAGGACACAAGGTGGGCCTCGGCGATGTCCGAACCGTCGCTGTCGCTTCTGGTGGTAGTGGTGTTGCCCTCGGAGTCCAACGACCCCCGTCGGTATAAGACTCTCTCGTCCATCGAGTCACTCGAAGGGTCGTGTCCTCCTTCGTCGTCGGCGTCGCCGTCATCGTCGTCGACGACCTGGTCGTCGCCTTCGTCGTCGTCGTCGTCCTCGTCAGCGTCGCTGTCGTCCACATGGCCGAAGTTGCGTCTTGCTTGTCGGACGAGACGCCCGGCGTGGCTGCTGGGGCGCCTGCAGCGGGTAGGTCGTAGCACCTTGGTGACTTCGGCCAGAAGAGGAACTGAGCACCCGTCGTCGGTTCTGTCGTCGGATTCCCCGCCCGCAGAGGACTCTGTGAGGTTGCTTTCCGTGAGAGAGGACCCAGTACCCGCGCCGGCGAGGTCGAACATGGCCGTGTAGTCCGAGAAACTCCTCGATCTGTTGCTCGGCTTCCAGGCGGGGTCGTAGGCGAGGAGCGACGCGGCGGCGACGGCGGGGTCGTTGCCGATCTCCTGGTGCCCTAAGGTCGCGTCTCCCCCTTCGTTGGGAGAAGGCTGATCGAGCAGCTGCCCTGCGGAAGCCCCTCTGATCCGCTTCCTCTCCGACACGGCCATGGCCAAGGACTCGATACTCCTGGAGGAGGACTCGCTCCTTCGTCTGAGGAGGAGGTTCTGCGCCAACTTGACGGAGAGGATGGCTTCCAGGGTCCGCGTGACGAAGGGCGCGGAGGCGCTGAGAGGGTTCATGTTGGCGGCGAAGGAGGTGGAGGACCCTGAGTTGGAGGAGGACTTGGCTGGCCCGTTGTAGGCGCGGTAGAGGAGCGGTGTCGAAGCGTGAGCACTGGTGAAGGACGACGGAAGCTTCGCCATCATCCCCGGCGGGTTCCAGGGCCTTCTCTCTGTCGGTTCCAGAGGGGGCGGCGTGACACCGCCGCTGGATCTCCTTCTGCTTCCAAGGGGGATCGCTCCAGGTGCTGGTGCTGGAATGAGTTGCAGGTGGTGCTGCTGCTGGTGCTGCTGAGCGCCCTCGGAGCCCTCCGAGTCCGGAAGAGGGCTGTGGTCGATGGAGGCCGTCAGCGTTTCTTCTTCGGTCCTCGACTCCCGCATCGAGTAACTGGTCTCCGAGTCCATGGAGGAGATCGAGAGTCGAACTCGCTGCTGGGAGACGTAGTAGTTCCGAGCCACCTCGAAGGTTGGCACGGTGAGGAAGTTGGAAGCGCAGGCGGAGGAGGCCAAGGGCGAGTGGGACTCGAAGGACGGCAGGGAGAGGTTGCAGTCCCCCGTCGACGCCGCCTTCAGGGACTGCGTCGGGATGTCGAAAGGGCGCCTCAGTCGGGTCGGGGAAGGCGTGGCCGAGTCCAGAGGGTGCCAAGAGAGATCCGAGGACCTACGAACTAGCTTCGAGTTCGCAGTGATGTTGAGGAGTTTATCCTGAAGGAGGTAGTCGGACATGCGCCTCTGGAGGGTCTGCTGGAAGGGGAGCGACGAGAACGAGGGCCTGCGGGAGTTCTGCGCCGAAGGGATCCGGGCCTGGATCTCGTGCTTGACTTCGGTCTTGGAGATCTTCTTGCGGAGGTAGTTTCTGAAGGCCTGCCGGATGCTCTTGTACTTGACGCCGTAGATGAAGGCGTTGGTCAAGGGCGACACGAGGAGGAGCCCCGCCCCGAAGACGACGTAGTGCTTGTTGGCGGGCACCCCGCGGGTGCTCTCCCAGAGGACCACCCCGAAGTAGGGGCAGTAGCTCAGAACGAAGACGGCGAGTTGTTCGATGATGGTCCAAGCCGACTTCTGTTTCTTGCGTGGGGGCGGGAGATCGAAAGGGTTTTTCTGGTGCGTCACGGTGGCCTGGGCGGACATCATCACTTCGAAGATGGCCGAGAAGATGCGGTGGTTGTGGTGCCTTGCGATCACCAAAATCCTCCCGTTGACGGCCATCAGGAGCGCCGCCGGCAGGAACACGGTCACGAGGGTGAGGGTCACGGCGTAGGGCAGCGCCCCCCGGCCGTGCCACCGGGGTAGGCAGGCCCCGCCCGCCGCGAAGGCGTACCCGTAGGTCTTGGCCACCAGAGGCGGGATGGCCACCAGGAGGGCGAGGACCCAGACGGCCGCCGAAAGCGACATGACGCGCCTTCGCGTGGCCAACTGGTTGTACCGCAGAGGCGCCGCGATGGCACAGAACTTGTCGACGTGGAAGCCCACCACCATCCACACGCCCGCCGTGTGGATCATGACGAGGAGGAAGCCGTAGGCCTGACACAGCGTGTCGCGTCCCTGCACCAACTCCTCTTCCTCCTCCTCTTCCTCCTCCGTCGCCGCCTCGCCCAGGATCGCGAAGGCCACTGTGACGTTATCGAACTCGCTCCCTGAGGCGATGACCAGGGGCATCGAGGTGTTCAGAAGACCCCCGTGGCATTCTGGCACTTTGTCCTCCGCCTTCTCCTCTTCCTCCTCCTCCTCTTCCTCGCCGCCTCCTCCTCCTCCGCCGCCGCCATCGCCGCTCCCCGTGGCATCCTGCACAGGAGGAGCGGCGGTAGAGAGGTTCCCGGCCAGGTCGGAGGGCCCCCGGGTAGTGGGGATGGTGCACAGGTAGTTGAGCAAGGTCCCTGTCGGGAACTCGTCCCTGGCGCTGCTTTGGTTGTTGGGGGTTGGGAACTGAGCCCCCGAGCGGCCGCGGGATGGGCCTGTGGCCAGGATCCATCGACCCTGAAAGAATGAAATTGCGATTAATACACACATCTACACTCCGCTTCATCCCACTTCAAAGTGTCCTCCTCCTTTACTCAAATGAAGTGGAAATTGATGAACCTTATCAATTGTATCTCGGTAAATGTGAGGCTCCTCGTCGTCTCTTTATGTTGATGTTAATGTTATTAATTATAATCAAAGTTAACCACCATCTAACTCTTTGTCAGGAGATTAATTGGTTATGTATGATACTGTTACAGTACTATAAAAAATAAACAAGGCTATCATAAATTGATTATCATAAAACAAAAAAATCATACGGCACACAAAAATCACACTAATCCTCAAAGTCGGCCACCACTCAAAAAAAAAAAAAAAAAAAAAAAAAAAAAAAAAAGACGTAGTTGCTATACAGGGGATACAAGACATGTTATCTTTAGGCGTCCAGCATTCACACGGTACAGACAACAATGGTGAATGAATTCGACTGACAACAACAATACACAAACACACACACACTATATCAGAGACCCTATTACCCAATTTGTAGATAATGTTGTGACCTTACACACACACACACACACACACACACACACACACACACACACACACACACACACACACACACACACACACACACACTCACACACACACACACACCTTGCTCAAAGGGGACAGTTACGGCTAGTTGTATTAACGAAAGCTTTTCGAGCCGGGAGTGCGACTCGAACTCGGGACTTCATGCATAGGACCCTCAGACGCTAACAACTGCACCAGCACGCCGTGTATTTATGTATAGGTGTGTGCATGTACGTATGTACACATGTATGTATGTATGTATGTGCGTGTGTATGTATGTGTATATATATATATATATATATATATATATATATACATATATGTATGTATGTATTTGGAAGTGGGTAGAAACAACTTTGCCAACCGTGTAGTTAATGAATGGAATAAACTTCCTGCACAGGTAGTGCAATATAGTTCAGTTCGAAGCTTTAAGAATCATTTAGATAAATATCTAAGTAAGATGCTGTAATCATTATAATTTATCTTATATTATTTGTTTTTGTTTTGTTGTATTTTGTCTGTCTGATTTTCATTTATTATTAGTTATATGTCAATTTATTATTATTTACTATTTACCTGTTTGTTTATTATTCAACTATACCTATGCACTTATTTATCTTATTTGTTATTTATATTATCATAGTTTTTATTTATTATTTTATTATTAATATTATTTTTTTTCGTATCCGACCTAGATATGGATCAAAAGGTCTCCTGTCGGTATGCTCCGCCTTTGTAATCCTTTTGTAATCCTTTGTATATGCATGTACGTGTGTATGCGTGTATGTATGCACGTATGTGTGTATGTATGTATGTACAGTATGTAGGTATGTATATATGTATGTGTGTATGTATGTGTGTATGCATACATGTATGTATGTGTGTATATATGTATGTGTGTGTATGTATGTATATATATATGTGTGTATGCATACGTGTATGTATGTATGTGTGTGTGTATATATGTATGATGATGTATGTATGTATATATGTATGTATGTATAATGTATGCATGTACAGTATGTATGTATATATGTATGTATGTACAGTATGTATGTATGCATGTGTATATGTGTGTGCGTATGTGTGTGTAGCAAGCGTGTTTCTCAGCGTCTAACATTTATAAGTAAATCGATGACGTCACACGAATCATCGACGTCACAAGTCTATAAAACCCAAAGAAGTCTTCCACATCTCAGAAGACTTTATCCATTGTAGTACATGTAAGTGACGTCAAATGGACCTGTGATCAATTACTTCCACATTATAAGGGGGTAGCCTCTTCAGAAAGCTTCAGGCAGCTTTAGCAAGACGCGAGGCAAAGACACAGACAGACACAGACACAAAGAGGAGATCAATTGGCCATTTACAGAATCATGAAAGGCATGGAAGTCCTTGACAGAAGACTTATTAAAGTGGGGTAAAAGAAAAACAAGGGGACATGAAAAGAAACTCAAAAAGGATAAGTATAGTAGAGGTCTGAAAAAAGAAAAAATATTTTTTCTACACAGAGTGGTTGATGTCTGCAACAAATTGGACGAAACAATAGTGTGCGCAAAAACCGCACAATAATTAACAAACTAGATGCTGAGAGATACAAAGACGGGTCATTACGAGCATAGCTCCCCTTCCCGTATAATACAACTAGGTAAAACTAGGTAAATACAGGCAAGGCAGATACACACAGGCAATGCCATTCGCTAGGTCACGAGGACAGACAGGAAGACACAGACGCATTCACAGACGGACACTAAGAGACAGACACTATAAGGAATACTGTGATAGAATGTATCGCAGGGGTATAGATGTACAGACTGGTAGATATATCTATAGATAGACAGTTAAGACAGACAAGTAGACAGGCAGCGGGACACAAACAGACGCAGGCAGATAGCAGATAGACAGGCGGAGAGGCAGCCGCACATGCAGACAAACAGACAGACAGACAGTCAGAGACTGGCCAAGAGACAGACAGACAGAAGCGTGCACACAGATAATCATACAGACGGATATACAGGCAAAAAGACAGAGATGCGAACAGAGAGACAGAGAAAGGGAGACATACTCGTACAGTCAACCAGTTATCTATCTAGCCAACCAGCCAATTTGCCACACAGGGTGTCAGCAACTCACGGCCAGGTAGGAGGGTGTTGACAGCGCCAAGAATGTCAGGCTAAGGATGATGCCTGTTACTCCCAGTTGGATGTGGAGCAGTGTCGATCCCCGTTGCATCTGGAATAAAATAGGACGTCTTAGTGAAAGGAACTCACCACGACTTACTTTGGAGTTTTAGTTTCGTTCTCCTTTGAAGGGCCTTGTTTCTTTGTTCTCAATATCTTGACACTATCCACTGTTTTGTTTCGTTGTTCATGTTTATCTTTAATGTCTTTAGTCTTTGATTATGGATCTTTTTAGATAT
>NC_134785.1:13504292-13514292 GCF_046742065.1 Oratosquilla oratoria
TAAAGTTATGTTACTTCTTAAAGCGACCAATAATTCCGGCAGTTCTTTGGAAGAGGAACCGCAAGTGGAAACACTTGAAAGGTTTTGTTCTGGTTAAAATCAGATGATGTCATGCAAGTGGGGGTGGGGGTGGGGGGCGTCCTCACAGCTTAAACCGGTTACGAGCTTACCGAAGCGTCAGAGATGGTTAACTTAACTTAACAATGGGCTGTTAGGAGGTTGCCCCCTACTCTCTCCCTTTCCTCTCTCTCTCTCTCTCTCTCTCTCTCTCTCTCTCTCTCTCTCTTTATCTTCCTCACTCTCCTTTTCTGGCTTCTTCGTTTAAGAAGTTTTATTCTGCATTTTTTTTTTACAAATATATACATAAATACATACACACACACATACACACACACACACACACACACACACACACACACACACACACACACACACACACACACACACACACACACATATATATATATATATATATATATATATATATATGTGCATGTGTGAACAATATATATATACTGTGCATCTACCTGGTCATGGAAAATCAAACCTTAAAAGATAAATAAATGAATAAATAAATGGCAATTGTGGGCATTACGTAGATTAATTCCTTTACTGATGACGCTGCAGTGACCCGTTCAAGACTGGTACCAAAAAACAAAGTCACCAGTTACCAGTTTGACGCCAAAACTGGCAGGCTCATCGCCAGCGAAGAGACTTGCTGGTGTTGTGTGTCATTGTGACACACAATGACACACAATGACACCCAACTTGTCGAATGGCTCGCCATAATAAAGACTCGGTGAAATTGAAATAGAGACTGAGCTAAGCCTAGTACCGTCGGGGAATTACCAGGTCGTAGTCCAGGTCGTTCCTTTTGTATGGCCTGGTTGGCTCAATGCTATCGTCTTTGCTTCATAATAAGCAGTCGCTAAGGCAAAGGTTCGAGTCCTTGCGGTGGAGCTTACTTGCTGATGTGTTGAACACTTTCCGACGAAATCTTCCGTCAATGATTTCTGACGCATTCCGTTGGAATGAAGTCAACGGGTTTCGAATGTGATTGGTGAGTGACGTGTGTGTGTGTGTGTGATTCACCATGGTCTTGGATCACGTGTTGGACTCGTGATCGACATCTATTTCCCTCCCGGAAGAGAGCTCAGAGCTCGTATATGACCAATCTAAGGGTAATGCTGTGACCTTACACGCACACACAACTCCCCGCCCACGATAGTTGGAGTAACGACCCGCAGCGCAGCGATACTGAAATTATTTCAGGCCTGGGCGGGATTCGAACCCGGACCGCCGTAGTGGCGGCCGGGAACTCTACCAACTGCGCCAAGAGTCGTGTGTGTGTGTGTGTGTGTGTGTGTGTGTGTGTGTTTGCAGACGTGTTGTGGGGGTGAGGGATACGGAAGCTTATCTCCCGTCGCTGCCAGGGCAACGTTGTGGGCTTCATGCCATTAAGAACCTCAATGAATTACATCATCGGTCGCATTAGCGTGTTTCCCCCCCTACTCTTCCCTCCCCCCTCCCCTCCACCTCCCTCTCCTCTCTCTCCCTTTCCCCTTCCCCCTCCCCCTTTCCCTCCCCTCTCCTCTCTCCCCTTCCTGGAACATTAAGTTGATTTGTATTATATTGATAATTATTCTGTCGCCAGGTGACTTTATTACTCTGAATGTCGCATTCTGGGTTGTACGGGGTCGCGGTCAGCTGTGGCCCCCTTCAGATTGGGGGTCGAGTTTCTTCTTAGCCGACTAAAATCGTCTTTTTTACCTCAAAAGAAACGATACAGCTTGTTATTGTACTGAAGAGGAAGGGATAGTTAACAAGCTAGTTAAACGAGCTAGTTAGGTCTCACCTTCGTGTGTCAGGGGATCAAACGCTAACTGATGTTAAGGTCAAAGGGTAACTTGCGCTTCTAACGATATTCCTAATTGCCTTTGTAGGTTCGCAGCCGCGGCGAGTTTGGCTTTGGGGCCTTTGTTTGTGACCTTAAATTGCCCACACACCAACACTCCATCGGTAATGCCTTTGTTGTCAATAAATGTAGACAGCTCTGTCTATATGTATGTATGTACGTATGTATGTATGTACGTATGTATGTATGTATACATGTATGTATGTATGTATGTATGTATGTATGCATGTACGTATGTATTTATGTATGTATTGAACGGGAGAAGAATAAACACCAGACTCAAAGTGGGATGTTTAATGCCCGACGTTTTGTTCCTAGTCCTAGGACCGTCTTCAGGTGTGTGAAGATATACAGTGCTCAAATGAGCTTGTCCGTGGTTGGAATTGGGAGAGGTATTCCGCAAAGCCGAATTCCAACCACGGGCAGTATAACAAGCTCAAATGAGCTTGTTTATCTTCACACCCCAGAAGACGGTCCTAGGACTAGGACCGAAACGTCGGGCATTAAACTTCCCACTTTGAGTCTGATGTCAACGCTTCTCTCCTTTCAACATGGATCCCAGACTCCAGATCTTCGCTCTTATGTATGAATGTATGTATGTATGCATATATTATATATATATATATATATATTGTATATACACACACACACGCACGCACGCACACACACACACACACACACACACACACACACACATATATATATATATATATTATAAATATGCATATAAACAGATGTATACATTTCATTTAACTAAGAAGAGCTTTTCTCAGTTAAGGGTTTAGCGACCTCGATTAGTGACTAACTCAATCGCCATCTTGAAAAAAATAAAGAAAAATATTTGCGCAGAGCCGATAAGGCCACAAGAGAGCTGATAACCTCGATTGCTCGGAGAGCAACACCATTAGTGCCTCGATGGATAAAGCTGTTGGTCGAGGGCGAGGCTACAAGGAGGATCTTCAAGGACGACCTGCCTCTGGAGGACCTTCTTCAGGAGGATCTTCAAGGAGGCTCTTTCTCAGGAAGGACTTTAAGGAGGACTTTCAAGGATTCAAGGGGGAGCTTCAAGGAGGACCTTCAAGGAGGACCTTCCTCAAGAGGATCTTCAAGGAGGCTCTTTCTCAGGAAGGACTTCAAAGATTCGAGGGGGATCTTTAAGGAGGACCTGCCTCTGGAGGACCTTCCTCAGGAGGATCTTCAAGGAAGACCTTCCTCATCAAGATCTTCAAGGAAGACTTTCAAGGATTCAAGGAGGACCTTCAAGGAGGACCTTCCTCAGGAGGATCTTCAAGGAGGCTCTTTCTCAGGAAGGACTTCAAGGATTCAAAGGAGACCTTCAAGGAGGACCTACCTCTGGAGGACCTTCCTCAGGAGGGTCTTCAAGGAGGACCTTCCTCATCAGGATCTTCAAGGAAGACTTTCAAGGATTCAAAGAGGACCTTCAAGGAGGAACTTCAATGAAGACTTTCCTCATCAGGACCTTGAAGGAGACCCTTCAAGGAGGACCTCTATGGAAGACCTTCAAAGAGGACCTTTAATTAAGGAAGATTTTCAAGTAAGATCTTCAAGGAGGATCTTTAAGGAATATCTTTAAGTTAGACCTCCAAGGGAGATCTTTCTCAGGAGGGTTTTCAATGAAGACCTTCTTCAGCAGGACCTTCAAGGAAGACCTTCAGGAGGACCTTCAAGGAAGACCTTTCTCAGGAGGGCCTTCAATGAAGAGCTTCTTCAGCAGGACCTTCAAGGCTGACCTTCAAGGAAGACCTTCTTCAGGAGGACCTTCAAGGAAGACCTTCCTCAGGAGGACCTTCAATGAAGATCTTCCTCAGGAAGACCTTCAAGGAAGATCTTCAAGTTATTCTTCAAGGAAGACTCTCCCGAGAAGGACCTTTAAAGAGGACCTTCTTCAGGAGGAATGTCTCTAGGGTTCTCATGAGTGCCTAAGAAGGCAACGGCTTCCCTTCCAGACGAGCAGAGGGGAGAAAATCCTCTCCGACGTCCTTCTCGTGGGATGAGGCGTGGGGGTGGGGGGTTCCTGTGGTTGGTTCCGTTTTCTGTATCATCATCATCATCCAGTTTGTCGACATTTTGTGAAATGTGTAATTTCACCCAACAGAACTATTCGTATATAACTTTCGTTGTTGATTGTTTAGCGCATTTTGTATAAAGTAGCTATTTTATGAAAGAAATTTATTTTTGCTAAGGAGATTTCGTTAGTACAAGAATAATGAGTTGTATTTATGCATATAAGTGGCCAATGATATATTGTCATAATAAATCAAATCATCATTATTTTCTTTATAATTTCTCTTTGATGAGAGAAAAAATATTTTGATTAATTTTCAGAATTTATTCATTAACCATACATCTCGTTTTTACAGCAATAAATAAATAAAGTAATAAATAAATAAATAAAATAATAAATGAATAAATAAATAAATTGAGCAATGCTTATGGGCCTCCACTTTCCTCCTTTATCATCACGTGCGAGCCCTGCAGAGCGATGGCCGAAGACTGTTGCAAGACTCTTGTCTCTGGGTAATCCCTTGGATTAAGCTCACGTGTATATATATATATATACATATATACATATATATATATATATGTGTGTGTGTATATATATTTATTTATTTATACATACATATATATATATAAATATATATACATATATATATATATACATATATATATATATATATGTGTGTGTGTGTGTGTGTGTGTGTGTGTGTGTGTGTGTGTGTGTGTGTGTGTGTGTCTGTGTGTGTGTGTGTGTGAAAGGAGAGAGTACGAGAGAGAGAGAGAGAGAGAGAGAGAGAGAGAGAGAGAGAGAGAGAGAGAGAGAGAGAGAGAGAGAAGAGAGGGAGGGGATGAGTGAGGTGAATATACTCTTACTGGTCATGTGTGCGTCTAAGCCTACTTACTCTGGAGGTACCTGGTAACTCTAACGTCGTGCAGTAGTCAGCCATTAGGTGTGTAACAGGTTCATATTTAGTCAACGGTACACTTGTTTCTTCTTGATCTTCTCTTTTATTTCCTCTCTTTTCCTCTGTCTTCTCTCGTTTTTTCTCTCTCTCGCTTTATATACTTGTTCATCTTTACAATGAGAAAAAAAAAACCGGTTATATGAAAGTCGAAAACAGTACAAATAAAATAAAAGAGGACAGGATAAAATAAAATAGAGTATGATAAATAAGAGAAGTAAAAGAAGAAATAAACCAACCTACAAAATACGCAGATAAAATGAGAAAAACAAAACATTTTCCATTCCCCCCCTTTCCTTTCCTCCCTCCTTCGCGCCAATCCCCCATCCCCCCAGCTCCCTTTTATCCTCCCAAAGTCCCTCTTAACCCCCAGCCCCCTACCTCACGGCGGAGGAGCTCTTCCTCCTTTAGGAGCCGAGGAACCTGTAGAACCTTCCTCCTGAAGAAGAAAGCGACTTCGGTTTTCAGTGTTGAAGAGTCTCCGATCTCTCTCTCAGGGACCTGGAGGAACCTGAAGAACCTTCCTCCTGAAGAAGAAAGCGACTTCGCTCTTCGGCGTTGGAGAGTCTCCGATCTCTCTCTCAGGGACCTGGAGGAACCTGAAGAACCTTCCTCCTGAAGAAGAAAGTGACTTCGCTCTTCGGCGTTGGAGAGTCTCCGATCTCTCTCTCAGGGACCTTGAGGAACCTGAAGAACCTTCCTCCTGAAGAAGAAAGCGACTTCGGTCTTCGGCGTTGAAGAGTCTCCGATCTCTCTCTCGGGGACCTGGAGGAACCTGAAGAACCTTCCTCCTGAAGAAGAAAGCGACTTCGGTCTTCGGCGTTGAAGAGTCTCCGATCTCTCTCTCGGGGACCTGGAGGAACTTGAAGAACCTTCCTCCTGAAGAAGAAAGCGACTTCGCTCTTTGGCGTTGAAGAGTCTCCGATCTCTCTCTCGGGGACCTGGAGGAACCTGAAGAACCTTCCTCCTGAAGAAGAAAGCGACTTCGCTCTTTGGCGTTGAAGAGTCTCCGATCTCTCTCTCGGGGACCTGGAGGAACCTGAAGAACCTTCCTCCTGAAGAAGAAAGCGACTTCGCTCTTCGGCGTTGAAGAGTCTCCGATCTCTCTCTCGGGGACCTGGAGGAACCTGAAGAACCTTCCTCCTGAAGAAGAAAGCGACTTCGCTCTTCGGCGTTGGAGAGTCTCCGATCTCTCTCTCGGAGACCTGGAGGAACCTGAAGAACCTTCCTCCTGAAGAAAGCGACTTCGCTCTTCGGCATTGAAGAGTCTCCGATCTCTCTCTCGGGGACCTGGAGGAACTTGAAGAACCTTCCTCCTGAAGAAGAAAGCGACTTCGCTCTTTGGCGTTGAAGAGTCTCCGATCTCTCTCTCAGGGACCTGGAGGAACCTGAAGAACCTTCCTCCTGAAGAAGAAAGCGACTTCGCTCTTCGGCGTTGAAGAGTCTCCGATCTCTCTCTCGGGGACCTGGAGGAACCTGAAGAACCTTCCTCCTGAAGAAGAAAGCGACTTCGCTCTTTGGCGTTGAAGAGTCTCCGATCTCTCCCTCAGGGACCTGGAGGAACCTGAATGAGAGACTGCAGACTCTCCTGAAGCAGAAGCACCGCTCTTTCTCCTGAAGAAGGAGAGCTCCCGGCTGATGGAGGAACACAGAGTTGACTCATGTACAAAGACAACGACTTTCCTTCTGAAGGCGAAGTCGTCCCTACTACGAGAGGAATAGTAACCTCCTTCCTGCAGAAGGGCTATTAGGTTCTCTCCTGAAGAAGAGCACCGGCGTTTCTTTTCAGTGAGAGTCATTTATCTTATTCCTGAAGAATGGTGATAGGTTTCTTTCCTGATGAGGGGAGATAGTCTTCTTTCCTGAAGAGGGGAGATAGGTACCTCTCCTGAAGAAGGGAGATAGGTTCCTCCCCTGAAGACGGGAGGTACGTTTCTCTCCTCCTAAAGAAGGGAGATAGGTTCTGCTCCTGAAGAAGGGAGACAGGGTCCTCTCCTGAAGAAGGGAAATAGGTTCCTCTCCTGAAGAAGGGATATAAGTTCCTCTCCTGAAGAAGGAAGATACGTTCCTCTCCTAATGAAGGGATATAGAATCCTCTCCTGAAGAAGGGAGATAGGTTCCTCTCCTAAAGAGGGGAGATAGGTCCCTCCCCTGAAGAAGGGAGACAGGGTCCTCTCCTGAAGAAGGGAGATAGATTCCTCTTCTGAAGAGGGGAGATAGGTTCCTCTCCTGAAGAAGGGAGATAGGTTCATCCCTTGAGGAAGGGAGATAGGTTACTCCCCTGAAGAAGGGAGACAGGGGCCTATCGTGAAGAAGCGAGGTAGGTTTCTCTCCTGAAGAAGGGAGGTACGTTCCTCTCCTGAAGAAGGGAGATAGGTTCCTCTCCTGAAGAAGGGAGATAGGTTCCCCTCCTGAAGAAGGGAAATAGATCCTTCTCATGAAGGAGGGATACAGGGTAATCTCCTGGAGAAGGCCCATAAGATCCTCTACTGAAGAAGGGAGATAGGTTCCTCTCCTGAAGGGAGATAGGTTCCTGTTCTCAAGGATGAACACTTGGTTCTCTTTCGAGAGTAACTCCAGTTCTCCCAAAGGAGGGACACTGGGTATCCAGCCGAAGGAGAAAAACCAGTTCCTCTCCTGAGGGAGACAAGGGTCCCCCTCCTGAAGAAGACCATCTCCCTATACCTTCCCTCCTTCGCGCAAGGAAACCCAAAGTATCAAAGGGCGTACCTGACGACTCCAGACGAAGGACCTCCTGTAGGTCTTCTCCCTTACGAATCTCCCCAGGTGGGAGTGGCCTCTCTCCCACGTCCCCCCCCCCCCCGGTCCCCCCTAGTGGTCCCTGATGACACAAGTGGGGCCGACAGGTCAGCGGACAACGTAGACGCTAATTGGGCGTCCCCAGTCCCCTGGCCTCATCAGGACGAAAGCCGATTCCCCCCTCCCCCCGCCCCCCCTGAGGGTGGGTGGGTGGTGGTGGGGGGGAACTCAGAGGGGAATACACACACACACAGGGGGTAGTTAGGGAGGGGCCTCAGGGTAGGGGGTAGGTACACATCGTTCATGTAGTTTCGTCACATCACGGACACAGGTGAAACGTGACGTGTCAGTGGATGGTTGTGAATCGCATCCCATCCTGTCCTT
Organism: Oratosquilla oratoria; assembly: GCF_046742065.1. NCBI lineage: Eukaryota > Metazoa > Arthropoda > Malacostraca > Stomatopoda > Squillidae > Oratosquilla > Oratosquilla oratoria. The sequence continues at coordinate 13,512,333 of NC_134785.1, forward strand.
ATGCATATCTATACCTATATCTATATCCTTATCTGCTTAAACAAGGCAAAGGAAACATAGACTGGGAGTGAAGCGTTTATTTCTGACACGTAAAATATTGATATTCACTATATCCTTATCTATCTATCTCGTATATCTATCTACACACACACACACACACACACACACACACACACACACACACACACACACACACACACACACACACACACACATATATATATATATATATATATATTGATGAAAAATGTAGTAGCACATTTGTAAATCACAACTATTACCAGTCGGAGCGGAAGAACAGACTGGAAACAGGGAGTAAGCTCCACCGCAAGGACTCGAACCTTTGCCCTAGCGACTGCTTATTATGAAGCAAAGACGATAGCCTTGAGCCAGCCAGGCCGTACAAAAGGAACGACACACAAACAGGGAGTCTGTATATTTCGAGTGGTAACTGCAGTTAGCAGCCGAAATATACAGACTCTCCGTTTCCAGATAATGATAATATCAGTGATAATAAGAATAATAGTAATAATGCTAATTATAACATAATAATAGCAATGATAACAATGCTATTATTAACAATAGTAACTATAATAATAATGATGATAACAATAATAAGTATAATAATAATAATAATGGTAATAATAATAATAATAATAATAATAATAGTAATAATAATAATAATGATAATAATAACTATAATAATAATGATAATGATATAATAATTATATTAATAATGATAATGATAATAATTATCAATACAATTATTATAATAATTATATTAATAATAATAATGATAATAATAATAATAATAACAATAATAATGATAACAATAATAATAATAATAATTATAATAATAATGATAATAACAATAACAATAATAACAATAACGATAACAATATTAACAATAGTAATAATAACAACAACAATAATAATGATAATAATGATAATAATAATAATAATCATGATAATAATAATAATAATATTAATAATAGTAATGATAGTACTATTATATGACAAAAACAATGGACATGAATGAATATAATAATGATATTTGTCTGGTACCACAAACGAGTCTGAAAGTACAATCGGCCAATAAAGTTTGTAAATTATAATTTGCTCCCCAGCGATGACAGATACAAATAGTTCCAACTGAACTTGTGACAGATTCACAAAACAATGTCGAAACAATTTACGAAATTTTGCAATATTCACAAAGAATCGACATTGCAAATCTGACTTATAATTGTTGATTTCTTTTCAATCAAGACGCAAAGCGAATAAGGACATTAGTGTCCAGCCGTGTTGACAAAGGTATGACGTCATCATTTGCTACGTCATCACGTGATACTTCGTACATAGTCTTTGGATCACGTGTTGGACTCTTGATCGACAGCTATTCCCCTCCCGGAAGAGAGCTCAGAGCTCTTATATGACCGATCTATGGGTAATGCTGTGACCTTACACGCACACCCAACTCCTCGCCCACGAGAGTTGGAGTAACAACTCGCAGTACAGCGATACTGAAATTACTTCAGCCCTGGGCGGGATTCGAACCCAGACCTCCGTAGTGGCAGCCGGGAACACTGCCAACCGCGCCACGAGTCGTGTAAATAGGTGTGCAAGTGAATTTACATGAAGTACGAATTGATGTATGATTGATGGAAGTCAAAATGCAACTCATGTAGATCATGTAGACATACCTATTCGGCCATTTTGAAGTATCTTTATGTGACCCAATACCATTAACCATATATGTATAATATCTTTAATTTTGCCCTGCCCCACCTACCTAAGAGATCACGTGATCACGTGTTTACGTGATGCGCACGTGAGACATGCAAGATTCATCAAAGGATAACGTCACACTTCATATATTTGGTTCTGGCGAAACTGAAGACGATTTTATTCAGTTAGCGAGTCGTTCCGGAGCCCTTACATACCTTTTGATCCTTTTCCT
>NC_134785.1:13519292-13529292 GCF_046742065.1 Oratosquilla oratoria
ATGAGCTAATGCCCCTAAGTGTATGGTATGGCCCCAAGTGTATGAGCTAATGCCCCTAAGTGTATGAGCTAATGCCCCTATGTGTATGGTATGCCCCTAAGTGTATGAGCTAATGCCCCTAAGTGTATGGTATGCCCCTACGTGTATGAGCTAATGCCCCTAAGTGTAGGAGCTGATGCCCCTAAGTATTTGGTATGCCCCTAAGTGTATGAACTAATGCCCCTAAGTGTATGGTATGCCCCTAAGTGTATGAGCTAATGCCCCTAAGTGTATGAGCTAATGCCCCTATGTGTATGGTATGCCCCCAAGTGTATGAGCTAATGCCCCTAAGTGTATGGTATGCCCCTACGTGTATGAGCTAATGCAAGTGTTAAGTCCAACTACATTTTCTTCTAATTTGACGGGAAAACAGCACGGAGAAAATATTCTGTTGCTCCAATCAAAAAGTTGCCATATGCTTTATGTTTTTGATAATCAATCTTATCAATTGTCAAAGTAGACCACAAAATAGTTGGCCCTGAGACCATGCAGCCAATTTTTTAGTTGTCCATTTATTCAATCATGTGCCTAGTAAATTACTTGTGCTAGAGGAGGGTGACGGAGAGGAGGAGGAGGAGGAGGAGGAGGAGGAGGAGGAGGAGGGGACGGGGAGGAGGAGGAGGAAGAGGAGCGGAGGAAGAGGAGCGGAGGAGGAGGAGGAGGGGGACGGGGGGACGAGGAGCGGAGGAGAAGGAGGATGGGGAAGGTGAGGTGGGGAATAGGGAAATAGGGAAATAGGGAAGGGGAGTGGGGAGGGAGAGTGTGAAGTTAAGGATAAAGGAGTGGGAGACGGGGGGAAGGGAGCAGAGGAGGGGAGGGGAAGGGCGAGGGGGAGGAGGAGGAGGAGGAGGAGGAGGCGGGGGTTGGGGGTGGGGTGGGGTGTGGTCAAAGTAGTGTCATCACGCACAAGATGGGGAGAATCAGGTCATCCTGCCCCTACTCTCATTTTAATTTTGTTTTGTGTCTTGTCCTCTTCCAGGGTGGCCATAGTATGAAGAGAATGGGGGGAATGGGGGGAAAGGGAAAGGGGGAAGGGGGAGATTGAGGGGGGAAGAGGTGGAGGGGAAGGTGGGAGAGAGGAAGAGGGAAGAGGGGGAGATGGAAGGGGGAAGAGGGGGAGGGGGAGGTGGGAGAGGGGAAGGGGGAAGAGGGGGAGATGGAAGGGGGAAGAGGGGGAGGGGAGGTGGAAGAGGGGGAGGGGGAAGAGGGGAGATGGAAGGGGGAAGAGGGGGAGGGGGAGGTGGGAGAGATGAAGGGGGAAGAGGGGGAGATTAAAGGGGGAAGAGGGGGAGGTGGGAGAGAGGAAGGGGGAAGAGGGGGAGATTAAAGGGGGAAGAGGGGGAGGGGGAGGTGGGAGAGGGGAAGAGGGGGAGATTGAAGGGGGAAGAGGTGGAGGGGGAAGGTGGGAGAGAGGAAGAGGGAAGAGGGGGAGATGGAAGGGGGAAGAGGGGTGGGTGGGAGAGAGGAAGAGGGAAGAGGGGGAGATGGAAGGGGGAAGAGGGGGAGAGGGGAGAGGTGGAAGAGGGGAAGGGAGAAGAGGGGGAGATGGAAGGGGGAAGAGGGGGAGGGGGAGGTGGAAGAGGGGGAGGGGGAAGAGGGGGAGAGGTGGAAGAGGGAAAGGGAGAAGAAGGGGGGGTGAAGAAAATTATTATTTTGCCTGTATAGAGGATTTCATAACATATTTCTGTACTTGTACAAACACATGTACCAACAATCACACGGACTGTGATTATTCTTTCGTGAAGTACCACTAAAGAAAATAAAGGTTAGATTAAGTTAGGTTAAGTTAGGATCCTCTTATCTTTTATCATGAGTACACACTAATTATCGCTAACAGCACTATAAGGATAGAGGCATTTGTAAATATTTAGGGGCTGAGTAACGTCAGAAGGACAGAGTGACGTCAGAGGAACAGAGTGACGTCACAGGGGTGAAAGGACGTCATCAGGGACCAAATTATGAGAAAATTGAATTTTAGATTTTTTTGAATTGAATGGACTTTTATCAAATAAACGATTCGACGGGCTTTTTAGTTTTGATTTAGTCTAGTTGATTATCTATTTAGTTATTTTAACCTTGATTCTTCGTTATGCACGCGGTGATTGGAACTGACATCTATCGAGTTAAAGGCGAAAAGAAAATAACACTTATGCCAATATTGAGCCAAATGTTCTCGTTAAAAAGTGTGGCCATTGTCTGGAGAGAGATCTTTGTAGAACCACGTGACGCTGTGTGATTCACCATGGTCTTGGATCACGTGTTGAACTCGTGATCAACAGCTATTTCCCTCCCGGAAGAGAGCTCAGAGCTCGTATATGACCAATCTATGGGTAATGCTGTGACCTTACACGCACACACACACACCCAACTCCCCGCCAACAAGAGATGGAGTAACGACTCGCAGCGCCGCGATATTGAAATTATTTCAGCTCTGGACGGGATTCGAATCCGGACCTCCGTAGTGGCAGCCAGGAACTCTACCAACTGCGCCACGAGTGTGTGTGTGCGTGTGTGTGTGTGTGTGTGTGTGTGTGTGTGTGTGTGTGTGTGTGTGTGTGTGTGTGGTCTTGGATCACGTGATGAACTTATGATCGAACGCTATTAAATTTAAGGATGAGAGTTCAGAGCACTGATATGGTCCGATCTTTGGTTAATGCTATAGCCACACACACACACACACACACACACACACACACACACACACACACACACACACACACACACACACACACACACACACACACACACACACACACACACACACACACACACACGCACACACACACACACACACACGCACAAACACACACACCCTTGCTCTAAAGGGGATAGTAAAGGCGTGAAGGCCCTCGCCAAATTAGCGGTAAGCCGTGTATACACACACACGTGTGTGCACGTATGTGTGTGTGTATGCGCGTGTATGTACGTATGCGTGCGCGTACATGCATGCGCGTGTACATGCGTGTGCGTGTGTGTCATCCACACGAACCTTGAGTGTGTCATGAATTGGTCGTGTCAAAGCAGTCCCGAAGGACTCATGAATATTTGATCCAATCGAACACATGGTCTGTGCAGCTGGATCCCTCTCTTAGGGACATTCCAGAAGCTCTCTGAATGGACCCTGGCCCCTCTGAGCGACCCTTGGAGATCCTAGGCAATTCTAAGGGGTCCCTGGAGATCCTAGACCACTCTAAGGGGTTCTTGGAGATCCTAGACCATTCTAAGGGGACCTTGGAGATCCTAGACCATCCTAAGGGCTCCTTGGAGACCCTAGACGTCTTTGGAGATCCTAGACCATTCTAAGGGGACCTTGGAGATCCTAGACCATCCTAAGGGCTCCTTGGAGACCCTAGACGTCCTTGGAGATCCTAGACCATTCTAAGGGGACATTGGAGATCCTAGACCATTCTAAGGGGTCCTTGGAGATCCTAGACCACTCTAAGGGGTTCTTGGAGATCCTAGACCATTCTAAGAGGACCTTGGAGATCCTAGACCATCCTAAGGGCTCCTTGGAGACCCTAGACGTCCTTGGAGATCCTAGACCATTCTAAGGGGACATTGGAGATCCTAGACCATTCTAAGGGGACCTTGGAGACCCTAGACGTCCTTGGAGATCCTAGACCACTCTAAGGGGACATTGGAGATCCTAGACCATTCTAAGGGGACCTTGGAGACCCTAGACCACTCTAAGGGGTTATTGGAGATCCTAGACCACTCTAAGGGGTTATTGGAGATCCTAGACCATTCTAAGAGGACCTTGGAGATCCTAGACCATCCTAAGGGCTCCTTGGAGACCCTAGACGTCCTTGGAGATCCTAGACCATTCTAAGGGGTCCTTGGAGATCCTAGACCACTCTCAGGGGTTATTGGAGATCCTAGACCACTCTAAGGGCTCCTTGGAGACCCTAGACGTCCTTGGAGATCCTAGACCATTCTAAGGGGACATTGGAGATCCTAGACCATTCTAAGGGATCCTTGGAGATCCTAGACCACTCTAAGGGGTTATTGGAGATCCTAGACCACTCTAAGGGGTCATTGGAGATCCTAGACCATTCTAAGGGCTCCTTGGAGATCCTAAGTCCCTAAGGACTTTAGGTCCCTCGAGGTCTACCTTCAGGAAGACTCAGGAAGACTTCTGAAAGGACTCTGGTTACTAGAGACACTAAGGGCCTCCCTGAGAGGTCTAACTCCTCTGGACCCTTCCGAGGGGGCCCTGGGCCTGAGTTCCCTGATTCCCCCGTCCCTAGGTCCCCGAAGGACCTATCAGGGAGCTGGTCTTCTACCTATAAGGGGCACATTAAGGAAAAACGGGAAGGGGATGTTTGTTTTTATGTGCATGTATGTATATAAGTGTTTGTGTACTGTGCATGTGTGTATGTGCGTGTGTATGTATGTGTGTGTGTGTGTGTGTGTGTGTGTGTGTGTGTGTGTGTGTGTGTGTGTGTGTGTGTGTATTTACCTAGTTGTATTTACCTAGTTGTATTTTGCGGGAAGGGGAGCTATGCTCGTAATGTACCGCCTTTGTATCTCGCAGTGTCTAGTATGGTTTTAAACTCATGAATGGTTTTTGCGCATACTTTTTCATTATCCAGTTTGTTCCAAGTGTGTGTGTGTGTGTGTGTGTGCATGTGTGTATGTATGCGTGTGTGTATGTTTGCGTGTGTGCATAACTTTAGTATATTGGGAAAGAGGAGAATGAATGAGAAAGGTGTGTGAGTGTTTGGAGGAAGGAGATGGAGGAAGGGAGGGAGAGGTGGATAGAGGGAGGAGAAGAGGGAGGGAGGGAGGGAGGGAGGGAAGAAATAAAGGAGGAGGGACGAAGGTAGTGAGGGAGGGAGAAAGAAATATAGAAAGAAAATACATTATGAGGAAAAGAAAGACTTAGAGTACGTGAATGAATTATGAATATAAAGACAAACAGATAGATAAATAGATAGATATATGTATACACAGAGAGAGAGAGAGAGAGAGAAAGAAGGAGAGAGAAAGAAGGAGAGAGAGAGAGAGAGAGAGAGAGAGAGAGAGAGAGAGAGAGAGAGAGAGAGAGAGAGAGAGAGAGAGAAAGAGGGAGAGAGAGAGGGAGAGAGAGAGAGAGAAAGAGGGAGAGAGAGAGAGAACAAGAGAGAGAGAGAGAAAGAGAAAGAGAGTGAGAAAGAGAGAGAAAGAGAGAAAGAGAGAAATCGGTGTTTCTGGCCTTCAGCGGTTCTTGCGATGCTGTGATGAATTTTTCAGCGCCATATTGAGCCTGGCTCCATAACGAGTGGGTGGGGAGCGGGAGGAGGGGGGGAGAGTGTGGGGGGAGGGGGGGAAGTTGGAGGCATTTAGAGGTTCAGCGTGTAGGCTACATGAGCAGGAAGAATGAAAGGGCCTGGATTGAGACCTGGTTTAAGTGTGTGTGTGTGTGATTCACCATGGCCTTGGATCACGTGTTGGACTCGTGATCGACAGCTACTTCCCTGCCGAAAGAGAGCTCAGAGTTCATATAGGACCGGTCTATGAGTTATGCTGTGACCTTAGACGTACACACACACAATTTCCCGCCCACGAGAGTTGGAGTAACGACTCGCGGCGCAGCGATACTAATATTATTTCAGCCATGGGCGGGATTCGAACCAGGACCACCGTAGTGGCGGACGGGAACTCTAACCACTGCGCCACGAGGTGTGTGTGTGTGTGTGTGTGTGTGTGTGTGTGTGTGTGTGAGAGAGAGAGAGAGAGAGAGAATGGGTGAGAGTGAGAGAGAAAGATAGAGAAAGGCAGCAACTGGAAGTGGAAGGGGGGAGAAAGAGAAATGAGGTGTGGGGAGACTAGATTCAGGGGGGGAAGAGAAGGAGGGAAAGAAGAATGAACGAGGGAGGGAGAGAGGGAGGGAGGGAGGGAAGGAAGGAGGGAAGGGGATGAAGAGAGGGAGGGAAAGGAGAGAAAGGAGGGGGGAAGGAGGGAGGGAAGGAGGGAGGGTAGGAGGGAGGGAGGGAAGGGGAGGAAGAGAGGGAAGGAAAGGAGAGAGAAAGAGGGGGGAAGGAGGAAGGGAAGGAGGGAAGGAGGGAAGGAGGGGAAGGAGGACAGAAAGAGCTGATCCAGTAGGATATTAGGAAGAAGGAGGAATGCTAATTAGGAAGAGGTGTGTTTGGGGGAGGGGGAGAAGGGGGGAGATGGGGGAGAAGGGGGGGGATGGGGGGAAGAATGGGAGTAAATTTTGTGCATGGAGGAATAGGGAGGGATTAGTGAAGGGTTGGGGAGTGGTTAGCTGGAGGGGGAGAAAAATGGTGGTGGGGGGATAAGAACGGTGGGGGGATAGATTAGGGGGGAGGGGATAGGAAAGGGGGGTGAGGGGAAGGGCAGGGAGAAGTTAGGGACAGGTTAGGGAGGGACGAAAAGGAGCTTTAGGAGAGGCTAGGGAGTTGGTAGGGAGAGTGGGGAGAGGGGGGAGAGGGGGGAGAGGGGGGAGAGGGGGGAGGGTAGAGAAAGACATCTCATCATTTCGTATAAGGCGCGTGCGAAGAAAAGGGGGCTGGAAGGACAGGTAATGGGAAGGAGTAGGAGGAGGAGGAGGAGGAGGAGGAGGAGGAGGAGGAGGAGAAGGATGTGAAGAAGGGAGGAAAAGGGGGAGGAGGAAGAGGAGGGTTAGGAGGAAGGAGGAGGAGGAAGAAGAGGGGAGGAGGGAGAGGAGGAAGAAGAGGAGGGGAAGGAGAAAGAAGAAGGAGAGGAGGAGGAGGAGGAGGAAAAGGAGGGGGAAAAGGATGTGAAGAAGGGAGGAAAAGGAGGAGGAAGAAGAGGAGGGTGAGGAGGAGGAGGAAGAAGAGAAGGGGAGGAAGAGGAGGAAGAGAAGGGGAATGAGGAAGAAGAAGGAGAGGAGGAGGGGGAAGAAGAAGAGGAGGGGAGAATGATGTGAAGAAGGGAGAAAAGGAGGAGGAGGAAGAGGAGGATTAGGAGGAAGGAGAAAGAGGAGGCAGAGAAAGAGAGGAGGGAGGAGGAGGGAGGAGGAGGAGGGGAAGGAAGAGGAGGAGGATGCGAGGAGGAGGAAAAGGAGGAGGAAGGGGGAGGAGTAGGAGGAGGAAGGGGGAGGAGTAGGAGAAGGAAGAAGAGGAGGAGAAGGAATATGAGGAGAGGAAATGGAAGATAATGAGAGGGCGAAGGAGGAGGAAAAGGAGGAAAAGAGAGAAGTGAAGACAGGGAAGGCGGAGGAAGAGGAGAGGATGAAGAGGAAGAGGGGGAGAAATGTGGATTTGAAATTGGAGGAGAGGAAAGAGGAGGAGGAGGAGGAAGAAAAGGAAGAGGAGGTAGAGGATGAAGAGGAGGAGGTATAGGAGGAAGAGGTAGAGGAGAAAGAGGAGGAAAAGGAGGAAGAAGAGGAGGAAGAGGAGGAGTAGGAGGAGGAGGAGGAGGAAGAGGAGGAGGTATAGGAGGAAGAGGTAGAGGAGAAAGAGGAGGAAAAGGAGGAAGAAGAGGAGGAAGAGGAGGAGTAGGAGGAGGTGGAGGAGGAAGGATGCGGTGGATGTATGGGCCAATGGGCGCCAAAAGCTTTTCTAATGAAAATTTTCGATTAACATCTTCTTCTTCCTCTTCTTCTTCTTCTTCTTCTTCTTCCTCCTCCTCCTTCCCTCTTTCTCTTTTTATTCCATTCATCATCATCATCATCATCATCATCACAATCTTCATTTTCATCTACCTCTTCCTCCTCCTCCTCCTCTTTGTTTCTTTTCTTGATCGTATTCATCATCATCGTTATCATCATCATCATCATCATCATTATCACCATAATCATCGTCATCATCATCATTATCATCACCATCTCTTCTTCCTCTTTCTCTTCCTCCTCCTTTTACTTCTTCTTCTTCTTCCTTTGTTCACTCTTTTATGACCTTCCTCGTCATCATCATCTTTCTCTTCTTCTTCTTCTTCTTCTCGATTGAGTCCAGAAGAACAAGAACCCGCTCAGGTGACCGAAGACCCCTAAGGGCCTCATCCTCGAAACTCGAGGTCGACTTCGTGGCACGAGGAACGCCGAAGGTGAGTCGAGGGCGCCCGCCCTGTCTCTAAGTCAGGTGAAGAGTCTTAGTTGCGGTCACATCTGCGTCAGGCAGGTAATGGGAACCTCCCGCTGGGGTCCAGGACGTTAATCTTCTACAAGAAGTAGAGGAGGAAGGGAGAGAAGGGGTGGAGGAGGAGGTGGGATGGTCACGTGGTTCGAGCGGAGGAGGAAGAGGAGCAGGAGGAGGAGGAAATGGGTAACAGGAGGGGGAAGTGTGAAGGAGGGGGAGGAGGAGGAGGAGCAGGAGGAGGAGGAAGAGGACGGGTAAAAGGTGGAGGAAAGGGAAGACGAGTAGGAGGAGGAGGAAATGGGTAACAGGAGAAGTAAGGGGAGGAGGAAGAGGAGGAAGAGGATGTAGAAAAGGTGAAGGAAAGGGCAGAGGAGGAGGAGGAGGAGGAGGAAATGGGTAACAGGAAAATGAGGGGAGGAATGATGAAAAGGTGGAGGAGGAGGAGGAACAGGATGAGGATGAGGAGGAGGTGGAGGAGGAGGAAGAAGATGTGGAAAAGGTGAAGGAAAGGGAAGAGGAGTAGGAGAAGGAGAAGGAGGAACAGGAGAAGGAGAAGGAGGAGCAGGAGGAGGAGGAGGAGGAGCAGGAGGAGGAGGAGGAGGAGGAAAAGGAGGAGGATGTGGAAAAAATGAAGGAAAGGGAAGAGGAATAGGAGGAGGAGGAGGAGGAGGAGGAGCAGGAGGAGGAAGAGGAGGAGCAGGAGGAGGAAGAGGAGGAGGAGCAGGAGGAGGAAGAGGAGGAGGAGGTTAGGAGGAGGAGGAGGAGGAGGAGGAGGAGGAGGAGGAGGAGGAGGAGGAGGAGGAGGAGGAGGAGGAGGTGGCTGAGGAGTTCCAACAAGCGCTGATGGAGCGCTCAATTGCAACTCACAGCCCATCAGCACCACTCTAGCCTCCTCCTCCTCCTCCTCCTCCTCCTAAAAAAGGAATAAGGAAGATTGATAAAAGGGACGAGGAGAAAAGATACGAGGAGGAGGGATAATAGGAAGAGGATTACATGGAGGTGGAGAAGGAAGAAGAAAAGAAGAAGAAGAAGAAAGAGAAGAAGAAGAAAGAGAAGGAGAGGAAATGGGGTTCACGGAGAAGGATGAAGAGGAAGAGGAAGAGGAAGATAAGCATGAGATGAGGAGGATGGAGAGGAGGAAGAAGAGGATGATGATGAAGAGGAGGTAGGTTGGGATAGAGTGAAAGGAATAGCTGGAGAGGGAGGGAGTGGGAGAGCGGGAGGAGAGGCAAGGAGAATAATAAAATAAATAATAATGAAATAAAAAAATAAGATAAATAAAATAAATAAGATAAATAAAATAAATGATGATAAGAAAATAAAATGAATAATAAAATAATAATGATAAGAAAATAAAATAAGATAAATGAAATAAATAAATAAAATAAATAGATTAGATAAAATAAAATGGAATAATGAAATAAATGGTGATGGGAATGAAGGTAAAAGTGGAGAGAACGAAGACAAAGAGAAGACAGGGAAGAAGAAAAACGAAAAAGAAAAGGAGGAGGGAGAGAAGGAGAAGAAAGAGGTGGAAGAAGAAGAGGAGAAGGAGAAGGAGAAGAAAGGGGTGGAAGAAAAAGAGGAGGAGGAGAAGGAGGAGAAGAAAGAGAAGGAAGAAGAAGAAGAGGAGGATAAGGAGGAGAAGAAGAAGAGAGAAAGAAGAGGAGGAGGAAGAAAAACAGGAGGGCAGGAGGAGAAGGAGGAAAAGGAATAAGTGATGGTAGAAGAAAAGAGGAGGAGGAAGAAGAAGAAGAGGAGGAAGAAGAAAAAGAAGAGGGAAAGAGGAGAAAGAGGAAGAAGAGGAGGAGGGCAGGAGGAGAAGGAGGAAAAGGAAGCAGTAATGGTAGAGAAAAACTGAGAAGGATGAGGAGGAAGAGGAAGAAGATGAGAGAAGGAGGAGAAAGAGGAAGAAGAGG
>NC_134785.1:13536792-13581792 GCF_046742065.1 Oratosquilla oratoria
ACCAGAAATTTGTCTCCTCCAACTCCCTCCCCCCCCCCCCCCGGCGCCAGAAATTCGTCTCCTCCCCCCCTCCCGGCGTCAGAAATTCGTCTCCTCCTCCCCTCCCGGCTCCAGAAATTCGTCTCCTCCCCCCCTCTGGCACCAGAAATTCGTTCTCCCTTCATTCCCCCCAACCCCCTGGCGCCTGAAATTCGTCTCCTCCCCCCCTCCCGGCGTCAGAAATTCGTCTCCTCCTCCCCTCCCGGCTCCAGAAATTCGTCTCCCCCCCCCCCGCACCAGAAAATCGTCTCCCCTCCTGGCGCCAGAAATTCGTTTCCTCACACACACCCCTCGGCGCCAAATGCTCCAATTCAGATTGAAGTAATTATATCTCGATCTCGTCAGTGTTTTCGTCGCTTTAAGGGTTTTGTGTTTTGTTCACTATAGACGAGTCTGTTCAATTTAGTGAGAAATTTATGTGTACTGGTGGGTGAAGTACTGTGTAGGAATATGAGGAAGAGGAAGAAGAGGATGAGGAGAATGAGGATAAAAATGAGGAAAAGAGAATGAGGGGGATGGAAAGGAAGAAGAGAAGAAAGAGGATAATGAGGATGAAAATAAGGAAAAGAGGATGAGGAGGATGAGGAGGATGAGGAAGATGAGAATGAGGAGGATGGAGAGGAAGGGGAGGAGGAGGAGGAGGAGGAGGAGAAGGAAGAGGAAGTAGAGGAGTATATTGAAGACCACAAGGAAGGGGTCGTCTGCATAAAATATTGCTAATCTACTTCTTCCTCCGCCTCCAACATCTCTTCCCCCCCTCTCTCTCTGCTATATACGATTATGCAAAATTCCTTCCTCGATAGCATACCATTAACATATCGCAGGGAGAGAGGGAGAGAGGGAGAGAGAGAGAGAGAGAGAGAGAGAGAGAGAGAGAGAGAAAGAGAGAAGAGAGAGAGAGAGAGAGAAGAGAGAGAGGAGAGGGTGAATTAAGACCAGGATATAAACTGATTGATTGATGGGGATGGTGGGGGGTGGATGAAGAGGAGGACGTGGAGGTAGAGGAGGAGGAGGTGGAGAAGGAGGTGGAGGAGGAGGTGGAGGAGGAGGAGGTGGAGGAGGAGGACGTCGATGGCCGGCTGGTGGAGAGACAAAGAAAACCTGAATCAAAGTGCTGAAGAATGGATTAGCTCGTCGGCTTGGACGAGTGGGACTGTTGGTCCTACACTCCAAGCGACGGCTCTACGGGTTCCCAAGACGCTATAGAAAGGAGATATACAAAGGTGGTAAATGTGAAAAAAAATATTTGATAAAACAATAAAATTGTGGAAATGTATGTAGGGAACACGTGCAGGCATACACCCACTAGCAGGTGCACACACACCCGCACACACACACACACACGCACACACACACACACACACGCACACACACACACACACACGCACACACACACAAACTGGACGAAACAATAGTGTGTGCAACACCATACAGGAATTTAAGAACAAACTAGATGTTGCGTGATACAAATGCGGGTCCACGAGCATCGCTCCCCTTTTCGTATAATACCCGTACAACTAAACTAGGTAAATACACAGACACACACGCACACACACACACACACACACACACACACACACACACACACACACACACACACATATTTATACACGGGTAGAAACACACACACAAATATACATGGACAGAAACACACACACACACACACACACACACACACACACACACACACACACACACACACACACACACAAGGGATGAAATCTTGTAATCCTTATACATATAAGTTTGGCATAAAACTAAAATGAAACATGGCTACGGGAGACCGTAGACTTTTCCTTAATCCCACTTTGTTGGGTTTCCGTGCTGTAAAACTGTTATCTACTGGTGCAGGGGGTAGTTTTTGTTTTATGTGTTTGGATAGCCAGGACAAGTGGCAGTAACGGCCAAAAATATATATATTTTTTCTCGCCTTAAGGATCAATGCATGGATGTGTAAACGTGATCGCACAAATATCACAGCTTGTACATGTACGCGCGCGCACACACACACACATTGACATGGTTCCGACGTTTCTGTTGCAGCAAATAAACAAAACATTATATGTGAACTCCCTGCACATTATACACTCGAATTAGACTACTACATTTAACACATATTGTATATTGTCAGAGTGCTTTTATATTGATGTTAACTCAATAAACCGATTATTGTTATTATTATTATCATTATATGGGGGGACGGAGAGGGGGGTCGCCGATTTAATGAAGCGGCCTTGCTGTGGATGTGCTGTGTCCTGCGACACTGCTTCTGACCCAGGGCAGTGGACAGGGTGCAGGGATGACCCGTCATCTAGGAGGTGCTAAGATGGGAGTGTTTTCGGGGGGGTGGAATGGGTGGGAGTGTTTTTGTGCCTTGTCCTTTTTGGCTACCCCCCTGGTAAGGGGGGAAAAAAGCCTTGGTATATTTATGTATGTATGTATCACTGTTATTGTTCATGTCATTATTATTATTATTATTATTTCTATTATTATCATCATCATTATCATTATAATTATTACGATTATTATCAATTATTATCATTATTATTATTATACTGATGTTATAATGACTATTTATTATTATCATTATTACTTGATACACACAAACACGCACACACACACACACACACACACGCGCGCGCGCGCGCGCGTGCATCACCTCTGTATTCATTATTATTCTCATATTTCTTTTACAAAATTCTTGATATCGTGAAAGAAAGAATTAAAAAATATTTGTGAATTACCGTAAAACTGATGGTGGTGACATAGTGTTATTTTCAAGACAATTTTTGAAAATTCTCCTTCCTCATTGCATAAAAGATAAATGTGGTGTTTGGATGCAATCTCAAGCTTGTAAGAATGTTCTAGTTTAAACAGACACCCATCCACACATCAACAAAGAACAAATCTCCCACAATGCCACCCCATCCTTCTGCCTGCCATTTTTAAAGGTCATGCGGTCCCTTCCCGTCTCCCGCCACCTTCCTTCCACCCTCCACTTCTGGTCAGCAGGCTTCAATCAGTTAACGTAAATAGCCCAGGGGTGGAAGTGGGTGATTGTGTGGGTTTGCATGTGAGTCTGTGTTTTTTTTTTTTTTTGGGGGGGGGGGTCGTTTTTTTTTGGGGGGGGCTTCGAGGGGGGCTTTTTCGGGGAATGGGGGGCTTTTTCTTGGGGCGGGGGCGGAAAGGAGTAGATTCGTGCCTCATCAATGACGTCATGGGTGACTAGGATTTTTTTTTGTGTGCTTAGAAACGTTTTTAACAATCTAGATATTTGAAATAAGAATTCAAATGCTATTTTTTTTTCTTTTTTTTTTGTGATTTGGTAGTTTCTATAGTTCTTTACATTTTCAACGTTTAGTGTCATTTAGAACGTTTAAGAATATTAGATCGTTTCTAACGTTTTAGAGGTTGTGTTAGTTTCAAATATTTTCAAAATATGGTCTCTTATTCTAACGGTTTGAAGGGTTTTGATGGATGTTAGGAAGTTTCAAACGTTTTAGGTGTTAAAAACGTTTCTAAATTTCTAGATGTTTTGAGTATCTAGAAAAATTATTAACTTTTTCTATAATTAGAAGAAATTGTTAGGATCTGTCTGTCGTGCGACAATTATGACGTCACATCAACCAATGAAAATTATGACGTCATACGCTATAGCATGGGACCTAAGGCCACTAGGATGCGACCATAGGGTAGTTAGGGGAGGTTCTTGTTCAGTCATATAACACGTATGGATCCGGGAGGACCATCGGGACTTATTCCAGTTCCAGACTCCCCAGAGGTTCCAGATAAAAGTTCCGGGGTCGGTGGGAACCGGAAGCTCATCTGACGGATCGTCGGGTCGGTGGAGAAAAATTCAAATCGAAAATCCGGAAATAACTCGAAAATGTGGACATAGAGGCCGGAAGGAGGTGGTGACCTTGTGGCTTCTCTCCTTTCTCTCTCTCTCTCTCTCTTTCCCTATATTCTATAAATTCTCTTATTTCCTCCTTTTTCTCTCTCTTTTTACTCTTTCTTTTGTCTTTTTATTTTTTCCTCTTGTAAGGGGGTAAAGCCTTTAGTATATGTATGTGTGTTTGTGTGTATGTATGTAAATATGTATGTACGTATGTATGTATGTATGTATGTATGTATGTATGTATGTGCGTTCGTGTATTTTTTCCACTCTCTTTTGTTATCCCTGTCTCCGTTTTTCCCTTTACTCCCTCTCTTTTCCCATCTCTTATTTCCTCTCTCTTTTTCCCACTCTTTTTTGCCACTCCTGTCCCTTCTCTCTCCCTTTCCTCTCTCTTTTATGTCATCTCCTGGCTTTTCTTTTTACTCTCTCCTTCATGATTCTCTTATTTCCTCTCTCTCTATTTTTCACTCTCTTTTGTCACGCCTGTCCACTCTCTTTTCCTTCTCCTCTCCTCTATGTCACTTCTCTTGTTTTCTCTCTTTTCCCCTCTTCCTTCTCTCTTTTGTCATCCATGTCCTCTCTTTCCCTCTCTGTCTCCTCACCTCTTTATCACTTCTCTTATCTCCTCTTTTTACTCTCTTATGTCACTCCTTGACCTTCGCTTTCCTACACATGAAAATGGGTAAGGAGAGAAGGAGAAGGAACGACAGAGGTAAGAATGATAATAAGGATCTGGGTAAGGGGGTGGTAGGGGAGAAAGAGGGGAAATGAAAATAAAGCGAAGGGGGGGGAAAGGGGAGTGGGGGGTGGGAATGAGTTGGGGAATGGGGGGGGAGGAGAAGAGGGGGAGACGGGGGGGAGGGGGAGAAAAAAGGACGCTTTTCCGATCGGAAAAAAATTGTCACCAAAAATTCTTTTGGTACCTGGAGAGGTGGGATTGGGAAAATGCCTCCTCAGGCTGGCAATGCCGTAGCGATTTGCCCATGAGAATCAAACTGACCTCATATACCACATAAACCTCATACATCTCGTAAACCTCATATGTCTCATAAAGCTCATGTACATCATAAACGTCATATGTCTCATAAACCTCAATTACGTTATAAACTTCATATACCTCATAAAGCTCATGTACATCATAAACGTCATATGTCTCATAAACCTCAACTACGTTATAAACTTCATATACCTCATATTCCTCATAAATCTCACATACTTTATATCCCTAATAAACCTCATAAACATACCTCATCAATATCATACATCTCATAAAGCTCATATATTTCGTAAACCTCATATGTCTCATAAAGCTCATGTACATCATAAACGTCATATGTCTCATAAACCTCAACTACGTTATAAAATTCATATACCTCATAAACCTCATATTTCTCATAAATCTCACATACTTTATATCCCTAATAAACCTCATAAACGTCATATACCTCATAAATATCATACATCTCATATACTTCATAAGCATCATACATCTTATATACCTCATAAGCCTCATCAACTTTATAAAACTCACATACCTCATAACCTCATATACTTCATAAACCTCATATAGTTCATAAACGTCGTATACCTCAGAAACGCCACATTCTTCATAAAACTTATATACATCATAAATATAATATACCTCATAAACCTCAAATACCTCATAAATATAATTTACTTGATCTATCTCATAAACATCATATACCTCATATACCCCATAAACCTCATATATCATCCTCATGCTCAAGAGATACTTTATGTATTTTATTCTGGTTAACAGTTGAGTTTACAGAGGAGTTTCCACATACAAGACACACTAGGACTGTTTCAAGAGAAAGTGAATCTAGACGACAATACGTCATAACGTTCAAACCAAATTTCCGTTAAACAGTCACACGTTTGAATTTTGTTATATAGTGTTGCAGTGTATTTTCTATATCGTGCTAGAAGGAAAACCTTATATATTTTAGCTAAGTTTGATAGTGAAATATTTCCTTTTTCCAAATAGAGGAAATGGGAAATTACAATCTCTCCCTAAGTAAATAATGCAAACAAATCCAAATACTTTTGCGTCTTGATGTTGTTCCTAACCTATGCGCTGCAGTCAGGATTCGAACCTGTGCGTTTGATCTTCATAGTGGTTGCCATCCGCGCGCGTTACCACTATACTACCAAGCACCTCTATATTCATTACTATAAATTCTTAGAAAAATAAATAGAAAAAACAAAATAAATAAGTTAAATGGAAATAAATAGATAAAGCTATAAATAGATGAAAAATACAGACAAAAACAAACAAACGATTAAATAGAACATGAATAAGTACATAAAAAACAAATGAAATAGGAAAAACAAAAGAAAAATCACACATTCCTTATTCCGCATTTAAAGCAACATTTGTATATTTACATTCACAAGAGGCGACCGAACTTTTGTCCCCAACTATTCACTAGGTACCTGAGGGTCTTCTCCTTCTCCCCCCCCCCACGACCGACCGTATGTGTATTGATGCTATTCCCATATTCATAATCCCGCCATTCATATGCTGGTTCCTTTCTTCCGGATGTCTTCCCCCTCCTCCTCCTCCTCCCCACATCCCACGTAAGTTTGGGGGGGGGGAATAGAGGGAGGGACTCCTGTTCTGCGGGAGAGCAAGAGAGAGAGAGAGAAAGAAAGAGAGAGAGAGAGAGAGAGAGAGAGAGAGAGAAATAGAGAGAGAATTTCTTTTAGTCGTTCTGTGATATCGGTTTCAGAGCGATATGACGTCACACATAAGACATATCAATTAATTCTACCAATAACATTATTCATGTGAAACTGTCCACGTTTTCTACCTTAGTGAATTACATTTTCTTTAGCATTGCATATAACGCAAAGATGGCGTCAAATTAAAGCCACAAACACCATCCTACTCAGTTGTATTTTCTTTTATCTATATTTCTTATTTGGCTTTTGGTCTTGTACACTCGTTTTTTTATTGGAAAAAAATAAAGAAATAAAAACGTACAGTCCATTGTTGTGAGAGTTACGTGAACACTTTGTAATATTACTTGACTGATTCTAAAACGCACACGCGTTTACACGACGACTTGGCTACGCATTCGAGAAGGAAGAAAAATGTCGACTTATTTTTATCACAAGAAAACTCCGCTTTCATTGTCACTTTGCTTCCTGTACATAGAATGGAAAAGGAAATGAAAATTCAAAACTGGAGGACATTAAAAAAGGGGTGAAACAGGGATGTGTGATTTGGAAGGATTTGTTTATTTTATATATTCAGTATATAATAGATGTGAAAGATTTAGATGGAGTAAAGATGGAAGGAGGAATGTAAACAGCTTAAGGTATGCCGATGATATATTGGTGGGTGAATTAAAAGGAAGATTACAAACACTGGTAGAAAGACTTCGGGAGGCATGTGACAAAAGTGCTTAAGATAAACATAAATAAAACCGAGGTAATGGAAGCGACAAAGAAAAAAAATAATAATAATACAGAGATATACTAAATGTGAAAAAACTTAAGCAAGTTCAGTATTTCAAGTATTTAGGTAGTATAATCACGGAGGATGGAATATCAGAAAAGCAAATTAGAACACGAATAATTATAAAAAAAAAAGTATTTGGAAAACAAAAGAAGCTTCCAACAAACGTAAATATGAATTGGAACCTGAGATTAAGATATTTATAAACGTCAAAATGAAAAAGAAACTTTAGGCAATGGTGATGTGATGTCCTTGAAGAATGATGAAAATATCATAGACTGAAAATATGACAAATGAAGAATTTTTTAAGAAGAACCGGGACAAAATGATCACTAATAGGAACTATCAGAACTAGGTCATATAATCCAAACAAGAGAATTGGAAAAAGTCAGTCCACTAGAAATGATTGAAGGGGAGAGGGCTTGAGGTAGACAGTGACAGACGTATATGGGAAGCTTACTGGAGGACGTTGAAGGGGAATAGATGTTAAAGATCTGACAAGATTGGCTCAATATCTTAAAAGAAGGCATTCTATGGTCGGTAGGGTAATATAAAATAGTGGTAATAAAACGCGGAAAATATAATTGTATATACAAATCATATTACAGCGCGAAGAAGTAGAAAAATAATTGATTATAAGTTTATTTTCCTAAGAGTAAGCGAATGAATGTCTTCAGAGGCGACATGACGTCATGTACATGCCCCGCCTACTTGCTGCGTTCTCATAAACAAAACAAACCTTCCACAGGCCAAATAATTGATGGTGTCGTTCCATATCTGGAAACACACAAAGACAAACAAGAGAGTAAATATTTCAGCTCAGGAGAAAGAGGAGAGGGTTTTTGGCTATGCTTTGTACATCAATATTTTAGTCTTACTCTATCTTTTTTCTCAGAGTCTTGCTAATTCTTTGAATTTCTAAGTTAGTCTGTAACTATCTAACACCTTAATTTCTTATTTTTTCTAACCAGCTGTCTATCACACACACACACACACACACACACACACACACACACACCCACACACATACACACACCTCTCACAATCTTTGCCTCACTTTCTATTTCCCTTCGCTTCCTCCCTGCCTCTCTCCTTTCCTCTCAACCGCATTACCTTCTCATTTACCTTCTTTACCCTTCATCCTTACTCTTTCCTTCCTTTTCCTGTCCCCTTTACCTTCTTACCTTCACTCATCATCCTTCCCCCTTTTTTTTATATAAATTCCTCTCTCTGTTTGTTTCTCTCCGTTGGCCAACTTGCGCTCTTCATAGCTCTCTTCCTCTTCCCCCCTCATGTCCCCCTCCCCCCTCCCCCCGCCCGCTGCCTCTCGTCCCAGGACGGTTTTGTTTCAAATCTAAAAACCGTCGAACTTGGTCGTTTGCTGTCGAGCCGAGGACGACAATGACCCACAAAAAAAAAAAAAAAAAGGGTGAGGGGGAGGGGGAGGGGGAGGGAGAGGAGCTATTGGGGGAGATGAGGGCTGTTCGGAAGAGGGTGAGGGAGGGGAGAAAGTGGGAGATAAGGGCTGAAGTGGTGGAGGTAAAATGGGGGAGGAATAGTAGGAGGAGGAAGAGGAAGAGGAGAAGGAAGAGCATGGGGAGAAGGGAGGTAGAGGGGAAGAAAGGATGAGGATGGGGAGGAGGAGGAGGAGGAGAAGTGAGAGGAGAAGGAAGAGGAAAAGTAAGGAGGAAGAGGAAGAAAAGTAGGAGGAGGAGGAGGAGGAGGAGGAGGAGGAGGAGGAGGAGGAGGAGGAGGAGGGGAGGGTGTCTATTTCCTTATTACCCTTATGGTCGATAGCGTCCCTCATAATGTGGTTGGCCTCTTTTAAGTTCAAACTCTTGGTAAAGTTGGCACCACCCCCCCGCAAAAAGAGAGCTTCTCCTACAGCCCAACCTCCTCTCTCTCTCTCTCTGTCCTCTCACTCTGTCTATCTCTCTCTTTCTCTGTCTCTCTCTCTCCTTCTCTCCATCTCTCTCTCTGTCTCTCCTTCTCTCTCTTTCTGTCTCTCCTCTCTCTCGTTCTCTCTCTCTCTCTCTCTGTGTCTCTCCTTCTCTCTCTCTGTGTCTGTCCCTCTCTCTCTGTGTGTCTCTCCTTCTCTCTCTTTCTGTCTCTCCCCTCTCTCTCTTTCTCTATCTCTCTCTCTCTTTCTCTGTCTCTCCTGTCTCTCTTTCTGTCTCTCCCCCCCCCCTCTCTCTCTCTGTGTCTCTTCTTCTCTCTCTGTGTCTGTCCCTCTCTCTCTTTCTCTCTCTCTCTCTCTGCCTCTCCCTCTCTGTCTCTACCTCCCCCTCTTTCTCTTTTTCTTTCTCAGGTGGTCGACTGAAGAAGATGGTTTCCAGTAACTCAAACAAATCAAGCTCCCTCCCTCCATATCCCTCCCGAAAAGAAGAGCAAGAAACGTGTTTCCCTCCACATCCACACCTTTCCCTCCATCTTTCCCCCTCCATAAACAGCCTCCCTTCCTCCATTTCTAATCACTCTCTACCTCCAACCACCTTCCTCCACATGTGGACGCACTCCGCTCCACAATGAAGACTTAAAAAAAAAAAAAAAAAAAAAAAAAAAAAAAAATAATAATAATAATAATAATAATAATGATAATAATAATACAAATAAATAAAGAATAAGTAAAAATATAAATAAAATAAAACAGAATTACTGTTGGCCTCTCCTACGCTCTCCAACACATCTTCAACACTCTCCCCTCATTCTCCAACAATTACCATAGACGAGTCTATGCGTGCCTCCTCCCATCTTTCTCTCCTTCCTCCCCTCCTCCTCCTTCCCTGCCCTTCATCCTCCACACTTTCCCTTCCCTTCGTCTGTCGCCCCTCCCTCTCCCTCCACACTCCCTCCATTTCCCTCCAACGTCCTCCTGATTAGATTCGGACCTGCGCAGGTAATCGCTCCCTCGTCCGATCGAAGTTTCCTTAATTCGTCTAGTCATGAAGAAGGAGGAGGAGGAGGAGGAGGAGGAGGAGGAAGAGGAGTGGGGGTGAGGAGGAGGGTAAGGAGATGGAGGAAGAGGAGGAGGGGAGGGTAAGAAGAAGGGAGGAGGGAAAGGAGATGGAGGAAGAGGAGGAGGAGGAGGAGGAGGAAGAGGAGTGGGGGTGAGGAGGAGGGTAAGGAGATGGAGGAAGAGGAGGAGGGGAGGGTAAGAAGAAGGGAGGAGGGAAAGGAGATGGAGGAAGAGGAGGAGGAGGAGGAGGAGGAGGAGGGGGAGGAGGAGGGGGTGAGGAGGAGGAGGTGAGGAGGAGGAGGAGGGGGTGAGGAGGAGGAGGAGGGGGTGAGGAGGAGGAGGAGGTGAGGAGGAGGAGGAGGGGGTGAGGAGGAGGAGGAGGGGGTGAGGAGGAGGAGGAGGAGGAGGTGGAGGAGGAGGGGAGAGGAGGAGGGTAAGGAGGAGGAGGGGTGAGGAGATGGGGAGGAGGAGGAGGAGGAGGAGACGAGGGGGTGAGAGGGAGTAGGAGGAGGGGAGAGGAGGAGGAGGAGGAGGGTGAGGAGATGGGGAGGAGGAGGGAGGAAGAGGAGGAGAGGAGGAGGAGGAGGAGGAGGAGGAGGGGTGAGGAGGAGGCAGAGGAGAAGGAGGAGGGTACGGAAATGGGGAAGAGGAGGAGGATGGTAGGGAGGAGGAGGAGGACGAGGAGGAGGAGGGTGAGGAGGAGGGTAAGGAGAAGGGAGGAGGATAAGGAGATGGAGGAAGAGGAGGAGGAGGAGGAGGAGGAGGAGGAGGAGGAGGGAAAGGCGATGGAGGAAGAGGAGAAGGAGGAGGAGGGTAAAGAAATGGGGAAGAGGAGGAGGATGGTAGGGAGGAGAAGGAGGACGAGGAGGAGGACGAGGAGGAGGAGGGTAAGGAGAAGGGAGGAGGATAAGGAGATGGAGGAAGAGGAGGAGAAGGAGGAGAAGGAGGGGGGTGAGGTAGAGAGGGGAGTCATGAGTATGAGGAGGAGAAAGCAGAAGTGTTGTGAAGGAGAAGGGGGAGAGGAAAAGGAAGAGGAATAGGGGAAGTGGGAGGGGGGAGGAAGGGAGGAGGAAGAGTAGGGGGAGGGGGAGGGTGTAGGGGAGGTTGAAAAGGAAAGAGTGAGTAGGAGAGGGGAGGGAGAGGGGAGGGAGAGGGGAGGGAGAGGGAGGGGGAGTATGTATTTAAAATGACCCCTACCTCTCGTTTTGAGACTTCTGGGTTCCTTCGAATAGCGCTCGAAGTCCTTGATAACCACGAAGTTCTTCGCCGAAGAACCCTGACTACCCTACTCGAAGTCTCACATCGGGACTCGAAGTCTCCCTCGAAAGCTACGAAGTTCTTCGCCGAAGAACCCTGACTACCCTACTCGAAGTCTCACATCGGGACTCGAAGTCTCCCTCGAAAGCTACGAAGTTCTTCGCCGAAGAACCCTGACTACCCTACTCGAAGTCTCACATCGGGACTCGAAGTCTCCCTCGAAAGCTACGAAGTTCTTCGCCGAAGAACCCTGACTACCCTACTCGAAGTCTCACATCGGGACTCGAAGTCTCCCTCGAAAGCTACGAAGTTCTTCGCCGAAGAACCCTGACTACCCTACTCGAAGTCTCACATCGGGACTCGAAGTCTCCCTCGAAAGCTACGAAGTTCTTCGCCGAAGAACCCTGACTACCCTACTCGAAGTCTCACCAGCGAGACTCGAAGTCTCCCTAGAAAGCTACGAAGTTCTTTGCCGAAGATTCTTGACTACCCTACTCGAAGTCTCACTAGCGGGACTCGAAGTCTCCCTCGAAAGCTACGAAATTCTTCACTGAAGAACCATGACCATCCTTCTCGAAGTCTCACCAGCGAGACTCGAAATCTCCCTCGAAGGCTACGAAGTTCCTCGTCGAAGAATCCTGACCACCCTCCTCGAAGTCTCACCAGCGAGACTTGAAGTCTCCCTCGATGGCTGCGAAGTTCTTTACCGAAGGCCTCCTGACAACCTTACTCGAAGTCTCATCAGCGAGACTCGAAGTCTCCCTTGAAGGCTAGCAGTCTTTTGTTGGTTGACCCTTCCATGGTATCTCGTTGAAGGTGGATCTGTTGGACTTTAGCCGACTTGGGATGAATACATTGAACTTCAGAACCTCTCAAAATTCCTTCAAAAAGTTTGGAGGCCGTAAAGTTGTTATCATCTTTCTCAGAATCTCCAAATTCCTTCTAAAGAATTTGAAGGAACCTGTGAAATTTATACTTTGTTTTTCAGTACTTATGAATTCCCTTCAAAGAAACTGATGGCAGTGTTGAAAATGATGTTTTGAGTTTGAGAATCTCAAAAAGTACTCCAAAGAATTTGGAGGTGATTGTAGAACTAGTTTTTAGTGTCTCGGGTTTTCCAAATTTCTTGTGAAGTTGATATTGTATTCTCCATAATCTCCAATTTCCCTCCAAACAATCTGAAGGCAGTGCAAACCTAAAGGACTCCAAATGCCCTACAAAAGCTTGGAGGTGCTTGTGGAATAGATTTTCAGAGCTTCAAAACCTTCAAACTCAGTCTAGTGTATTTGATACCCTATCCCTCTAAGATTTCTCCAGAAAATTTGGAGGCAGATATGTAATTGAAACTGTATTTCAAAACTTCCAAGATATTTGGAGGAGTTAGTAAATTTAGGAAATCAATCTAGAAGTGTTTGGATTATCATAGGCCTCTAAACTCCATCCAAGTATTTTGGAGGCATCTGTGTTGTGAACGCTATGTTTCAAAAGCTTCAAAATATTTGGAGGGAGTGGTGAAATTCATGTCATAACCCTGAAAACCTAAAATAACGTATCTAGGAAAAAATTGGAGTGTAATATACCTTTACACTACCTCCAAAAATTTTGAAGGGAGTAACGAAATATACACTATACCCTTTGGGACCTAGGAAATCAATCTGGAGGGATTTGGAGGGTTGTAATTGATATTTCAAGGATAACCTCCAAATAGCTCTCTCCAAAGTTATGGAGCATGGCACGTACAGAGGCTGATTGGATAATTAAAGAATTGGTTCCGGAATCTCTTTAAAGGATTACGGAATACCAGATTTCAAAGATCAAAGGACTTAAACAGTCGGCTGGAATGGGACGTAATCCGACATACTCCGACGTAGAATTTCCGAAGATCGATATTTCCGTTTCGGCCTTCGATGTTTTGATCGGTGAGGAGCTAGACGCCTTTTTTCTTATTGTTCTCTTCTTTGTATTGGTCTTTATTGTGTTACAAAGGCCGCGTTTGACTTTTTTTTTTTTTTTTTTTTTGTTACTTCGTATCCAGAGGACGGGCAGAATCTTGCGACGCAATACGACGCATACGCACGGCAGAGTCCTACAGAAAATACGTCATGAAGATCTTACCTAATCCTGCAACGCAATCTGACACGGTTTGCGACGGAATCCGACGGAAACATTCGAGAAGAAAGGACTCAAAAGACTTCGGAATCTGTAAGACTGTTAAACATCTTAACTCTTTCAATACGAAGAAGACCTTAAGAGACTTCCTCTTTGGACCTTCGGAAGACCCTTCCAACCACTTCGAGGGAGTGACGTCACTTCCGGAACGGTGTCTCGGTCGATCGAGGTCGTCTTCAAGAGGACCTCAAGCTCTCACTACCTGAATAAATTCGTCTGTTTTTCGCTAAAACAAAACTCGCGAATTATGTCTCCGTTAATCTCCGTTAAATGGAACTGGTTTAACCGGCGTCTCGTCGAACTGGGGACTGGTTTAAAAAGGAATTAGGCAATAACTGGTTTATCAACAGAATGGTTAACGAATGGAATAGGTTTAGTAACCATGTAGTGAGCTCTGATAACTTTATGGATAGGGATTACAGATGGTAAAGGACATGGAACTTCCTAGTGCAGGCCTTATGGTCTCCTACAGTCTCCTCCATAACTTCTTCAAACTGAGCGCCGTATTACTCAAATCTTCCATTCGACGGCTCACTTTTTCAGATTCTGTTGGGCCTTGTTCACACCAGCGGTTTCAACTTTGGCGGTTCAATTACAATGTAAGTCAACGGAGGCGTTCTCATACAACCGCGCAGTTTTTCCCTTGGCTACGAGGTACCGCCGCGGTTTCCGCGCGGTTCAAACCACCAGTGTGAACAGGGCCTAATGCTTAGCTCCGGGCGATTCAAATCAGCTATGGGCTGGACCTTGGCGTGTTCCTGACGCCTTCTCTCCTTCCAGGCACTTCCTACTCACAACTCCCCCTCCACTCTCATCCTCTGAAGAGCAACAACGTGATCCACCTTCAAGATCGATTCGGATTGAGGATTTCGTTGACTTAGAAAACATGTAGAACCTTACCCTCGTTAAAGACTTGTAGTTATTTAGCTTCCTCCACTCCACTAGGGGCAAAGGAGGTCGTCGTTGTGTCGAGGATGAAGTTGAAGTTGTTTTGAGGTTTATGCAGTGAAGTCTTTATAGGCTTTGCTCAACCAAAATACCAGAACTCTGATTCTGTTCTTGAGAGATTTGACCATATAAGGAAATCCTGTTCTGCAGCGTCCTCTGTCCCTCCGTTCTTTTGTATTTTTCTTCTCCTTCTCCTTCCTCCTCTCTACTCCACTTCCTCCTTTCTCCGTCTACTCATTTACTTATCTCCTTGTGGTCAAAGGAGGAGGTCGTTGTTTCAAGGATAAAGTTGAGGTTATTTTGAGGTTTTGCAGTCAAGTCTTTACTTTGCTCAACCAAAAAGCCAGACGAATTAATTCAGTTGAGGGACGGGGCCTGAAAATATACGTTCTTGGGAAAGAAGGAGCTGGTTAGGGGGTGCATGACCCATGTATGGACTCTGGTCCTGTTTTTGAGAGATTTTACAAAGGATTACAAAGGCGGAGCATGCCGACAGGAGACCTTTTGATCCATATCTAGGTCGGATGCGAAAAAAAAATCATATTAATAATAAAATAATAAATGAAAACTATGATAATATAAATAACATTACATATAAGGATCTACAGTGTTCTCTGTCTCCCCGTTCTTTTGTATTTTTCTTCTCCTTCTCCTTCCTCCTGTCCCCTCCACTTCCTCCTTTCTCTGTCTACTCATCTACCTATCTCCTTCGTCTCATCTACCATCCTATCTACCAATCCTTCTCCCCACCTACCAACAAGCCTATTTACCAGACATCCTACGAACCATCCGACCTGTTTATTTACCTATCTCTCTACCTATCTACCAACCAAACAGTTCATCTACTAACCAACCTACTTATCTACCTATGAAACTACTTATATAATCTATGTCTACCCACCTGTAGAACTGTTGACAACTCTACCAACCTACCAACTAACCATCCTACCGACCGACCCTGACAGACTACTACCGACAGCTGATCCACCGCGGTAGTTAACTTTCCTCCTACTTCCAAACCACATCTACTTATCTACCTACTAACCTACCGACCTACACACTCATCTACTAACCTAGATTTCGAACTTTTCCTGGCCGGCTGCATCGTGGGAGACTCTTTGTTTGTGTCATTACCAGACACTAATTAGCCCCCCTCCCCCCACCCCCACCCGGCGAAGGCGAGATCGATATAATCCATGAGACCTATGGCCGCTGGGCTCCTGCCGAGGCAGGAGAAGGAGCAGGAGGGGGCGGAGAAGGAGGAGGACAAGGAGGAGAAAGGAGGAGGAGAAGAAGGAGGACAGAAGGAGGGGGAAGAGCAGAAGGAGGAAGAAGAGGAGAAAAGATGAAGAGGAAGGAGGAGGAAGAGGAAGGAGGAGGAAGAGGAAAGAGGAGGAAGAGGAAGGAAGGGAAGGAGGAGGAAAAGGAAGGAGTAACAGAAGGAGGAGGAAGAGCAGAAGGAGAATGAAGAGGAAAGAGGAGGAAGGGAAAGGAGGAGGAAGAGGAAGGGGGAAAAAGAGAAGGAGTATGAGGAGGAATGGGGGGAGGAGGAGGAGGAGGAGGAGGAGGAGGAGGTGAAGGAGGAGGAGGATGAGAAGGAGGAGGTGAAGGAGGAGAAGGAAGAGAAGGAAGATAAATGAGGAGAAGGAGGAGGTGGAGAAGGAGGATGATGAGGAGAAGGAGGAGGATGAGAAGGAGGAGGAGGAGGAGGAGGAGGAGGAGGAGGAGGAGGAGAAGAAGAAGGAGAAGGATGATCATGAAGAGAAGAAGGAGGATGAGTAGAAGAAGGAGGAGAAGAGGAGGAGGAGGAGAAGAAGAACAAGAAGGAGGAGGGTGAGGAGGAGGAGGAGGAGGAGGAGGAGGAGGAAGTGCCTGTCCATCGTCTTAGCATGATTATCTCACAAGATTTTTGAATCAATTTTCTTCAGATGATTAATTAAGTGAAGAACTCCTGTGACAGGCCAGGTGATGCTGAGGGGGGGGGGGAGGAGGCGGGGGGGGAGGACAGACGTGCTTCGGGAGAAGATCTGGCTCTATGGCCTTCCTCTTCTTCTTTTTCTTCTTCTATTTCTTCGTCTTCGTCTTCTTTTTCTTCTACTTCCTCTTTTTTCTTCTTCTTTTTCTTCTTCTTTTTCGTCTTATTCTTCTACTTTTTCTTCTTCTTTGTCTTATTCTCCTACTTTTTCTTCCTCTTCGTCTTCTTCTTCTTTGTCTTCTTCTTCTTCTTCTACCTCTACTTCTTCGTCTTCTTCTTCTTTCTCTTCTTCTTCTTCTTCTTCTTCGTCTTTTTCTTCTACTTTTTCTTCATCTTCCTATTCTTCTTCTTCTGCTTCTTCTTATTTTTCTTCTGCTTCTTCTTATTCTACTTTTTCTTCATCTTCCTATTCTTTTTCTTCTTCTAGATTTTCTTCATCTTCCTATTCTTCTTCTTCTTCTTCTTTTTACACATTTCTTATTTCTTTTTCTTCTTCTTTTTACACTTCTCTTATTTCTTCTTCTTCTTCTTCTTCTTCTTTTTCCTCGTCTAAACTTTCCATTATCTTGGACATCTCACTACTTCTTCTTCTTCTTCTTCTTTTCTTCTTCTTCTTCTTCTTTTACTTCTTCATCTAAATTTTCTGTCATGTAAGATATCTCAATACTTCTTTTTCTTCCTTTTCTTGCTCCATTTCTCCTTTTTTCTCTGCTACTTTTCCTTCTTCTTCCTCTATTTTTCTCTTTTGTTATTTTTTCCTCTGTTTCTTCCCCTCCTCCTCCTCCTCCTCCTCCTTCCTCTCATTCTTCTTCTATTTCTTGTTTTTGTTCTTTTTCCTTCGTTTCTTTTTCTTTTCTTCTTCTTCTTCCTTCTCCATTGCAACTTCTGCGTCTTTACATCACAAGGAATCCTACAATTTTTTATATTAGAAAAAAAAAAAAAAAAAAAAGTAAATAAATAAATAAAATAAATAAAAATAAAATAAAAATAAATAAATAGCTAAATAAACAAATAAATAAATAAAAATAAATAGAATAAATAAATTAACGTTTTACATAACGTGTGGTTCTTTTCCTTTCATTCCATCTGTCGCCAGGCAATTTTATTCACCTCTTAAGTAAGGAAGGGACAAAATAAAGAAAAAAACAAACAATAAACAGATAACTAGAGATAAACAAAAGCCTGAGATACATTTCTTCACTAACTGTCCTTAACCTAATTCTTCTCTATCTCCCTCTCCCTCCCTCCCTCCTCCCTCCTTCTCTCCCTCCTCCCTCCCGACCGCACCCATTCTCCCTCTCACCTCCTCTCACTATCTCCCTCCCATCCACCCTTCTTCCTCTCTCTCTCTCTCTCACTTTTCCTCTCTCGTTTCGTTATTACTTTTCAATCTTCACATTTTCCCTGTCCATTCCTATTCCCCTTCCTTTACTCCCTCAATCTCTCCTTCTCCTCTCTGCAGTTATCTCTTATCTCTCTCTTTCTCTCTCTCTCTCTTTCTCTTCCTCACCCATTCTACTATCCCATCTCTCTCCATCTCCACCAAACCTCTCTCTCTCTCTTATGAACTCTCCCTCATTCCTTCCCTCCATCTCTCCCTCCATACTCTCCTCCACATTCACCAATTCCAAGCTATTTTAGAACTCCATTTAGAGTGATGACGTCATACCTTCTCATGACGTCACACCCGCTCGTGACGACGTCACACTTGACAGTGACGTCTCACCTCGTGATAATATAATTGAATAGGTGAAACAACTTTTCTGAAATATGCTATTATTTCATTTACAGGGACGCTGATCTTTGTCCATTTGTCCAATATAATTATCTTACCTCCATCTTGCTCCTCCCTCCTTCCCTCCTTCCCCTCCATTTCCTTCTTCTCTCCTTTCTTCTATAAATCTTTTGCCAAGGGCAGATACTTCACAGGATTTCTTCACACACACGCTCGGTGGCGGATTGGTAAAGCACTGGCCTCACAAGCCAGAGAACCGGGGTTCGATTCCCCGTTCGGGCGGAGATAAGTTGGGTTTGTCTCCTTTCACGTGTAGCCCCTGTTCACCTAGCAGCGAGTAGGTACGGGACGTTAGTCAAGGAGTTGTGACCTTGCTGTCCCGGTGTGTGGTGTGTGAGTGGTCTCAGACCTACCCAGAGATCGGCTAATAATAAGGAGCTCTGAGCTCACTGCCGTAGGGTGGTGTCTGGCTGTCTCGACAGAGACTGCAGCAGATCCGAGGTGAATACACACACACACACACACACACACACACACACACACACACAAACACAAACGCACGCACACACACACACACGCACACACACACACACACACGCACGCATACACACACAGCGCAGTGGTAGCGTCCGCGGCCGCCACTACGGCGGTCCGGGTTCGAATCCCACCCAAGGCTAGAAGTAATTTCAGTATTTCTGCGCTGCTAGTAGTTACTCCCACTCTCGAGGGCGAGGAGTTGGGTGTGTGTGTGTGTATGCATGTAAGGTCACAGTATTACCCATAGATCGGTCATACACGAGCTCTGAGCTCTCTTCCGGAAGGGAAATAGTTGTTGATCACGAGTCCAACACGTGATCCATGACCATGGTGAATCACGCATATTTCTGCGACAGACAGAGTTTACTGGCTACACTGCACCAGCCCTCCTCCCCCTCCCCCCGTCCCCTCCTCCCCCCCTCCCCCCCGTTCCCTCTCGTGGAAGGTACAGCGTTGTCCAAAAGTCGTTCAACGAAGCTTTCGTTGTTTCCATACTGCAAACACAAGCTTTGTTGTTGGTATTTGTATGTTATTTCATGTACAAAAAGTACCTTGTCCTGCAAAGTAGATACTATGCACAGAATGATGATAATAATAATAATAATAATAATAATAATAATAATAATAATAATAATAATAATATTAATGATAATAATAATATAATAATAATAATAATGATGATGATGATGATGATGGTGATGATGATGATAATAATAAAAATAATGATAATGATGATATTGATAATAATAATAATAATAATAATAATAATAATGATAATAATAATAATAATAATAATAATGATAATAATAATAATGGTAATAGTAATGATAATAATAGTGTGTAGAAATAATCGAAATCTGAAACCGTTGCATGACGTCACAACTTAAGGCCAGCCGATCAAAATAAAGGGCGACATGACGTCACGACTGAAAACCAGCCAATCAGAAGAAAAGGCTACAACAGAGAAGAATTGTCGAATACAATTAAACAGAATGTTAAGTCATTGTTTTTGTTTTTAGTGTTTGTCTCTATTTTCGGTGTATTTTGTATTTCGTGTTTTCGTAAATAAATATGTTAGTTGTCTTTGTTTTTACTGTAAAAAAAAAAAAAAGAAAAAAAAAAAAAAAGACCTCTGACTTAGAGAATAGAAACGCTGGTTACTGACGATAGCCGAATAAAACCTTAAAGTGTTAACCAGAATAAAGACTACCAACAGTCGCTCTAAGTGTTCCAACAACTGAGCGGAATAGCTTGGTTAAAAAAAGAAAAAGAAGAAAAAAAAAAAAAAAAAAAAAAAAAAAAAAAAGAGGGTGGTGTGTGTGGGAGGGGGGGAGAGGTGATGTCTCCCCCTCCCCCCTCCCACCCCGTGTCGCCGGCCTGGTCCCTCCCCTCCCTCCCTCCCTCCCACTACCTGGCTGATAAGGACCTTTTCCTACTCCCTGTGGTACTGCAGAGAAACCACGTGACTTGCAGCTCCTCCGTCTCGTGGTCGAATTTCATCTTATTTCCATATATGTTCAACACACACACACACACACACACACACACACACACACACACACACACACACACACACACACACACACACACACATATATATATATATATATATTTATATATATATATATATATACATACATACATATACCAAGGCTTTTTCCCCCTTACCAGGGGGGTAGCCAAAAAGGAAAAGGCATAAAATCGTTCCCACCCATTTCATCCCTATATACACTCCACACCCCTCCCACCCTTCCTCTCATCTGAGCACCTCCTGGATGACGGGTCATCCCTGCACCCTGCCCACCGCCCTGGGTCAGAAGCAGTGTCGCAAGACACAGTACATCCACAGCAAGGCCGCTTCATTTAATCGGCGACCCCCCCTCTCCGTCCCCCTTTGCATATAAGGCGAGGACGGGGAGAAATCCCTTCGGGCTGCGTCAAAATTTACTCACACATACTACCCACCCCCCCACCCCCCCCGCCCATTCCCCCACAGGCAGTCACACCACCATCCATATACAACCATTCTCCACACACCCCTGTCTTCCGTCCTCTCCCTTCCTTCCTCAACAGACATTCCCCTCTTCCCCAAAGCCCCCTACCCCCCATCCATCCACCTCATCCTAGGACGTCCCCTCATGTTCACTCCCTCCACATCTGCCTTCCATACCTCTTTTACTAGTCTTTCTTCACTCATTCTTTCCATGTGTCCAAACCATCCTAATATTCTTTCATCAACCCTATCTCCCAAATCCTTTTTCACCCCTGTTCTCCTCCTCACCTCCTCATTTTCTCATATATATATATATAGCGTATTGGTTTAAGTCACTGTAACTTTGTTACGGGTTAGCTGGGTTCGAGTCCTCGGGTCGTCCACGTTTCAATTTCCAACGGATGCCTCCATCGAGCGATTCTTCATTCTCGATTGCGATGGCATGGAATTAAGTTATTTGTAGTTGAAAAAAGATATATATATATATATATATATATAAATATATATATACATATATATGTATATATATGTATATACATATATATATGTGTGTATGTGTGTATATATGTGTATATATGTATATATATATATAGAGAGAGAGAATACACACATATATATCTATGTATATACATGCATGTATTCATTATATATTTGGGCAGGATATTTTCTCTCAAACAAATTTGATTAAAAGTTTTGTCATATTCATGATTGGAGAATTTCTTGTTTGCTTTTTCTATTTGTCTGAAGACAATTTCTCCTTCCAAAGATAATTTATTTGGAATGAAACACGGAAACATCCAAAATCAACTTCGTTTGAAAGAAAAAATAATCTCAGACAAAAAGAAAAAAAAATAGATAAAAAATAGATGAACAAATAAATAAATAAAAAGAAGCAGACAATAATTTCTGCAATCATAAATTTTCAATAACTTTTAATCAAACGCACACACAAACACACACACACACACACACGTCACCTCATTTCAATCACTCATCTGTCTTGAGTGCTCACAAGCCAACCTGAGTGACATTTTACTGTTAATACATATATATATAATATATATATATATATATATATATATATATATATATATATATATATATATATATGTATATATATGTGTATATATATATATGTATATATATATATATATATATACATATATATATAATTCACAGGAACACGTGACAATATAATTTGCAGTTAAAACCACTGGGAAATAAGAAACTTAGTCCGAACGTTTTCGTCTATTTAAGAGATCTTCAGGGAATACAAAGTAACAGACACATAGATGCATGTATACACCAAAAGCAATAGACGAGGTAGGGAACATGGTAAGGTCACACAAGATATTCCATTACCAGGTCGAGAGATGTTTCACACTAATGGACATTTGATCAACATATGGACATTTGATCAACATATGGACATTTGATCACATATGACGTTAGATCTCTACAGGCCTGGTAATACATGGAGAATATTCTACAACTTTCTAGACACAAGTAGAATACACCACTTTGAAAAAGCATACCTGCGAAACTAGTCAGGAATAAATTCAGACTAAGACTCCTGTGTTTCCTACTCCACTTACATCATATATACATATATATATATATACACATATACATAAACAAATAAAAATATATAACTCTGAGATCAGACGAAACTTAAATACTTGTGTCAAATTGGTCTAAATATGGAGATCTGCATCTTCACACGAATCATTAAAAAAAAAAAAAAAATGTGGATGAGGAGGAGGAGGAGAAGGAGGAAGAGGAGGAGTTTCTTGCCCGATAAAGAAATTAACGAGATATGAAATCCGAAACCAATTAATACACAACGTTCTGAGACAATGAAGATTCGAATAACCAATCTTCCTTTCCCAAAGGAAAAAAAAAAAAAAATTATAGAAGGCCATTCCACCTTAACTCGTCTAGTATCATGATATTCAACTTTGACACTCATATATATATATACACACACACATATATATATATATATATATATATATATATGTATATATAAAACATAATGTAAGGAGACTACGCCAGGAGGCGCGTAGCTGCGGCCGAAGGCGTCATTTGTCCCCAGTGTGCTCAGGGGGCTGTTGGGCAGGTCACAGTCACTGGTGGGAATCGGAGACAAGTGCGGGATTCGAACTCACAACTAAAGGAATGTGAGTCCAGCACCCTTCATATTACGTCATCAAACACACACACACACACACACACACGCACACACACACATACACACACACACACACACACACACACACACACACACACACACACACACACACACACACACACACACACACACACACACACACACACACACACACACACACACACACACACACACACACACACACACAAGTGCCCAGTGGTTAGAGTTTCCGGCCGCCACTACGGCGGTTCGGGTTCAAATTCCGCCCAGGGCTGAAATTATTTTAGTATCGCTGCGCTGCGAGTTGTTACTCCAATTCTCGTGGGCGGGGAGTTGTATGTGTGTGTGTGTGTGTGTGTGTGTGTGTGTGTGTGTGTGTGTGTGTGTGTGTGTGTGTGTGTGTGTGTGTGTGTGTGTGTGTGTAAGGTCACAGCATTACCCATAGATCGGTTATATATGAACTCTGAGCTCTCTTCCGGGAGGGAAATAGTTGTCGATCACGAGTCCAACACGTGGTCCATGACCATGGTGAATCACACACAAACACACACACACACACGGCCTGGTAACAGTGACAGTGATGACGACGATGATGATGACGATGATGATGACAATGATACCTTGTGATATTCAATATATAATACAATGATTTGATATATATTATGGGGAAAAGGAAAAGAAGGGACGGAAGAGGAAGTAGAGGAGGAAGAGGAAGTTGAGGAGGAAGAGGAGGAAGGAGGAAGAGGAGGAAGAGGAGGTAGAGGAGGAAGAGGAGAAGGAGGAGGAGGGTCAGAGGGAAAATATTGTGAGGGAATAATTGAACTGGGGAAGAAAGATGGAAGATAGAGGGAATTAGTAACGGAAAAGAAAAGAAGAAAGAAAGAAAGAAAGAGGATTAAAAAACGAAACGAGAATAAGTTATATGAACCGTGGAAGCAGATGGCTGGGTTTTGGGACTGAAGGGACTTAGCTGATTAAGGAAACGAAGAGGAAGAGAAGAGGAAGGGAAGAGGAAGAGGAAGGGGAAGGGAAGAGGAAGGGATACGGGAGAGGAAGGGAAAAGGAAGGGAAGGGGAAAGGAAGAAGAAGGGAAGTGAAAGGGAAGAGGAAGGGAGGAGGGAGGGAAGAGGAAAGGGAAAGGAAGGGAAGAGGGAGGGAAGAGGAAGAGAAGAGGAGGGGAATAGGAAGGGAAGAGGAAGGGAAGAGGAAAGGGAGAGGAAGGGGAGAGGAAAGGAAGATGAAGGGAAGAGGAAAGGTAGAGGAAGGGGAGAGGAAGGGAAGGGGAAGGGAAGAGGAAAGGGAGAGGAAGGGAAGGGGAAGGGAAGAGGAGGGGATTAGGAAGGGAAGAGGAAGAGAAGAGGAAAGGGAGAGGAAGGGGAGAGGAAAGGAAGAGGAAGGGAAGAGGAAAGGTAGAGGAAGGGGAGAGGAAGGGAAGGGGAAGGGAAGAGGAAAGGGAGAGGAAGGGAAGGGGAAGGGAAGAGGAGGGGATTAGGAAGGGAAGGGGGAAGGAAGAAGAAGGGAAGTGAAAGGGAAGAGGAAGAGGAAAGGAAAGGGAAGGGGAAGGGAAGAGGAAGGGAAAAAGAAAGGGAGAGGAAGGGAAGAGGGAAAGAGGAGGAAGGGAAGATAAAGGGAAGGGGAAGGGAAAAGGAAGGGGAGGGGAAGGGGAAGGGAAGGGAAGGGAAGGAGAAGGGAAATGGAAGAGAAAGGGAAGGGGGATGGAAAAGGAGAAAGAGATAAAGGAAGGAAAGGGAAGAGACAGAGAGGAAGGAGACTGAAGAAAAGGAGAAGGAAGATGAGGAAAAGAAAAAGGAGGAGACGAAAGAGGAGGAAAAGGAGGAGGAGAAGGAACTAAGAAGAAAAGGAAAGAAGAAAGAGAGAAAATGTGAAGA
The DNA here is from genome assembly GCF_046742065.1 of Oratosquilla oratoria. Taxonomy (NCBI): domain Eukaryota; kingdom Metazoa; phylum Arthropoda; class Malacostraca; order Stomatopoda; family Squillidae; genus Oratosquilla; species Oratosquilla oratoria. Next base: position 13,561,843 of record NC_134785.1, read on the forward strand.
CCACATTTTTTTTTTTTTTTTTTTTTATTTTTTTTTTTTTTTTAGTGATAAAAACGTCTCCTCTTTGAGAAGTTACTTATTTTCTTTTAGTTGATTATGATCACTGGGTGTGATTCACCATGGTTTTGGATCACGTGTTGGACTCGTGGTCAACAGCTATTTCCCTCCCGATCGAGAGCTCAGAGCTCATGCTATATGACCGATCTATGGGTAATACTGTGACCTTACACACACACACACACACACACACACACACACACACACACACACACACACAACTCTCCGCCCATGAGAGCTGGAGTAACGACTCGCAGCGCAGTGATTCTGAAATTATTTCAATCCTGGGTGGGATTCGAACCCGGACTGCCGTAGTGGTGGTCAGGATATCTACCAATTGAGCCATCGAGTCGTGTGTGTGTGTGTGTGTGTGTGTGTGTGTGTGTGTGTGTGTGTGTGTTTTGTGTGTGTTTTGTGTGTGTGTGTTTTGTGTGTGTGTGTGTGTGTGTGTGTGTGTGTGTGTGTGTGTGTGTGTGTGTGTGTGTGTGTGTGTGTGTGTGTGTGTGTGTGTGTGTGTGTGTGTGAGTGTATGTGTCCCTCACGGTCTGGGTCGAAGCCATTAAGAGTTTTGAGCGGAAACTTAGTTTTGTGAAAGTCGCGTCTTGAAAAACGCTAAGATGCCACAATTAACCGGCGTCTACCACAACAACCCCTCCTCTTCTTCCTTTTCTTTTTCCTTCTCGTCCTCCTCCCTTTCCTTTTCGTCCTCCTCCTCCTCTTCTTCTTCTTCCTCCTCCTCTTCTTCCCTTTCCTCCTCCCTTTCCTCTTCTTCCTCCTCCTCCACTTCTCTCTCTCTCTCCTACCCCGTCTTCCCCTCCCAAATCCTCTCCCGACTTTCATCTCTGTTAAGCTCAATGCATTTGGGAGAGAGGATTCTCTCTCTATCTCTATCTCTCTCTCTCTCACACACACACACGCATACACACAATCTCATACTCTTTCTGTGTCTCTCACTCTCTCACACACACATACACAGTTTCACACTCTTTCTATCTCTATTCATCTTTCTTTCTCACTTTCCTTCTCAGATTTTCTCTCTTTCTGTCTCTCTTACACACACTTTCCCTCTCTTTTACTCTCTAGCCCTCTCTCTCTCTCTCTCTTTCTCTCTCTCTCAGACACATACAGTCTTCCATTCTTTCTATCTCTATTCATCTTTCTCTCTCACTTTCCTTCTTTCTCTGATTTTCTCTCTTTCTGTCTCTCTTTCACACACTTTCCCTCTCTTTTACTCTCTAGCCCTCTCTCTTTCTCTCTCTATTTTTCGAGAAATAATCCCTATCATAACTACTTTAGCCCATTTTATTCGTTTAGTTCGCAGATGTCTGTTTGACGCCAACCAATTTTATTAGGATAACCTCAAATCCGATTAAGATAGAATAGCTCAGTTCAGCTGAAATTTTTCCTTTTTCCCCGAATTAATCTTAAAAAAAAAAAAAAAAAAATCCGTCGATCTCGAAAAATCTCAAACTCGTAATGTCTTATCATTTTTTTTTTCTTCCTTTTTTACTTAGGTCGAGGATTATCTCTGAAGATGAGCTCATGAGGAGGACTGATAAGGGTTCCGCCTTGTATGAGGGCGAGGTCACTCTAGGGTGACCCCTTTAAGGGTCAGTGCACGAGAATGATTAAGTCGGATGACTTAGAAGATGATCAGACCGCGCGTGTGTATGTATGTACGTATATATATATATATATATATATATATATATATATATATATATGTGTGTGTGTGTGTGTGTGTGTGTGTGTGTGTGTGTGTGTGTGTGTGTGTGTGTGTGTGTTTGTGTGTGTGTGTGTGCGTGCTTATGCACGTGTATGTATGTGTGTGTGTGTTTATGTATGTGTATGTGTGTGTGTTGTATGTTTATGCATGTGTATGTGTGTGTGTGTTGTGTGTTTATGCACGTGTATGTGTGTTTATGCACGTATATGTGTGTTTATACACGTGTATGAGTGTTTTTGCACATGTATGTGTGAGTGTGTGTGTGTGTGTGTGTTTATGTACGTGTATGTGTGTGTGTTGTGTGTGTTTATGCACGTAAATGTGTGTCTTTATGCATGTGTGTATGTGTTTATGCACGTGTATGTGTGTGTGTGTGTGCGTGTGCTTATGCATGTGTATGTGTGTATGTTGTGTGTTTATGCACGTGAATATGTGTGTGTGTTGTGTGTTTATGCACGTGTATGTGTGTTTATGCACGTGTATGTGTGTTTTTGCACATGTATGTGTGTGTGTGTGTTTATGTACGTGTATGTGTGTGTGTTGTGTGTGTTTATGCACGTATATGTGTGTGTTTATGCACGTGTGTATGTGTTTATGCACGTGTATGTGTGCTTATGCATGTGTATGTGTATTTATGCACGTGTATGTGTGTGTGTGTGTATTTATGCACGTGTATGTGTGTGTGTGTGATTATACATGTGTATGTGCGTGTGTTGTGTGTTTATGCACGGGTATGTGTGTGTGTGTGTGTGTGTGTGTGTGTGTGTGTGTGTGTGTGTGTGTGTGTGTGTGTGTGTGTGTGTGTGTGTGTGTGTGTGTGTGTGTGTGTGTGTACGTGCATGTTTGTGTGATTCACCATGGTCTTGGATCACGTTGGGCTCGTGATCGACAGCTATTTCCCTCCCGAAAGAGAGCTCAGAGCTCATATATGACCAATCTGTGGGTAATGCTGTGACCGTACACGCACACACACACATCCAACTCCCCGCACACGAGAGTTGGGGTAACGACTCGCAGCGCAGCGATACTGAAATCATTTCAGCCTTGGGCGTGTGTGTATGTGTGTGTACATTAATTTACCTAAGAGTGTATGTATTACCTAACAGTACTTCATTGTAATGTACAGAAATAAAACTACACTCACAGGGTCCGGTCTCTTTGCCTTCCTTGATCAAACTTGGCTTGAAATGTATCGTTATCTTATTTGACTATTTCCTCTCTTAATCTATTCTAAAAAAAAAAAAAAAAAAAAAAAAAAAAAAAAAAAAAAAAAAAAAAAAAAAAAAAAAAAAAAAAAAAAAATTACCAGTTATGTGAACTCCTTTCGCTGATCTGAACATAGGAATCAAGTCACCCCTCTCTCTTCTTTCTTCTCACGAAGGAAGACCAAATATTTCAAACATTTCCTTATATGGTCTGTAAGCTAGGCTGACATAAGAACATAAAAAATGAAGGAAACTGCAAGAGACCATAAGGCCAATACTAGGCAGTTCCATGTACATTACCACCTCTCATCCCAAACCTATAGTTTCAGCGCTTACTACATGGTTACTAAGTCTATTCCATGCATTAAACACTCTATTGTTAAACAGGTTCTTGTATATTTCTTTCTTAAATCTAAATTTGGCCATTTCTATTGTTAATTTCTGTATTCTGACGAGGATATATAATTTTTTGTGTGTGTGGAGAGTTAAAGTGGGGCACACAAAGGATTACAAAGAGGAGCATGCCGACAGGAGACCGTTTGGTCCATAATTAGGTCGGATGCGAAAAAAATTATAATGAATAAAAAATATAATAATATAGATAATAAATAAAATGAAAAAATGCACAGGTATGGTCAAATAATAAGCAAACAGGTAAATAGTAAATAATAATATATTGACGGACAACTAATGATAAATGAAAATCAAACAAATAATAATAAACAGGCAAATCATAAAAAAACAAATAAACAAATCTAAAATAAAAGCTGCAAACTCCAATTGTGGACGATTAAGTTTCTGTTTGTGAATTTTCTCCTCTCTCTTTCCTGGAGAGTGAGTTATATATCTAATCTATTTATTTTATTTATTATTATTTATATTACTATAATTTTTTATTTATTTTTCTCCTATTTATCTATCATTATTATAATTCTTTTTCAGCAGCCGACCTAGTTGTGGACCAAAAGGTCTCCTGTCGGCATGCTCCGCCTTCGTGATCTTGCTTGATTTTTTTTTTTTTTTTTTTTTTTTTTTTTTACAATACTCGTTAGTCCTTGGTCTTGTCTTTTCGTTCTCGTTAATATTTTACTTTTTAATTTTTTTATTTTATTTTATCGAGTGAGCGTTTGTTTTAAGAATGGAGGCCGATAACTCGATGAAGATGACATCAAAAAGTCAGCTGGAGAAAAGGAAATAGAAAGGAAGACCGGATGGGGAGGGTGACTGCATGGGAGAGTTCTCTCGTGGAACTATTGTAAGTGGATAACTAAACTCATACACAAGCACACACACACACACACACACACACACACACACACACACACACACACACACACACACACACACACACTCGTGGCGCAGTGGTAGAGATCAAGGCTGCCACTACAAAGGTCCGGGTTCGAATCCCGTCTAGGGCTGAAATAATTTCAGTATCGCTGCGCTGTGGCTTGTTTTTCCAACTCTCGTGGGCGGGGAGTTGGTTGTGTGTGTGTGCGTGTAAGGTCACATCATTACCCATAGATCGGTCATATATGAGCTCTGAGCTCTCTTTCGGGAGAGAAATAGCTGTCGATCACGAGTCCAACACGTGATCCAGGTATGATGAATTGGAGATGAGGAGACGGGTTCCCACGAGCGTTGCTCCTTTCCTGTATACTACAAGTCGGTAAATACAATTGCGAACACACACACACACACACACACACACACACACACACACACACACACACACACACACACACACACACACACACACACACACACACACACACGGCGCGGTTGATAGAGTACCAGATTGTTGGTACGGTGGTGTCAGCGGTACCTGGTTCGAATCCTGCCCAGGGCTGAAATTATTTCAGTATCGCTGTGTATGTGTGTGCGTGTAAGGTCATAGCATTACCCATAGATCGGACATACGAGCTTTGAGCTCTCTTCCGGAAGGAAAATAGATGTCGATCACGAGTCCAACACGTGATCCAGGTATGATGAATTGGAGATGAGGAGACGGGTTCCCACGAGCGTTGCTCCTTTCCTGTATACTACAAGTCGGTAAATACAATTGCGAACACACACACACACACACACACACACACACACACACACACACACACACGGCGCGGTTGATAGAGTACCAGACTGTTGTTACGGTGGTGCCAGCCGTACCTGGTTCGAATCCTGCCCAGGGCTGAAATTATTTCAGTATCGCTGCGCTTCGAGTCGTTACTACAACTCTCGTGGGCGGGGAGTTGGATGTGTGTGTGCGTGTAAGGTCATAGCATTCCCCATAGATCGGTCATACGAGCTCCGAGCTCTCTTCCGGGAGGGAAATAGCTGTCGATCACGAGTCCAGCACGTGATCCAAAGACCAAGGGAAAGACCAAGTGAATACACGCACACACACACACGTCTCTCTCTCTCTCTCTCATGTCCTTGAAGCAACGGTAAGCTGTTAGTTCCTAAACACTAGTTATGGACCAAAAGGTCTCCTGTCGGCATGCTCCGCCTTTGTAATCCTTTGTAACATCAAACTGAGCAGCCTTCGGCGCCACGACTCAGCTACAATAAGAGATTTCAGCGAAGCAACAAGTGGCCAAAAGGAGAAGAAGAGGAAGGAGGAGGAGGAGGAGGAGGAGGAGGAAGAGGAGAGAGTGGAGTATGAGGAAAAGGAAACTGAGGAGGAGTTGGTGGAGGAAGTGGAGGAGGAGGAGGATGAAGAGGAGGAAGAGTTAGAGGAGGAAGAGTTAGAGGAGGAAGAGGAGGAGGAAAAGGGCAAGGATGAGGAGGAGAAGGAAAATAGGTAGGAGAAGGAAAATGATAAGGAGGAGGAGAAGGAGGAGGAGAGTAGGATGTGAGGATGAAGATGACAAAGAAAAGGAAATATATGAGGAAGAAAAAACGAACGATGGAGAGGAGGAGGAGGAGAGAGAGGAGGAAGAAGAGAAGGAGAGGAAGGAGGAAAAGGAGGAAGAGGTGGAAGAGGACGAGGAAGAGGAAGAGGAGGAGAGTCTGTCGTCAATCTTTCTTTAGGTCTTTGAGTTCATGGTCGGACTTAAGAACTGACTCGAAGTCTTGTCGTTTGAAGAAGAAAATCTTCTTTTGTGACGTCATTTCGTTGGACAAATTCTAGTTTCTAAGTGAAGTCATTAGGTCTTCATTTGACATCATATTGTTAGTGGAAAACTCAAATATTATTTTCAAGTTAAAAATATAAAAATCCATTTTTATGTCGTGGAGTTAAACACCCCAAAATGACGTCATGTCGATGAGAAAGAGTCTATTTCGACTCCATGTCGTTCGATATTACGTCATGTCGCCGGAAAAAAAAAACAGAATGACGTCATGTCGTTAGAGAAAAAATCTATCAGCCCTCATGGCATCTAGCAAATTATCTTTTTTCTATATAAGATTTACATCCATTTAGAAAAAATAAAACAAGAAGAACATTCATCTTTAGTGTTTTACCTCTCCAAGCTTACGGAACCATGGATGAAAAGAGGGAGAAGAATGATGATGGAATTGGTGAGGAGGGGGGGGGGCGCTCCAAGACGAGGGCTTGTCCAATGGACTTCCCAAAGTAATTCCAACTTACTCCGTCACTCACTTCTCCCTCTCCCTACTCTCCCACTCCCTATGTCTCTCTTCTCCCCCCTCCCTTTTTACTTTCTTCTACCTCCCGCCCTTACACCAACTGTCATCTCACATCTGGTCTCAGCTTATAACAAAATGTTCTTAGGTACAATCACGGTGTTTTGACAATTAACATACGTATACACATCCTCCGTGTGTGTGTGTGTGTGTGTGTGTGTGTGTGTGTGTGTGTGTGTGTGTGTGTGTGTGTGTGTGTATCTACTTACCTAGTTGTATTCTACGGGAAGGGGAACTAGGCTCGTGGTGTCCCGTCTTTGTATCTTGCAACATGTAGTTTGCTCTTAAATTCATGTACGGTCTTTGCACACACTATTGTTTCGTCCAATTTGTTCCAGATACCCACCACTCTGTGTGTGTGTGTGTGTGTGTGTGTGTGTGTGTGTGTGTGTGTGTGTGTGTGTGTGTATGTATGTGTGTATGTGTGTGCGCCTGTGTGTGTGTGTGTGAACACATAATTGCCCAACTATCATCTACAGAATGCATCTTGCAATTTCCTTCCTTTGTCGTTAATTTCAAAATTATTTGGACACTCACTATCAGACACAACCATACACGTATACATATTCTGATCCTATGTCTGATTCCACTCATAAACCTTTTAAAATACCATCTGCTCTATCTAGATATCTATAAACACGTTTTTTATGTTCATCATATTTTCTGACTTGTTAGTTCTAGACAGTCTTTGATGGGAGTGATGTTGTTTAGTACATAAAGGAGCATTTTAAATGAGAAGTTCAAACTGTACTACAATTCAGCAACTGGAAGTCTGCCTTTACTCTGAGCTGCGTCGCCTGTGTTGCCTGTGTCGACTACGTCATCTGCGTCACCTGTGTTGCCTGTGTCACCCGTGTTGCCTGCGTCACCTGTGTTGCCTGTGTCGCCTGCGTCACCTGTGTCCTCTGCGTCACTTGTGTCGCCTGTGTCCTCTATGTCACTTGTGTTGCCTGTGTCGCCTGCGTCACCTGTGTTGCCTGTGTCGCCTGCGTCACCTGTGTCCTCTGCGTCACTTGTGTCGCCTGTGTCCTCTATGTCATTTGTGTTGCCTGTGTCGTTTGCGTCACCTGTGTTGCCTGTGTCGCCTGCGTCACCTGTGTCCTCTGCGTCACTTGTGTCGCCTGTGTCCTCTGTGTCACTTGTGTTGCCTGTGTCGCCTGCGTCACCTGTGTTGCCTGTGTCGCCTATGCCTCAGTTTGTGAGGAACCTTTCCCCCAATTAATAATAATAATAAGCAGTTTTCCAACAACACACAAGTGGCTAAATGAGGAATTTCCTCCCCTTTTCCCTACAAAGAATAGTTAATTAGACAATTGCCTCCACACACAAGCCACCATGTAAAGAATCCCCCCCACCAAAATAATGATAATTAACCAAATTACTCCCCACAAGCGACTATGTAGAGAACGTCCTCTTCCCCCCCAAGAACAGCTAATTAGGCAATTTCCTCCCCACAGACGAGCACGGGGAGAATATCCCCCCTCCCCCATCACCCAATCCTGCATTTCAATGGAACCTTTATTGTATCTTTCTTTCATCACCACTTGACCAAATCTCGTCCCAAACAACCAATTAAGCGATTTCCGCCCTCTCCTCCCAATACATATGCTCATTATGAATAATCTCCCCCCCGCCCCCGCCCCCCTTCGGGGATGGTTTGGGTGAGGGAGGAGTGGGGTGGAAGAAACTGGGGGGATTATCATCATCATCATTATTATTATTATCATTATTATAATTATTATAATCAATTATTATTATTATTGGACGGGGGAATGGGGGTGAGGTAGTGTGTGTGAGCAAAAATTTTGACGCAGCCCGAAGGGATTTCTCCCCGTCCTCTCCTTTATATGGGGGGACGGAGAGGGGGGGTCGCCGATTTAATGAAGCGGCCTTGCTGTGGATGTGCTGTGTCCTGCGTCACTGCTTCTGACCCAGGGCAGTGGACAGGGTGCAGGGATGACCCGTCATCTAGGAGGTGCTAAGATGGGAGGGAGGGTGGAGGGGTGTGGAATGTTTTCGGGGATGAAATGGGTGGGAATGTTTTTGTGCCTTGTCCTTTTTGGCTACCCCCCTGGTAAGGGGAAAAAAAGCCTTGGTATATGTATGTATGTATGTATGTATGTATGTATGTATGTATTATTATTATTATTATTATTATTATTATTATTATCATTACTATTATTATTATTATTATTATTATTATTATTATTATCATTATTATTATCATTACTATTATTATTATTATTATTATTATCATTATTATTATTATCTTTATTGTCATTATTATTTAGGTTTGCGATGTATTCCGTGGTATGTCTTGGATCTCTTTTTGGTTTCAAATTACAGATATTTAAAAAAAAAAAAAAAAACGAAAAAAAAATATATATATATATATATATATATATATATATATATATATATATATATATATATATATATATATATATATATATATATATATATACCAGACACTATATGGGCATAATCTCTTAACAAGGACGCTGCTATGCAACATATTCTCAAGAAATTAACAACCCTTCTTCAGGGTTCTCAAGCCCACTGAAGGGCTTCCGTCTCCTGAAGGTAATGAGTCTTCAAACGGCGACGGGAGCTTCTCCTAAGCCGAAAAGATCACCTTTATTATCTTCGTCAGGAGCTAATAATAAGCATCAAGGAGGTTGAGAGCCACGGACGTGGCTTCAAGCATCCATCTCACTTTTCCCTATCCCCACTCCTCTGGGGGTAGTCGCCTGCCTAGGCTATCCGAACACTGAGGGCAGTGGGAACGTGAGAACATAAGAATGTAGGTGACTGCAGGAGACCCTAAGGCCTACACTTGGTAGTTCCATGTCTATTAGCAACTATCATCCCCCATTCATAAACTCATCTCAACTTCTCTTCAAACAGCCAGTAGTTTCAGCGTTCGCTTTCGGTAACCAGCCTATTTGTGAACCAGTTCTGGTCTATTTCCTTCTTAAATCTAAAGGACTCCAAATGTGACCTCATTTCCTTGATGGTCGGGTCACCATCCAGCACTAAGACAGCGTCAATAAAAAAAAAAAAAAAAAAAAAAAAAAAAAAAAAAAAAAAAAAAAAAAAAAAAAAAAAAAAAAAATTCTGCCCTCCCACCTTTCTGCCTTCCACTTCTCCTCTTTTTCCTCCTCCTTCCCCTACTCCTCCTCCATATTCTTACCTCCCTCCCTTCATCCTCTTTCTCCTCTGCTCATCTCTTCCCTCCTCCTTCACATTTTTTCTCCCTTCCTTCATCCTCTTTTTCCTCCTCCTCCTCTCCCCTGTTCTTCTCTTCCCTCCTCCCCCTCCACCTTTTCTCCTCCTTCTCCTCTCCTGCTTTCCTCCTCCTCCTCCCTCCTTTTCTTCTCCCCTCTTCTTCCCCTCCTTCTCCCCTTGTTCTTCTCCTCTACTTTCCTCCTCCTCTTCCTCCTCCCCCCTGTTCTCCTCCTACTACCCCTTGTTCTTATCCTCCTCTTCCTCCCCTTGCTCTTCTCCTCTCCCTTCCTCCTCCTCCTCCCCCTGTTCTCCTCCTATTACCCCCTGTTCTTATCCTTCTCCTCCTCTTCTTCTTCCCCTCCTCCTCCTCTCCCTTCCTCCTTCTCCTCCTGTTCTCCTCCTACTATCCCCTGTTCTTATCCTCCTCCTCCTACTCCTCCCCTTGCTCTTCTCCTCCCCCTTCCTCCCCCTCCTCCTCCTGTTCTCCTCCTACTACCCCCTGTTCTTATCCTCCTCTTCCTCCTCCTCCTCCTCTTCTTCCCCTCATCCCCTTAGTAATTGACTTCGGGATATAGGGTTCACTGCCTGTCACTCACGGGGGACACTTCGACGACCCGAAGAAATCCCACGAACTCGGAGCGAGGAGTTCGAGAGGCGGAGGGACGAGTTGAGAGACCCGCAAATCCATTCATCTATCCATCAGTCAATCATTCAATCAGTCAACCAAAGGAGGAAGACGGGGGAATCCACACTGACCAGGGTGATTTCAATTTGTCCGATTCGGACCTAAGCTTTCATCCATCCATCCATCCATCCATCAATCCGTCAAAGAGTCTTCGGCTCACAGAGGTCACAAAGGAATCTCCGTCACTTGGATACATCAATTCATGTTCACCTTTACCCTATATACTTGGATAGCCAGTGACAGTGGCACACTTGTCATACATACTTCTGAGTAACACAAAACGATTTTATTCAGTTTCAATGGTGTCCATAGGCTTGAGTGTCTAAGACTATTGCCCGTGATAGGTCGCCTCCCCAGGGGACAGATGATTCAAATGATTAGGGTAAGGGAAGTGGGGGGGGGGTCCATACCCACAGCCATAGATAATGTTATTCTTCCGCAGACCATTAACGGCCATTAGAATGCTATGGTGTCTTCGCCTTCGATATGGCAGAAGGGACTATGGGGAAAGTTAGAACTTTATGCTTTATATACATATATATATATATATATATATATATATATACACGCACACACACAGTGAGGAAACAATGTCTGCAAAAAAATACAAGAATTTAAGAATAACCTCGATACTGAAAGATACAAAGACGGGTCACTACGAGCATAGCTCTCTTCCCACAATATACAACTAGGTAAATACTCACACACACACACACACACACACACACACACACACACACACACACACACACATATATATACATATATATATATATATATACATACATATATATATATATTCTGTTAAAAACGACAGCAAAAGAATTATTGATTAGTTTTTTCCGTGAGCTCTCAAGCTTGCGAAAAGTAGATTTTTGGTAGGGGGAAAGGGAGTAAATCAGATTTCCAAAATTCATAGGAAACACAAAAGTTATAATAGACACAAAAGTATAGTACACAATAAACACAATACAAGAAATTAATACAAGAAATACAGCAAAAAACAAAATACAAGCACAACAAAATAGTTATCAAGACGTTTCGCAGATCTTTCTGCATCCTCAGTTGAAGTGAAAAGAAAGGGAAAGGGAGCATATTTTAAATGAAATGGGAAGCACGGGGAGAAGTCACCGTGTTGCAACTGGGGGAAGTCACACGCGGGACCACAAACACTGGGAGAGATCACAAGTTGGCGGAAATGGTACTCGGGGAGGTCACTCCCGGGTTCGGCGCCAATCTGCTTCTCAGTCTTTGGGAACGACGTATGGTAGGAAGTTCTTCCCTTTCGCGGGGAATGGGGAGCCTCTGGGAAGGCTCCCCATTCCCCGCGAAAGGGAAGAACTTCCTACCATACGTCGTTCCCAAAGACTGAGAAGCAGATTGGCGCCGAACCCGGGAGTGACCTCCCCGAGTACCATTTCCGCCAACTTGTGATCTCTCCCAGTGTTTGTGGTCCTGCGTGTGACTTCCCCCAGTTGCAACACGGTGACTTCTCCCCGTGCTTCCCATTTCATTTAAAATATGCTCCCTTTCCCTTTCTTTTCACTTCAACTGAGGATGCAGAAAGATCTGCGAAACGTCTTGATAACTATTTTGTTGTGCTTGTATTTTGTTTTTTGCTGTATTTCTTGTATAATTTCTTGTATTGTGTTTATTGTGTACTATACTTTTGTGTATATTATAACTTTTGTGTTTCCTATGAATTTTGGAAATCTGATTTACTCCCTTTCCCCTACCAAAAATCTACTTTTCGCAAGCTTGAGAGCTCACGGAAAAAACTAATCAATAATTCTTTTGCTGTCGTTTTTAACAGAATATGCCTCAGAGAGAATCTCCTGCCACGCTTCACCAATATATATATATATATATATATATATATATATATACATGTATATATATATATATATTTTTTGGAAATAGACTCATCCACTGGGATTCGAACCCTTGCCTAGGCGGCTTACGTCTTATAATGCAAAGACCTTACTGACCATGCATTATAAGACGTAAGCCGCCTAGGCAAGGGTTCGAATCCCAGTGGATGAGTCTATTTCCAAAAATTGTCAAATGATAAAAACATAAAGGATTCGATGAAATACATTACGTAGCATGTTCTGTCCGAGTGCCCTCGGCGGAACGACTGGACCGTGAACCAAGTCGTTTCGTTTTGTAGGGTCGAGATAGCATGGTCAGTAAGGTCTTTGCATTATAAGACGTAAGCCGCCTAGGCAAGGGTTCGAATCCCAGTGGATGAGTCTATTTCCAAAAATTGTCAAATGATAAAAACACTTGTCGGAAGACTAACCTGCATAAAGGATTCGATGAAATACATTACGTAGCATGTTCTGTCCGAGTGCCCTCGGCGGAACGACTGGACCGTGAACCAAGTCGTTTCGTTTTGTAGGGTCGAGATAGCATGGTCAGTAAGGTCTTTGCATTATAAGACGTAAGCCGCCTAGGCAAGGGTTCGAATCCCAGTGGATGAGTCTATTTCCAAAAATTGTCAAATGATAAAAAAAAATATATATATATATGTATATACTGTATATATATACATTTATATATATATACATATATATTTATACATACATACATACATACATAAATATATAAATATATATATATATATATGTATATATATGCATTTATATATTTGTATATAATATATATAAATACATATATATATATATATATATATATATATATATATATATATATACATACATACATATACCAAGGCTCTTCTCCCCCTTACCAGGGGGGTAGCCAAAAAGGACAAGGCACAAAAACATTCCCACCCATTTCATCCCCGAAAACACTCCACACCCCTCCACCCTCCCTCCCATCTTAGCACCTCCTAGATGACGGGTCATCCCTGCACCCTGTCCACTGCCCTGGGTCAGAAGCAGTGTCGCAGGACACAGCACAACCACAGCAAGGCCGCTTCATTAAATCGGCGACCCCCCCCCCCCTCTCCGTACCCCCATATAAAGGAGAGGACGGGGAGAAATCCCTTCGGGCTGCGTCAAAAATTTTTGCTCACACACACTACCTCAACCCCATTCCCCCGTCCAATCCACCTCATGCATCACAACATTTTCCATATACAACCATTCTCCATTCACCCCTGTCTTCTGTCCTCTCCCGTCCTTCCTCAACCGACATTCCCCTCTTCCCCAAAGCCCCCTTCACCCCATCCATCCATCTCATCATAGGACGTCCCCTCATGTTCACTCCCTCCACATCTGCCTTCCATACCTCCTTTACTAGTCTTTCTTCACTCATTCTTTCCATGTGTCCAAACCATCCTAATACTCTTTCATCCACCCTATCTCCCAGCTCCCTTTCCACCCCTGTTCTCCTCCTCACTTCCTCATTTCTCACTCTATCTAGCCTAGTAACCCCCATCATACTTCTCAGACACTTCATCTCAAACAAATTCAAGTTCCTTCTCTCTTCCTCTCTCATGTTCCATGTTTCTGCTCCATACAGTGCTGTTGGCACAATCACTCCTTCATACAGTCTCCTCTTAGCATCCATTCCCAGATTCCTATTCCTCATTACACTTTTTAAACCACCAAGGCATTTACTCGCTTCTCTCAATCTACATTCTACCTCCACCTTCACTCCACCCCTTCCTGCCACATTTGCACCCAAATATCTAAAACTATCCACTTTCTCCAGTTGCTCTCCCTTAATGCTCACTTCCAGATTACTGCCACTTTCACCCCTTGTACATCTCATCACCTTACTTTTACCCACATTTATCTTCAGCTTTCTTCTATCACACACTCTCCCAAACTCTGTCACCAGCTTCCTCAATCCCTCCTCCGATCCTGCCACAAGCGCAGTGTCGTCCGCAAACAACAGCTGGCTCACCTCCCACTTTTCTCCATTTTCCTTAACCATCTCCAATCCCTGACCCACTACCCTTGCATTTACCTCTCGCACCACCCCATCCATGTATAAGTTGAACAGCCAGGGTGACATAACGCATCCTTGACGAAGTCCCACCTTTACCTCAAACCACTCTCTCTCTCCATTTCTAATCCTGACACAAGCTCTACTACTCTCATAAAAACTCTTGACAGCTCCCAGAAGCTTTCCTCCTATCCCGTATATCCGCATAACCTCCCACAGTGCCTTTCTGTCTACCCTGTCGTAAGCCTTTTCCAGATCCATAAAGGCCCAGAAAACATCCTTCCCCTTACCTATAGCTTTCTCACATATCTGTCCTACCACAAAAATCTGATCTACACAACCTCTACCTGTCCTAAACCCACACTGTTCCTCACCAATTACTCCCTCTGTTCCTTTCCTAATCCTCTCAATCAAGATCCTCCCATAAGCCTTCCCAACTACACTTAACAAGCTAATCCCTCTGAAACTACTACATTCACACTTGTCCCCCTTTCCCTTGTAAAGTGGAACTATACACGCACTCCTCCAGTCCTCTGGCACTCTACCTTCTCTCCAGCATATATATATATATATATATATATATATATATATATATATATATATATATATATATGTAGGCCTACATATATATATACATATGTATAGACATATATATATATATATATATATTCATATCTGTATATATAATATATATACACATATAATATATAAATATATATATATATCTACATATATATATATATATATATATTTATATATATATATACATGTAATATATAAATATATATATATATACATATATATATATGTATGTATATATCTGTATATATATATATATATATGTATCTGTATATATATATATATATATATATACATACAAGTATATATATGTATATATATATATATTATATATATACATATATGTATATACATATATATATATCATATATATATATGTATATATATGTACATATATATATATATATATATATATATACATGTACCTATATATATATATATATATATATGCATATATATTTGTATCATTTGACATTTTGGAAATAGACTCATCCGCTGGGATTCGAACCAGCGGATGAGTCTATTTCCAAAATGTCAAATGATACAAACACTTGTCGGAAGACTTGCCTGCATAAAGGATTTGATGAAATACATTACGTATCACGTTCTGTCCGAGTGCCCTCGGCGGAACGACTGGGCCGTGAACTAAGTCGTTTCGTTTTGTAGGGTCGAGATAGCGTGATCGGTAAGGCCTTTGTCTTGTAAGACGTAAGCCGCCTAGGCAAGGGTTCGAATCCCAGCGGATGAGTCTATTTCCATATGCATATAAATATATATATATATTATATATATATAATATATATACATATATATATATACATGTATACATACATATATATATATATATATATATATATATATATATATATATATGCGTGTGTGTGTGTGTGTAATTTTTACCGCATCTTTTCCTATTGTTATTTGGATGATATAAATGAAACAAACACGTACACGTGCACACACACACACACACACACACACACACACACACACACATAGGCACGAACACACACTCATGTATATATATATATATATATATATATATATATATATATATATATATATATAAATGTATATGTATGTATATATATATATGTATATAAATGTATATATATATATATATATATATATATATATATATATATATATATATATATATATATATACATATCAAGGACTACTATTACACAGGACGTGCGCACCCAGATCCCTGGGACCGCTAGCGGAGGACATTGCTTTCTTTGTAGCCTAACATCTTATATTGGACAAATATATCAAAACTAGAAACCTAACATTGTATATAGGACAAATATATCAACTATTGACTTATTCATTGCAGTATAGGTTAATATAAACTTTTATAGTGAAATAAGAAACTATCTTTAAGGCACTGTTATGCTTTGAAATGCCAATTTTAGCCGGACTTAACAGGTATTATTGTACGAGGTTAGAGGACACCAGGGTTGGCGATTTTTTTTCATCCCTTTAAAAGAATATAAAAAATCGTTTTTTTATTTTATTTTATTTAAATCACATTTATTTGATTTAAATATTTTTTTTCTATAGATTTTGATATTGTGGGATTGCTATCTGATATACAATCTGATTGCTAAAGGACATTTTTAGCATATCAATATAAGGAGCAGTGTTATATAGACTTGCAACAAGTATACAAGGAACGGTATAAGCCTACATGTAGTATATATCACTGTGCAGCCAACAAGTTTCAACAAGATTCTTGTTGAAACTTGTTCTAGGTAAGCAGCTTCTCAGTGAGTTAGTTGCTGCTTTGGAATCAACCAGGATGTCTTCTGGACCTGGCAGAGTGGTTCATTCAGGCAGAAAAAATTATTCTGTCTGGAATTATTTTGAAAAACTTCCAACAACATCTGGCAAAGGGTACCGAGCTAAGTGCAAAGACTGCAGCCAGGAACTACAGGGCATTGTGTCAAGATTAAAATCTCACAGAGATAAATGCCAAGGTCAGCCACAGCATACAGAAGAAGAAATTGATGACCCAGGTAAATAATTTTACTTATATTGTGTGCATTTCTCCCTTTTCATACGCAACTATATAAATTTGGTGAACAATGGAGAGCATGTGCAATAAAAATGTGATGGCCTAAAGAGATGATACTTCAACTTCATTACTTCTAAATTTGGGTAATTACTATATCACTTTAATATACTGTATCCACTCAATTTTGGGGCCTAGATGATTGTTATTAATCTTATTCAACATTGTGTAATATATTTCATAGGTTCCATTGGAATTCAGCCCACATGGGATTCAGCCCAAAGGGATTTAGCTTAACCTAACCCAACTATCCCATTATTTTTAGTGAATTTAAAAGTGGACTGAATGCTGTGTTGGCTGAATTCCAAGCCCACCTATTTCACATCCTGTTAATTATTTCCAAACAATTTAGTGGCTTGTGTAAATATGATCATTATCTAAAAAAATAACTATTGTACTCAAAAGTAGCCTAAATCACACTGTATTCATTCATTTATTTATTCATTCATGAATTATGCAATATGCTAAAATTTTCTGTTTCTATTTCAGGATCTGTATCAACAGCTTCAATCCCTTCATCATCAGCTCCACTTGAATTATCTGCAAACCTGACTCCACCATTAAAAAGGCCACTATCAGACTCCTCCACAGGCGCCATTTCTGCTAAATCATTTTCATCTAAAAGAAAGTCATCAACATCTCTGGACAGATATATCATAAAAACTTCAGCCTCTCAAAAGGAAAATCTCTACAAAGAAGTTGCAAGAATTATATTTGCTACAAATTTACCATTTCGTCTTGTTCAGCATCCTCAATTTCTCAAGATGGTTCAGAACCTGAGGCCAGGTTATATTCCTCCATCCAGAAAAGATATTGCTGATAAGTACTTGGATCTTGTGTATGAAAAGGAATATCAAAAGTGTGCAGATGACCTGAGTAATGAAACTGTATGTCTTTCAATTGATGGTGGTCTAACATCCATAATGAGCCAATAATATGTGTCACTCCAACAACATCCATTGGTCAGATTTATTTGGTTGATACAATAGACACATCAGGAAAACCTCACACTGCTGATTATCTTCTACAACTTGTACAAAATTCGATCAAGAAGGCTGAACAAGATTTTGGTTGTCACATTGGAAGTGTTGTGACAGACAATGCAGCAAATGTCACCAAGATGAGAAAACTCTTGTAGGAATCGAGTGAACCTGAGCATACCGTCCTTACATACGGCTTATACCGTTCCTTGTATACATGTGGCAAGTCTATATAACACTGCTCCTTATACTGATGTTAAAAATGTCCTTTAGCAATCAGATCGCATATCAGATAGCAATCCCACAATATCTAAAATCTATAAAAAAATACATATATTTAAATCGAATGAATCTGATTTAAATAAAAAAATAGATTTTTTTATATATATTTTTTAAAAAGATAAAAAAATCTATAAATCTATAATCTATAAATCTATAAAAATACATATATTTAAATCGAATGAATCTGATTTATATAAAAAAATAGATTTTTTTATATTAAAAAAAAAAAAAAAAATCGCCAACACTGGTGTTCACTAACCTCATACAATAATACCTGTTAAATCCGGCTGAAATTGGCATTTCAAAGCATAACAGTGCCTTAAAATAGTTTCTTATTTCACTATAAAAGTTTATATTAACTTATACTTCATTGAATAAATCAATAGTTGATATATTTGTCCTATATACAATGTTAGGTTTCTAGTTTTGATATATTTGTCCAATATAAAATGTTAGGTTACAAAGAAAGCAATGGCCTCCGCTAGCGGACCCAGGGATCTGGGTGCGCACGTCCTGTGTAATAGTAGTCCTTGATATATATATATATATATATATATATATATATATATATACATAGAAACACGCACTCAAGTACACACACACATGCAAACACGTAAGCATACACACACACACACACACACACACCACACACACACACACACATATATATATATATATATATATATATATATATACAGACGTACACACACACACATTCCCTTATTACGGAGCGGCTCCCCCTCCCGTCACATGTCGAGGAATGTCTTCCCTGACGAGGATGACCTCAGGCTCAAGGGTAAGTGATGTTCTGACGTCATCACTCCTTAAGGAGGGGATGAGGGAGGAGGCGGAGGAGGGGGGACGAGAGAAGGAGAGGAAGAGGGGCGGGAGTAGGAAGAGGGACAAGAGGAGGAGAGAGAGAGGGGTGGGAGGAGGAGGAGGAGAAGAGGGACGGGAGGAGGGACGAGAGGAAATGGAAGAGGAGGGACAGGAGGGGAAAGAAGAGGAGGAAGAGGAGGAGGGGGACAAGGAAGGACGAGAGGAGGATAAGAGGAGGAGGAGGAGAGTAGGGGGGACGGGAGGAGGGGAGGGGGAGGAAAATGGGGTGGAGTAAGACGAAAAGGGGAGGAGGAAGAGAAGGAGGAGGAGGAGGAGGAGGAGGGAGATAGGGGAGGGAAGACAGGGCGGTAGGTGGAGGGAGAGGAAGGGAGGGAGGAGGGCAGTAAGGAAATGGAGGGGGGGAAGGAGGGAGGTCAGTGGGGAGGGGAGGGGAGGGAGGGTGGTAGGGGGGAAGGAGGGGAAAGAGAATGATTTGTGAGGACGGAGGGGAAGGGTGAAGGGAGGGAGGTAGGAGGAGGGGGAAGGGGACGGGGGTAGGGGAAGGGGAAGGGAGGGGAGGAGGATGGGGAGGGGGAAGGGAGGGAGGTAGGGGAGGGGGAAGGGAGGGAGGGGGAGGGGAAGGGGGAGAGGGAGAGGGAAGGAGGATAGGTGAGGGAGGAGAGAAGAGGACGGGTATAGGGGGAGGGGGAAAGGAGGGAGGGGAGGGGGAGAGGAAAAGGGAAGGTGAG
>NC_134785.1:13586792-13599292 GCF_046742065.1 Oratosquilla oratoria
GTGTGTGTGTGTGTGTGTGTGTGTGTGTGTGTGTGTGTGTGATTGGCAGAGTTTATTTTCTCACTCTTTTTTTCTTTGTATCAGTGTATACACATACATAAACACACACACACACACACACACATACACACACACGCACACACACACACACAAACACACACACAAACGCACATACAGAAACACACACACAAACAGACTCATACATACGCACACGAAGACGCACATACATGTACGTGACCTCTATAGGTATCCCATAACTTGTACAGCAACTGGCGGGAAGGGGGAGAAGGGGAGAGGGGGGAGAGAGGGGGAGAGAGGGGGAGAGAGGGGGAAAGGGGAGAGGGAAAGGGGGAAGAGAGGGGGAGAGGGTTCGGGTGCTTTCCTCAATATATGGGACCAAGATCTTCTTCTTCCTCCTCCTCCTCCTCCTTCCTCCTTCTCCTTATCTTACTCCTTCTCTTCCACTTTTCGTCTTCCTTCTCCCCCTCCTTCTCCTCTATCCCTACTTCTTTCCCTTCTTCTTCTTCTTCTTTGTCCATTTTTCCTCCTCCTCCGTTTCGTCATCTACTTTTCTTCCTCTTTGTTGCTTCTCTTCTTCGTCAATCTTTTCTTCCTCGTCATCCTCTTCCTCCTCATCCTCCTCTTCTTCGCCCATTTTTTTCTCTTCCTCCGCCTCGTCCTCTAGTTTTCTTCCTCTTTGCTTCTCCTCTTCTTTGTCAATCATTTCTTCCTCGTTATCCTCTTCCTCCTCATCCTCCTCTTCTTCGTCCATTTTTTTTCCTCTTCCGCCTTGTCCTCTAGTTTTCTTCCTCTTTACTCCTCCTCTTCTTCGTCAATCATTTCTTCCTTGTTATCCTCTTCCTCCTCATCCTCCTCTTCTTCGTCCATTTTTTATCTCCTCCTCAGCCTCGTTCTCTAGTTTTCTTCCTCTTTACTCCTCCTCTTCTTCGTCAATCATTTCTTCCTTGTTATCCTCTTCCTCCTCATCCTCCTCTTCTTCGTCCATTTTTTATCTCCTCCTCAGCCTCGTTCTCTAGTTTTCTTCCTCTTTGCTCCTCCTCTTCTTCGTCAACCATTTCTTCCTCATTATCCTCTTCCTCCTCCTCTTCTTCCTAATTCCTCCTCTTTAAGTCCTCCCACGCTTCCACTTGATCTCCGAACTTTTTCTTTCTCCTCCTCTTCTTCGTCAATCATTTCTTCCTCGTTATCCTCTTCCTCTTCCTCCTCCCCCTCCTCGTTCCTCCTCTTTAAGTCCTCCCACGATTCCTCTTGATCTTCGAACTTATTTTTTCTTCTTCACCATTAATTGTAACTTTCTTCCCGTCCTCCTTTTTGATCTGTTCGTTTCCTTTCTGATTTCTTCTTCCTTCCCACTTTTTCTCACTTTTCATTATCGTCCTTTTCCTCGCGTTTATCTTCAGCCTTCTCCTCTCCCTTTCTTTCCATTTCTCCTTCCCTCCCCCAAAAAAAAAAAAAAAAAAATTGAACAATTTTAATCTATTTTCCTTTTCTTTCCATTTCTCCTTACCTCCCCCGACGAAAAAAAAAAAAAAAAAAAAAAAAAAAAAAAAAAAAAAAAAAAAATTAATCTATTTCCCCTTTCCTTCCATTTCTCCTTCCATCCCCATGCAAAAAATGTAGAAATAAAATACAATAAATAAATTTAAAAAAATTGTCGCTGCTGTGAATGACTGACTCCTCGCTTCCTTTTCCTCAAGGAAAGAAGCGCTGATTATGGCTGATAAAATGCTCTTTTCTTCTTCTTTTTGTTGTTGTTGTTCTTCTTCTTCCTTTGCCTTCTGTTTCTTCTTCTACTTCTTCTTCTTCTTCTCCTCTTTTCCCTTCTGTTTCTTCTTCTTCCTTTGCCTTCTGTTTCTTCTTCTTCCTTTGCTTCCCTCTCTTTCCTCTCTTTTTCATTTTTTCTTTATTTTATCTCTTTATCCTTTTGCCTTCGAGACATCTTTGTTTTCTTTAAGAATTCTATTTTAGGTAACGCCGTAGGCTTTCATGAAAAAGAAAAAAAAAAAAAAATCGAGAGGACCGAAGCTGTAGAGATTTTCATCATCAAATCCCCCACCATTTCCTTCTCCCCAACTCTCCCCGCTTCCCTCTCTCCCCCCTACCCTCCTCCAACCACCCTCCCTCCCCCCCCACAAAAAAAAAAAAAAAAATAGAAAGAAAAATGTTCAAGTGTGCAATCTCTCTTTTTTCGCTAACTTGCGATCCGTTTCCGCTAAGTTGCGGTCCTTTCCGCTAAATTAGCTCCCCCCCCCCCGCTCCTTCCGAAGAAGAGCGGACTCCCGGCCCCCATGGGTTTCCATTGGAGGCCGGTGGTCACTAGAGGGTTTGCGCCTCGGCAGCGTTCATTCGAGTGTGAACGGAGAGGAGGAGGAGGAGGAGGAGGAGGAGGAGGAGGACGAGGAGGAGGCGGAGGAGGAAGAGAATGAGATGCAATAAAAAGGAAGAGGAGGAGGAGGACGAGGAGGAGGAAGAGAATGAGGTGCAATAAAAAGGATGAGGATGAGGAGAACGAGGAGGAGGAGGAGGAGGAGGAGGAAGAAGAGAATGAGATGCAATAAAAAGGAAGAGGAGGAGGAGGACGAGGAGGAGGAGGAGGAGGGGAGGAGGAGGAAGAGAATGAGATGCAATAAAAAGGATGAGGATGAGGAGGACGAGGAGGAGGAGGAAGAGAATGAGATGCAATAAAAAGGAAGAGGAGGAGGAGGACGAGGAGGAGGAGGACGAGGAGGAGGAGGACGAGGAGGAGGAGGAAGAGAATGAGATGCAATAAAAAGGAAGAGGAGGAGGACGAGGAGGAGGAGGAGGAGGAGGGTGAGGAGGAAGAGGAGATGTAAGAAAAAGGAGGAGGAGGAGGGCGAGGAGGAAGAGGAGATGCAATAAAAAGGGGGAGGAGGAGGGCGAGGAAGAGGAAGGCGAGGAGGAGGAGGGCGAGGAAGAGGAAGGCGAGGAGGAGGAGGCCGAGGAGGAGGAGGGCGAGGAGGAGGAGGGCGAGGAGGAGGAGGGCGAGGAGGAGGAGGGCGAGGAGGAGGAGGAGGAGGAGGAGAGTAGCAGTTGGAACAGGAGGAGAAGAGAGAGCAGGAAGATGAAAAGGATGACGAGGGAAGGAGGAGGAAGAGGAGGAGGAGGAGGAAGAGTTGATGTAAGAAGGGAGAAGGAGGAGAACGAGGAGGAAAAAGCAGAAGAACAGGAGAAGAGGGAGGAGGAATATGAAATGGGTGAGGAGGAAAGGAGGAAGAGGGGAGAAGGAAGAAGAGAACGAGGGTGAGAAAGAAGAGGAGGAGGAGGAGGAGGAGGAGGAGGAAGAACGCAGGGAAGAGGAGACGAGGAAAACAGAAGGAGGAGGAAGACGAGGAGGAGGAATTCGAAGAAGAGGAAGAGGGGAGATGGAAAGCTCGAAAAAGAGTAAGAGAGAGTAGAAGAAGAGAGGAGGAGGAGTAAGAGGAGGAAGTGTGGAAGAAGAAGAAAGAGAAGAAGAGGGGAGGAGGAGGAGAAAGAGGAGGGAGATGGAGAAGAAGAAGAAGAGGGGAGGAAGAGGATAAAGAAGATGGAGAAGAAGAGAGGGGAGGAGGAGGAAAAAGAGGAAGGAGAAGAAGAAGAAGAAGAAGAAGAAGAAGAAGAAGAAGAAGAAGAAGAGGGGAGGAAGAAGGAGAAGAAGGAGAAGAAGAGGGGAGAAAGTGAAGAAAGAAGAAGAAGAAGAAGAAGAAGAAGAGGAGGAGGAGGAGGAGGAGGAGGAGGAGGAGGAGGAGGAGAAGGAGGAGTACAATGAGAGGATGTTGAAGTGATACTGAAAGCTGACATTTGGCGCCGAAAGGTTACCTCCATGATCTTTGTGGAGGTTGAGTCCTTGCTTGCTTGCTTCCCTCCACAATGTGGAGGCTGAGGCGGGAGAGAGGCGGAGGGAGAGGATGGAGGGGGTGGAGGGAGCGAGGGAGAGAAGGGAGGAGGGAGAGGAAGGATGGAGACGGAGGGAGAGGAAGGAGGGAGGGAAGATAGGGAGGAGAGAGAGGATGGAGGGAAGCGGAGGGAGAGTAGGGAGGGAGAGAGGGAAGGGAGGGAGGGAAGGTAGGGAGGAGAGAGAGGATGGAGGGAAGCAGAGGGAGAGGAAGGAGGGAGGGAGAGGAAGGAGGGAGGGAGAGGAAGGAGGGAGGGAGGGAGGGAGAGAGGGAAGGGAAGAATGAGGGATTGCCGAATCCCACAAAACCTTTAGCAATGCTATTAAAAATCCCCTTTTTTTTAATAACTGTGTATTCTTAGAAGCCTTCAATGTGAGTCTGTGTTTTAACCAATCACCTTTGGCGAAGAGTCTACGCTGGGAGGCGTTTAGCTGTCCGGACAACCAGAGACCGTTATCGGGAGCTTCAGGGATCGAACTAGGGCCTTTAGTATCATGGTAGGAAGCCCAAACCGAAGATGCCACAGCGAGAAACGAGGTTAGTGTGTGTAAGCCTACGTCGTATAAAGCCTAATTCGATAGAAGCCCATTTCGTATAAAGGCCATCTTGTACAAAGCCTAATTCGGATAAAACCCATTTCGAATAAAGCCCAACTCTTATAAAGCCCATCACGTATAAGCCTAACCTGGATTAAACCCAGCTCGGATGAAACCCTTCTCGAATATAACCTAACTTATATAAAGCCCAAATCGTATAAAGTTGAACTTCCTTAAAGCCCAACTCTTCGTATAAATTTAGTCTTCAATAAAAAAATGGGATTGGTTGAAGTATATGTTATTTGCAATTCTCTTTTTTATTCTTTTTTCTCTCATTTCTGTTTTCTTCATTCTTCGTGTTCTCTTTCTTCTCCATCTCCTTCTTTGTGTCATTTTCTTTCTTCTTCTCATTTTCCTCATCTTTCTTGTTTTTCATCGTCTTTTGACTACATCAATACTTTTTAATTTTTTTCTTCCGATTTCTTCCTCCTTGTGTTTTTTATTTCTTTTTCTCTTTCTTTTTTTACTAAAATTCTTTCTTCTTTATCTTTATATTTACCTGTTTTATTTATCATTCTCAAGAAAGGAAAAAGCTTATAAAACCTTAATGCTTTGATGTGAGGCCAGGCGACCCGCCATGTTGAATTCTTGGGTATGTCAAGACTTGATGACGAAACCCAAGTCCGTATCACACTGGGCAAATTTCCGTCAACTTTCACGTGTCCGCTTTCGTATCACACCGGACAAATTTCCGTCAACTTTCATTTGTCCGTTTTTAGTACAAATCTGGGGGAAGGTAGATTTTTTTCGCATGAAAGGGAGCACATTTTAAGTTTATATATCTGTATTTGAGCAAATTTTATTTCACTAATCTGTATTTATCATGGCTGAGATTCATCTACCGCAAGCCAGAATAAAATCATAATAGTATCAAACGGTCCCTTGAGTTAGATAGTGCTGGTGGAGTGAGGGGAGGAGGAGGAGGAGAAGAGGAGAGGAGTGAGGTAAGGAGGAGGTGAGGAGGGGAGTAGGAGAGGAGGAGAGAGGAGAGGAGGGGGTGGAGTGAGGAGAGAGGGAGAGGAGGGGAGGGGAGAGGAGGAATAAGGGGAGAGGGGGAGAAGGGGAGGGGAGAGAAGGGAGAAGGGGGAGAGAGGGAGGGGAAGAGAGGGAGAAGGGGGAGGGGAGGGGAGAAGGGGAGAGGGAAAAGGGGAGAGGGAGAAGGGGGAGGGGGAGAATGGGAGGGGGAGAGGGAGAAGGGGAGGGGGAGTGGGAGAAGGGGAGGGGAGAGGGGGAGAGAAGGGGAGGGGGAGAGGGGGGGAGGGGGAGAAAGGGGGAGGGGGAGGGAGGGGGAGAGAGGGGGAGGGGGATTAGGGCTCTGGGGCGTCAATTAGCCGGTTTTGCCGGACAGGTTGGTGTGGTCTCGTTAATGCTTCCGGCACCGGATAACGATCCTTCAAATGACAACTCTTTGTCGATGCCCACTTATGAAAAAATAGATAAACAAATAAATAAATAAATGAATAAATAAAATATAGACAAGATATATGAATAGAATAATATGTGTATATATATATATATATATATATATATACATATATATACACATATACAATAATATTGATCATGATGATAATAATAATAATAATGATAATGATAATAATGATAATAATAATAATAATAATAATAATAATGATAATAATGATAATAATAATAATAATAATAATAATAATAGTAATACATTACCAAATTGAAAAAGTGAGCGTTCATACCAACATGAATAAATAGGTTAGAAAGAAATTATACAATAGACAAATAAAATAAGTAACAAAATAAATAAAGAAAGAAAAAGGAAAATGAACAACTCTTTGTGGGTGCCCACTTAAAAAAAAAAAAAAAAAAAAAAAAAAAACAGCCTTCCAAGATGAATAAATAATTAGATAAGGAATTAAGTATATAGATAATTAGAAAATAAAAATTATACACTAAATATATAAAACTAATTAATACAATAAACAAATAACACTGTACAGAAACATAGGTCACAAAAATTACACGCTAAACACAAAAAAAAAAAGAATATAAAAATAACAGATCAAAAATGTATTTCTTCAAGGGTAAAAAACAAACAAACAAACGAACAAAGAGACAGGCGGATGAGCTAGCAGATAATTTTATAAATTAATAAATAGAAAATATGAACTATTTCATCCGGATTAACATTTCCTGCTTTTCATTCCACACAGTTGGCCTTCGATGATTTTTGCTAAATTCGATTTTTTTTCTTTTCAGTCGTCTTTTTCTAGTCGAACACCTTTAGGTATTCTAAAAACATGCAAATTATAAATGGCATCATATGATGCCATATGTATTTGATGATCATTAATCTTCTTTAGTGTGTGTGTGTGTGTGTGTGTGTGTGTGTGTGTGTGTGTGTGTGTGTGTGTGTGTGTGTGTGTGAGTGCGTTTGCTTACCGTAGTTACTTGATTGTAACATACAAGAGAGTAGCAAGGCTCGTGGGGTCTTGTCCATTTCTTTCTAATAATCAAATCTAGTTTTCAATTCCTGTATGGTTCCAACGTGTGTGTGTGTGTACGTGTGTGTGTGTGTGTGTGTGTGTGTGTGTGTGTGTGTGTGTGTGTGTGTGTGTGTGTGTGTGTGTGTGTGTGTGTGTGCCTGTAAGTACATGTGTGATGTGAATGCGCGCGCGTGTGTATGTATGTGCATGCATGCATATATGTATGTATGTGTGTGTGTGTGTGTGTGTGTGTGTGTGTGTGTGTGTGTGTGTGTGTGTGTGTGTGTGTGTATGTGCGCGCGCGCGGCAAGCATCCACAACTACCTACATGCAATGAGTGACTGTGCACATCCAACTCCCGTTTGCGTATGCAAAATAACACACACACGCGCGCGTGTTGTCTGTGTGTAAATGATATGAAGAATTGGCCTCAGCTTTTCTATTTCGGTCTCTCCCTTGTAATCCGATAGCTCAACATCGCGAAACCCAAATCTGCACCCACGGGATCAAATTGGAAAACAAAAAATCAAAATAAACTTTGTTTCGCTGCTTGCAAATCTCTGACCTTGAAGAAGAGAGAGAGAGAGAGAGAGAGAGAGAGAGAGAGAGAGAGAGAGAGAGAGAGAGATAGACAGAGAGAGAGAGAGAGAGAGAGAGAGAGAGAGAGAGAGAGAGAGAAGAGAGAGAGAGAGAGAGAGAAAAAATATATATATATATATATATATATATATATACCAGAGGAAATTTTGGATATTTACTGGGCACTCCTACAGAGACACTATATGTACAAGTGGACACATACATACAGCCACAGATATATACACAGAAATGCACACACACACATTATATATATATATATACACATATGTACTCGTATGTGATATACCATGGTCTTGGATCACGTGTTGGACTCGTGATAGACAGCTATTTCCCTCCCGAAAGAGAGCTCAGAGCTATGATATGGCCGATCTATGGGTAATGCTGTGACCTTACACGCACACACACACACTTCCAACTCCCCGCCCACGAGTTGGAGTAACGACCCGCAGCGCAGCGATACTGAAATTATTCCAGCCGTGGGCGGAATTCGAACCCGTGTGTGTATGTGTGTGCGCGTGCGTGTATCTATATCTATTCTAGATATGTAATAAACTAGATAGTTTCTCAATAAATGTTTAGGAGAGGTCGGTTCTGTACAGAAAGGAAAAAGGAATCTTTCTATTTTGAAAAGGAGAATTGGCGTAACAGTCTTCGTAGGCCTCTTGTTTGTAGAAAGATCAAATGCTCCTCCTCTTTTTCATGCTCTTTTTCTCTCTCAATCGTCCTCTCTTTCCTCCTCACTGTTCTCTCTCTCTTGCTCTACACACACACACACACACACACACAATGGACTTCCCTTTCCCTCTCGTATAAATTTTTCTTTCATTCTCCTCTTATTTCCTTCCTCTTCTATATTTCCTTTCATCTCCTCTCCCCTCCTCCTCCTCCTCCTCCTCCTCACCCTTCACCTCATCTTCCTCTTCCCTATTTCAACCTTCCTTCCTTCCTCTTCTACCCTTTCTCTTCCTCGTTCTTACCTTCTATATATTTTCCTTCTTTGTATTAACCCTTTCACCTCTCTCTCTTTTCGAATAAAAAAGATAATATTTACCAGAATGTTAATCTGGGAGGTAGGGAGGCAGTAAATTGGTTAACTTAATTTTAACTTTCTGGTTATCTCTGTTAAGTATGATCAAACATGATCAAGGTTTACTAACTATAATCATATTGATATCATATTGTCCATTTAACACCGTGTTAATATATCACAATGTTGGATATATACTAATATAAATATATCTTATAATAGACATATTATAGCGTCAACGTATATTGTCGACATTTCGTTTTGTCAATATATATTTGCATTATCTATGTCGTATCAGTAATCAATATTCGTATAACAAAATTATATTTCTCTCATTACAACTATTCACAAATAGTGAACAAAATTATTAAATTTTGATAATGTAAATATCCTTTTTAAATATATTTTTTGCGTCAAATTATTCACAGCCTAAAAGGGTGAATAATTAGAAGAAGAAACGAAGGTATATGTTAATTTAGAAAATTAATTTTTTTAGGAAGCTTATATTTCAGTCGATTAGTCTAATTAACTTTAATCAGCTCTCTCTTATCTCAATATTTTGGAACAAACATCTATCAGTATCAGAAAAATTCTATTATCTGTAAGATATATTTACTATTATCCTTTCAAATATGGTGTAAAAACGTTTAATTTCTTATATTAATTCACAAAACTCATTCTTCGCTGTCATCTCAATGTCTTTCGAACTCTGCAAACGACATGACGTCATAACGTCGAACTAGATCGATTTTCAAATGTAACGAACTTGAAATGGAAGTAGTTTTGATCAAACATCAACAAAACAAAATTGGAGTACTTTATTCGTATGGAGGCGAAAGTGGAGTTGGAGGGAGAAGATGGAGGATGTGGAGGGGGAGAATATAAGATTAATTTCAGTCCATTTCATCATGGCTAACGAAACGAAGCCCCACCCCCCTTCCTGGGCTCGAATCTGATTGGCTTGTGAATGTAGTATTCACGCGTGGAATAAATCCATATAACCTTTACGAATATTCTGTTACTGATAAATTTGATAAAGAATCACATGCACGCACACACACACACACACACACACACACACACACACACACACACACACGAGGCATAAGCCAATCAGCTATAAGCCGCAAGTAAAAGGGGGCGTGGCTTATTTCTGCCAATTACGACAGAACAGACTATAGTAACCTGAGGCTTATTGGCTGGTTACAGGATTACTTTATGTTCAAAGTGCCCAATGAACTCAAATTTCTGGATTGAATATGCGCATGTATTCTTTACATCACAATTTTTTTTTTAATAATTTTCCATTTTTTGTGTGGTGAATCTGTACATTCGTAAATTCTCGTTCAGCTTTTTTAATTTTATTATTTTGTGTCATCAGCAATGACATTAAGTTAATTAAGTGACGCTAATCTTATAAATGCACATGCATACATATCAGCAAAACATATACATATATTCATATATCCATATTTTATGTGTATATATATGTACGTGTTTGTATATATGTATATGTTAAAGTATATGTATATGTACATGTATATGTATATGTATATACATATATACATATATATATATACATATACATACATACATATATATATATATATATGTATATATATATATGTATATATATATATATATATCTATATATACTACAATAAAGTAGTAGCCTCTGTCTTTTCTGTTTGTTTGTTTGTTCACGAGTTCCTAGAGTTTTGGAGATAGACCCCCATAACCATATATATATTCTGATACCCTATCACTCCAGGTACTTGGACAACTATATTTCATTTCCAAAAAAAGAATTATTTTGGTTAGGGTTAAGGGTTAAAGTTAGGTGGGGTATGTTTAGGTTAGGAATTATTCACGAATTTGCAGCAACGCGAGGGTGATTTGGCCAATCCATACATACATACATATATATATATATATATATATATATATATATATTTGTGTGTGTGTGTATGTATGTATATACATTAAATATGTATATGTATATAAGCGAGTTAAATGTATATGTATACGTGTGTATGTATATGTATGTATGTATACGGACTGCTCTCATAGTTTTCAAGACAGAAAACCCATATTAGGTTTTAAGAGAAATCAACTTTTCCCTCAACAAGATGAGGAAGAGGAATTTAAAGAACATTTTCTGTCAGTCTTGAATTTAATTGTTCTTAAATTATTCCTAAGATAAATAAAATAAAATAAAAGGAAAAATAGAAAATAAACAATATCACATATGTATACCGAAAAGGTGCAAAGACAGTTTATTTATTTATTTATTTATTCATTTATTGAGAAAATAATTTCACCTCGTCAGTCTTTCTAAAAATCTATTGGCTGTAGAACCCAACATTCATAATAGTTCCCCCCCCCTCCCATCTTGTCTCCCTGGGGAGGGGGGGGGGCAGAACCGGACATAGGGAGAAAATGTAGGTAATTTCTAGTATGTGTATCTATCTATCTATACATACATATATATATATATATATATATATATATATATATATATATATATATATATATATATATTGTGTTAAATACGACAGCATTTTGGTACTGATTAATCTTCTTAGTGAGATTTTCAATTTTTCTCACAGTAGATCTCATTTCAGGGGGGTGGGCAAATGCAAGCCTTCCATAGTCTTACATAAATTAAATATGGAAGACTATGGAAGGCTTGTATTTGCCCATCCCCCCAAAATGAGATCTACTGTGAGAAAAATTGAAAATCTCAGTAAGAAGGTTGTTCAGTGCCAAAATGCTGTCGTGTTTAATACAGTGTGTATTAGTGAGAATCTGTACCCGAAATATACGATACATGTATATATATATATATATATATATATATATATATATATATATATATATATATATATATATATACTGTATATATATTATATACATACATACATACATATATATATATACATATATATATATATATATATTTATATATATATATATATATATATATATATATATATATATATATATCTGGTAATTTTTCATGACAGTCGCATGCAGGATTCGAACCCACTGCTTTCGGCCACCCTATAGATTACCTTCACAATGCCTTCATATACACATACATATACTGACATGTATGTGCATATATGTATAGTTGGGTATCATTTCACTTCTGATATTTCATGTTGACCTTTGTCGCTGTGATGGTCGAAGCTGACATAAATCAATCGCGTTTGGTGTTTGCACACTTGATTGGTAATTTCAAAAGCCGCTGAGGAGATCCGCGTCGCATGGATTCGGACCACGGAGAAGCCATATCGAACCATCCCCCCTCTTCTTCTTCTTCTTCTCAAAAAGAGAGAGAGAGAGAGAGAGAGAGAGAGAGAGAGAGAGAGAGAGAGAGAGAGAGAGAGAGAGAGAGAGAGAGAGAGAGAGAGAGAGAGAGAGAGAGAGAGAGAGAGAGAGGACAGAAGTGATGATACCGATGACGATCTAAATGAAAGTGGTGATGTTGGTAGTAAACTTGATGGTTATGAAAATCATTACCTGATAGGAATGGTAATAGTTATAATAGTAGTAAAAGAGAATAATGTACGAGAAGGAAAAAGAGCAAGAATAAGATGAAGAAGATGAGGAAGCAGAGGAAGAAGAAGACGAGGGAGACGAAGAAGAAGAAGGAAAAAGAAGATGAAGAAAAAGAAGACTTTTTCCATTTCCTTGAAAACAAGAGAGAGAGAGAAAAAAAAAGAGGCAGATCTATGGCTCAAAGATTAAGAAGAAGAAAAAGAAGAAGGGGAAGAAAAAGAAGAAGAAGAAGACGTTACCATTTCTTAAAAAAAAGGTAGATCTATATATATGACCCGAACATTAATCCTCTCCCGCCCGCCTCCCCCCGTTGTCCCCCCCCCCGCAATACATCAAAGGATTG
>NC_134785.1:13604292-13609292 GCF_046742065.1 Oratosquilla oratoria
CTTATAAGTAAAACAACGCCCGCCGAACTTGTAACAAGCAAAATTCTTTAGGCCCGATAATTACTACATCGAAAAGTTACGACGTCGCAAGTGATTTAACATCCTAACTACGAGTATAACCTCACTGTAGTACTCATAAGTGAACGCACCTCTACGAGATAAAACTATAAATAGAATGCGCAATAGAGGGTGTAATAATACTCGAACACCTGCAAACAGGTGTTACAGGTGTAGGACAGGTGTCGCCGTGGACAGGTGTGTAGGTACATGCATACGAGCCCATACAAGTGTCAAAAAGAGAGGAAGGGAGAGGGGAGATGTAAGAGAGGAGGGGAAGAGAGAGGGGAGGAGGAAGAAGAAAGAGGAGACAAAGGGGAGAGGGAAGAGGGGAGTGGGGAAAGGGGAGAAGGAAGAAGAAAGGAGAGACGGAAAAGGGGAGTGGAGAAAGAGGAGAAGGAAGAAGAAATAAGACAGAAAGGAGGAAGGAAAGAGGGGAGAGTAAGAGGGGAGAGGGGAGAGGGGAGAGGGGAGAAGTTAGAAAGAAGAGAGAGGAGAAAGGAGAGAGGGGAAAGGGGAGAAGGAAAGGGAAGAGGGGAGAGGGGAGAAGAAAGAAGTAAGAAAGAAGAGAGGGGAGACAGGAGAGAGGGGAGGAGGAGAGGGGAAAGGAGAAAGGGGAGAAGAAAAGGAATATAGGGAAGAGGGAAGAAGTAAGAGGGAAGAATTCTTAGTACTTGGTCATCGATAACCAGCGTTTCTGTCCTTGTGGATAAGGTGGAGTCAGTCAAGGGGTGGAGGGAAGGTTCTGTACTTAGTAGAATATTTATTCATGCAAGAAGTCTTCGTGGGTCTGGTCCATATGGGTATCAGTAAAGTTCTTAAAATATTGACTTACGCAGTCAATACGAGGAGGAGGAGGAGGAGGAGGAGGAGGAAGGGTGCTGAGGGGAGAGGGGAGGTGAGGGTAAGTGGAAATGTGATATGACTGGAGGAAGGAGGAGGAGGGGAGGAGGAGAAGGAGAAGGAGGAGAAGCCTTGCGTGTATGAAGATGCTGCTTAAGACTTGAAGAAGAAAATAATTTACCAAAATATCATCTCTTCCATTATTATTTCCATTCTGTCGTTAATCATCAATTCACGCGGTTGCCCTACACGTGTATATATATATATATATATATATATATATATATATATATATATATATATATATATATATGTGTATATATATATATATACATACATATATATATATATATATACATATATATACATACATACATATATATGTATATATATATATATATATATATATATACATGTGCATATAGGCGAAGAGAGAAAGCGTGAGAGTGAGAGGGCGTGAGAGTGAGTGAGAAGACGAGTGAGTGTGAGAGGTGGTTAGGAGATGAGGCGGTTGAAATGGAGGGATATTGAGTAACACAATCGATGACGAAATCAATAGTTCTGCTCCCCCTGCTACAGGAGCCAAGGTCGGCCTGCATTTGCTACTTCTGTAGCTGCTACAGGAAGGTTACTGTGTGCAACATGCACGCCGCTACAGTAACCTACAGAGCTCATCTACAGTACAGAAAACTACAGTAACTATTTCTGTAGCTGCTACAGGAAGGGTACTGTGTGCAACATGCACGCCGCTACAGTAACCTACAGAACTCATCTGCAGTACAGAAAACTACAGTAACTATTTCTGTAGCTGCTACAGGAGTACCCTGAGCAATATACACGCCGCTACAGTAACCTACAAAACTCATCTATAGTACAGAAAACTACAGTAACTATTTCTGTAGCTGCTACAGGAGTACCCTGAGCAATATACACGCCACTACAGTAACCTACAGATTTCATCTACAGTACAGAAAACTACAGTAACTATTTCTGTAGCTGCTACAGGAAGGGTACCCTGTGCAACATGCACGCCGCTACAGTAACCTACAGAGCTCATCTACAGTACAGAAAACTACAGTAACTATTTCTGTAGCTGCTACAGGAAGGGTACCCTGTGCAATATACACGCCACTACAGTACCCTACAGAATTCATCTACAGTAAAATACAATAACTATTTCTATATTCTAATAGTAGTCACTGTAGTCATAGTAGGCACTATTGAAATCCTCTCTCCATAACTAGCTACTAAAGAACTAGTAACTGTAGTCATAGTAGGCACTATTGAACTACTCGTTCCATAACTAGTCACTAAAGAACTAGTCACTGTATCATTTATCACTAACGGACTAGTTACTTTAGCATAAAACTCGTCTCTCCAGTACTTGTCACTATAGCACTAGGCACTTCAGTCTTGGTGGTGTCATTTGTATATTTTGTTCTGACTAACGCCAGACGATCTTATTCAGCTTCTGGGATGCCTTAATGAAGTTAAGTTCTTTATCTTAACTGCCTTCAAGCAATTCTATTCAGGTGAAAGAGATCCCCATGTTAAAGATAGTGTTTAAAACATACCCTGGGGATCTATAGATTAACTATTTAGGTTTTAATTCTGTCGTCAGACGATTTTATTCACATGTGAGGCTATTCCTGATCGCAAATAAATCCACATATAAATTCTGCCTTCATTCGTCAAGAACATCTTGGAAGTCGACTTGACGTCACGCAGCCCTTAGATCTTGATGTGACGTCACCCGAAGTTCTCCTTCATCTTGAAGGAGGAAGAAAGTTCCTGAAGTGTCTTCTTCTTCCCCTGAAGGAGTCTGACCTAGGTTCTTCGATCGGTCACGTGTCTCGAAGTTAGTTTGTCCTTCTAGGAAACATCCAAGAACTCAAAAAAAAAAAAAAAAAAAAAAAAAAAAAAAAAAAAAAAAAAAAAAAAAAAAAAAAAAAAAAAAAAAAAACTATATATATAAATCCCTTTCCCCAGAAGAACTTTTAAACTGAGACCACGAGGCACAAGAGGTTTTTCTTTCTGTGTGATTGAGGATGACTTGAGCCGAGGATGAAGAGACACTGGGTGGGGGTCGAAAGGGTAAGAGTGGGGGTGAGGGGTTGGGGTAAGGTGTAGGGTGTGGAAGTGAGGTGGGGGGGGTATGGGCGGCGAGGGTGAAAGTGGGGGGGGGGATTATTTGATGGTGGATCCTACGACACTAAAATGAATGAGAATCCGACAAGAAACAATGGTCTCAGACTGTCAGGAAATAGGTATAATTCAGAAGTGGGTAGAAACAAATTCGCCAACTGTGTAGTTAATGAATGGAATAAACTTCCTGGAGAGGCATGCCAATGTACTTCAGTTCGAAACTTTACGATTCGTTTAGATAAACACCTAAGCAAGATGCTGTAATGCCTGCCATTTGTTTTATATAATTTATTTATTATTATTTGTCTGTTTATTATTACTTGATTATTATTTATCATCATTTATCCGTCAATTCATTATTATTGACTATTTACCTGTTTGTTTATTATTTAACTTTACCTATTTATCTTATAATTTATAATATTATAATTTTCATTTGTTTATTTACTTATCATCATTATAATTTTTTCGCATCCAACCTAGTTATGGACCAAAAGGTCTCCTGTCGGCATGCTCCGCCTTTGTAATCGTTTGTAATCCTTTATCGAGAGGAGTAAAACATTCCATTAACCAAGTAGCTACCCCATCTATTTGATTCCATTAATTCATCTATTCATTAATTTATGTATTAAGAATATACAGT
This sequence comes from Oratosquilla oratoria, assembly GCF_046742065.1. Classification (NCBI taxonomy): domain Eukaryota; kingdom Metazoa; phylum Arthropoda; class Malacostraca; order Stomatopoda; family Squillidae; genus Oratosquilla; species Oratosquilla oratoria. Next base: position 13,607,981 of record NC_134785.1, read on the forward strand.
TTCTCGAGATCTCTGGCTGTATATTCTTAATCCTTAAACAATCATTACTGTTGATAGGTGATTATTCCGTAGGCTTGTGTTACACTACTCTCTATTCTCAATTCTAACAATCTCTTCATGTTTCAAGTTTGGAGCTCTCTATCATTAATTTTCAACTCCACTGCAGTTGGTTAAACTCTTACGTTTAATTTGAATAGATAATTAAGAAAAGGATGCAGTTAGTGAATCGTTGTGTCGAACACTTACGTAATCAATGTGACCTTGGCTTAGCGATCCCGTAGATTATCGTAGTGTACCGAATTTGCCGGCATATAAGAGAGGGTCAATACTCTATAGGGTCTAACGGTTCGTCGAACGCGGTTCGACAGACACGTGTTTAAAGGGATGTGTGAGCGTGTGAACGGGGTATTTGGGGTTTAACCAAAATGTTCGACAACCAAATACCCCGTTCACACATCATTTTAAACATGTGTCTGTCGAACCGCGTTCGACGAACCGTTACTGTGTAAACCCCTTCTAAGACGCACCCTCACATGTGACTCACCCCAATTTTTACAAAGATATTACAAAGGATTACAAAAGCGGAGCATGTCAACAGGAGACCTTTTGGTCCATATCTAGGTTGGATGCGAAAAAAATTATAATAATGATAAATAAATAAATAAATGAAAAATAAACAAATGAAAATATAAATAAATATATCAAAATAAACAAATGAAAATATAAACAAAAAATATATAATAATGTAAATAACAATAAAGAAAATAAATAAATAGATGTATAGGTATAGTTCAATAATAAACAAACATGTAAATAGTAAATAATAACAAACTGACAGATAACTAATAATAAATGAGGATCAAGCAAATACTAATTAATGAACAGACAGACAAATGACAGCAAAACAAATAAACAAATCATATAAAATAAATGACATTCATTACAGCAATTTTCATGATACGTCTATTGGAAGATATCTTAAAGTGATTTTGTAGGAAAAATGCATGACTTTATGCATGAAATACAATATTGTGAGAGATGAAGGACACTCTCTTGATACATTACAAAGAAGCGTCTTATAGGCTGGCAAATGTGCTCTAAGAAGGAGATGAAAAAGAGGAAGAAAATATCAAGTTCCAACACTTCTGTCTAAATAAACAAAATATATCACCTTTCGTATCGTCCTTCCAAAGGCTTCAGAAAACCCTTTTTCCAAACCAGCTTTTACTGTGTTACCTGGAGTGACAAAATTAAATAAACAAATAGATTAATAGAGTGACTCAGAACGCACAAGACATACATCTTATCATAT
>NC_134785.1:13614292-13629292 GCF_046742065.1 Oratosquilla oratoria
TTTTTTCTTGTTTTGAATGTCTCTTTGTCTGTCTGTTTGACTATCTGCCTCTTTCTCTTTTTTTCTTGTTTTATCTGTCTCTTTGTCTGTCTGTTTGACTATCTGCCTCTTCCTCTTTTTTCTTGTTTTGAATGTCTCTTTGTCTGTCTGTTTGACTATCTGCCTCTTCCTCTTTTTTCTTGTTTTGAATGTCTCTTTGTCTGTCTGTTTGACTATCTGCCTCTTTCTCTTTTTTTCTTGTTTTATCTGTCTCTTTGTCTGTCTGTTTGACTATCTGCCTCTTTCTCTTTTTTTCTTGTTTTGAATGTCTCTGTGTCTGTCTGTTTGACTATCTGCCTCTTTTTCTTTCTCTTTTTTCGTTTTTACTCTCCGTTTGTCTATCTGCCTCTTCCTCTTTTTTTCTTGTTTTGACTGTCTCTTTGTTTGTCTACCTGATTCTGTCTTGATTTCATTTTTTTATCTGTTTGTCTGTTTGTTTGTCTGTGTTTGTTTGACTGTGTGTTTGTCTATTTGACGACCTGCCTCTTTCTTTTTTCTTGTTTTGACTCTCTGTTTGTTTGTCTGACTCTGTGTATTGCTCTATCTGCTAGTTTGTTTGTTTGTCTTATGTCTATCTGCCTATTTCTCTTTTCATTTTTGTCTTGACTGTGTGTCTATCTCACTCTGTCTTTTTTCTTGTTCTATCTGCCAGTACGTCTGTTTGTCTGCCTATCTGCCTCTTTCTCTTTTGTCCTCGTTTTGTCTGTCTGTTTGTTTATCTCTATCTACCTCTTTTTTTAATCTTTCCTTTCGCTATATGCTCCTTTGTTTTTCTCTATATATTGATCTCGTTATTCTCTCTCTCACTCTCTTTATTTTCCTCTCTCTCTCTTCTCTTTCTCTCTTTTGACCTCTCTTCCTTTGTCTTTCTGCCTCCTCCTCTCATTTTCCATTCTTTTGCCTCTCTCTCTCCGTCTCTCTCTCTCTCTCTCTTTATTCATCAATACAATTTCTTTCTTATGACACGAGCTTCCTCGTATCTCTCTCTTTCTCTTTCCTCTTTAAAAAAACTTGCCAGGAGATAGAGAGAAAGAAACTAGATGAAGATTTTGACCATCCAAATAAAACTTCCCTTAAAAAAATCAAAATCAAAGGATAACACCAAAAGATTGGTGGAACAAAGAAGTTAGTTTCTCATCTTACTTTGGAAACAACGTATATATATATATATATATATATATATATATATATATATATATATATATATATATATATATATATATATAACGCCAGTGTATCTAAGAATAGCCCTGTACAAGTTAAAAAATCAGGTAAAATGTCGTTCCTTTCTCACGGCGGGGAAGACTGCGCATAACAAGTACGTAATCTTCTTTCATATCAAATAATCCTCTCCAATGCACGGAATGGGTCTTCCTTTCTTCACAATAGTTTTATTGCTGTTATTTTTTTTCATAAATGCACATACATCCCATATACACATACACACTATATATGTATAAATGCACGCTCACACAAATATATATATATATATATATATATATATATATATGAAAAATCTTGTAGAGACACTAATCAAGAATAAAACTAGGAATAAGACTCCATTCTTTCCTCTTCCCACCCATTACAACTTGTCAATGTCTCAACATATATATATATATATATATATATATATATATATATATATATATATATATATATATATATATATATATATATGGTGTATGTTTTGTAGAATTTGGTTATTTGATTTTTTAGTCATGACAGGTGCCATAAAAAGAAAGGTCTACCCCAGCACCCACCTCCGCCTCCCCCCCGACCTTCCTCATCCATAAGGTCACGACTAATAACGTTTGAAAACGTTTCGGTGCAAAATACGTTTCCATTTCGCGCCTTCCGTCTCGCCCTCATCAACAGTCCTCCAACAGCTCCTCCACCACGACCCGACTTTCTCCATTTTTTTTTTTTTTTTTTTTTTTTTTTTTTTAAGGTTCGCCCTCCGGTTGTTCTTTCCGTACCGTTATGTTCTTTGTTTTTTCTTTCTTTTATTCATCCTTCTTCTGGAATGTCCATTTTTGTCCTTTTTCTTCTTCCGGATTGTCTTTTTTTTTTTTCTCTCTCTCCATCTGGAATGTCTGTTTTTTTTTTCTTTTTCTTTTTTTTTCTGGAATGTCTGTTTTGTCCCTTTTCTTATTCTGAATTATCTGTTTTTTTTTTTCTTTCTTCTTCTGGATTGTCTATTTTTGTCCTTTTTTCTTCTTCTGGATTGTCTATTTTTGTCCTTTTTTTCTTCTTCTGGATTATCTATTTTTGTCCTTTTTTTATCTTCTGGATTGTCTATTTTTGTTCATCCTTCCTCTCCTTCTTCTTCTGGAACATCTACTTTTGCCGTTCTTTTGTTATTTAAGAACTTATTTTCACTCACTCTCCTCCTTCTAAACTGTTTGTTTATTGATCAACTAATTTACTCGTTCCATTTTTTTTTTTTTTTTTACCTTTTCCCTCTTATTTTGAACAGAGAAACCAAAATAAACTTCGGAAACTCTGGCCCATCTATTCCACCACTACAATCTACCGACTCTCCTACTACAACTGTATCATACCATCCTCACCAATAAACTCTACCAACTCCCACACGACAACTAAATACCCCTACAACTATATCATACCATCCCCTCCACTACAACCTACCAACTTCTACACTACAACCAAACGCCTCTACAACTATATCATACCATCCTCATCACTAAAATCTACCAACTCCCACGCGACAACCAAACGCTTCTACAACTTTATCATACCATCCCTACCACTAAAATCTACCAACTCCCACACGACAACCAAACGCCTCTACAACTATATCATACCATCCTCAACAATAAAATCTACCAACTCCCACACGACAACCAAATACCCCTACAACTTTATTATACCATCCCCTCAACTACAACCTACCAACTTCTACACTACAACCAAACGCCTCTAAAACTATAGCATACCATCCCAACCACTACAATCTACCAACTCCCTACTACAACCAAACATATCTACAACTTTACCATACCATCCCCACCACTGCCACCTATCTTTCTCCATCACTTTCTCCATCCCTTTCCCTCCACCGCTCCACCATCAAAATCCACTAACTCCAACACCACAAAACTACATCTCCATCACTACATAATGACCTTCTCCAACACTTACAAATTCGTTAGATGACCAAACATTCCTTCAACTTATCCACGCAGACTGAAAATCTTAACGATAAAGTCAAGTTTTGTGATTACGATTATATTCAACTTACAAATGATTACAAAGGCGGAGCATGCCGACAGGAGACCTTTTGTTCCCCATAACTAGGTCGGATGCGAAAAAAATTATAATAATGATAAATAAATAGATAAATAAATTAAAATTATAATAATATAAATAACACATAAAATAAATAAATGTATAAGTATGGTTAAATAATAAACAAATGGGTAAATAGTAAATAATAATAAATTGACATGTAACTAATAATAAATGAAAATCAAGTAAATAATAATAAACAGACAGACAAATAACAACAAACAAATAAACAAAAAAAAATCTTACACAATACCACAATCTCCAACAGAATAAGATCATAAGAATGGAGAAGGCTGCAAGAGACCATAAGGCCTACACTAGGCAGTTCCATGTCCCTTACTACCTTTCATCTCTGCCCATAAAATTATCTAACCTCCTCTTAAAACAATCAATTCTTTCAACGCTCGTTACACTGTTACTAAGTCTATTTTTTTTATTTTCTAAACATTGCTGGTCAACCAATTCTTGCCTATTTCCTTCTTAAACCTAAATTTGCCCAATTTGAACGTATGACAGTGGGTCCTGCCCTGCTGTCTTATGATAAGACTATGTTGTTCTCCATTACTTGATCAAGTTGTTTTTCACACGGTCTTCACCTGGCCCAACGCAATTCTAAAACAACTATACAATTCCATTACGGTCTCAATTCCAGCACAGATTCAAAACAGTTCCATCGCCGACACAGGAGTGACGTCATCCCTAGCGTTCCAGCTATCACTACGTCATCTCCAACATGCAGGTGAATATTACCTCCAACTCCAGCACGATGGTGATCATTACCTCCAACACTATCCAATCAACACCAACATTTGCTCCAATCTCTTTCCAACACCGTGTCAGATTCTTCCAGTGTTATTAAGAAAAGAGGAGAAGGAGGAAGAGGAGGAGGAAGGGGAGGAGGGAGAGGAGAAGTAGGAGGAGGAGGAAGAGGAGGAGGAGGAGGAGGAGGAAGAGTAGGAGGAGGAGAAGAGGAGGGCAAGGAATAGGAAAAAAAGGGATCAGGAAGGAAAAGAGGAAGAAGAGGAGGAGGAGGACACGGAATAGGAAAAATGGAATCAGGAGGAAGAGGAAGAGGAGGAGGAGGAGGAAAAAAGATCAGGAGAAAGAAGAGGAAGAGGAGTGGAAGGATGAAGAGAAGGAGGAAGTAGATAAGAAAATAAGGAAGAGAAATTGCAAAGTGAAAAAAGAATTTCCTCCTTCCTCTCCATTCTCGTCTTCCTCTCTCTCTCTCTCTCTTCCTCCCCTTCCACCTCACCACTTCCCTCTCCCCTTTGCCCCGCATCCCCCTCCTCCTCCTCCTCCTCCCTCCCTCCCTCCCGTCCCCTGATCATGACGTCACAAGCGAATGTAAACAAGACTGAAGACGATGTTGGGTTCTTTTCGAGGCTTTCGTGGGGGGAGGGGGGGAGGAAGACCGGGGGGGGGACAAGGGGGCTGCAGCCCCCCTCTTCAACCTCCGCCACCGCCACCACCACCGCCACCGCCTCCCCCCTCCGGTTAATAGGATTGTTCCTTCCCGGAGGGGGGGAGGGGGGAAAGGGGGGAGAAAGGGGGGAGGGCATCAGTAGCCACAAATTGCATCATCTTCAACGTAACTGGGCCGAGGGACGTTTGTGTTTTTCTCTGTACGGCGGGAAATTAGCCAGAAAGGCGGCAAAGGCGGGCTGGAACAGATGTAAAACATTTGGTCGTCTTGGAGTTGTGCGTAGGTACGCGTGTAGATTCTGATAAAATTTACGTGTTTTTGTATAAATGCGTATTTACACACACACACACACACACACACACACACACTTGAAAATATTTATAGGTAACAAAAGAAACCGTCAAAAAGTTATGAGGGAGAGAGGGGTGCACGAGCGTGTGCGTGCGTGCGTGTGTGTGTGTGTGTGTGTGTGTTAGTAATGGTCAGCTAGTACCATACATTCCTTTTTGCCAACTTGATGCAAAAATAACAAATCATACATCATAAGATTTCAGAATAATGATGTACTTTCTAAAAAAAATCCTCTCTTGTTCTGAAACTAAATCTAAAAACAAGAAAAAAAAACATTAAGCGAGTGCAAAGCGTAAGGTGATCCCTGCAAAGGAGCAAGTGAAAGTGGGCCCGATGGGCCCATGTTTATAATCTGTTCTCTTTGGCGAAAATAAATGAAAATACATAAAAAAAAAAATCCTCATCCCTCTCATTAAAAGAATATTGACGGAATGCACACACAAAAATAAATAAGTAATTAAACAAACAAAACAAAAATACAAAATGACTACAAATCATCAGTTTGACAAAACATACAAAGAACATCTCTGTAAGTCAACTGAACGACCGTCTTTAGTCTCTTCTTTACAATGATGCCTTTGGTGTCGTCAGTCGATTGTATTCAGATTAAGATAGAGACTCCGGCTGATAAGGAATACAGGAGGTTATGCCAGCTGACGATTATTATCTGTGGCTGGAACAACCTTTGGTGTCTATGGAAGCTCTCTCTCTCTCTCTCTCTCTCTCTCTCTCTTTCTCCTCCCTTCCCCCCTCTCTCTCTCTCTCTTTCTCTTTCTCTCTCCTCCCTTCCCACCGTCTCTCTCTCTCTCTCTCTCTCTCTCTCTGTCTCTCTCCTCCCTTCCCTCCCTCTCTCTCTCCCTCTTTCTCTGTCTCTCTCCTCCCTTCCCCCCTCTCGCTCTCTCTCTCTCTCTCTCTCTCGCTCTCTCTCCACCCTTATGTTTCAGACAAATGTTCCTGTCACCCTTTTTTAATCTTCCTCTTCTTCTTCCCCCTCCCCCTTTTTTTTTGGGGGGGGGGATAAGGGAAGCTTTGTACAAATTCCCGTGGTACCAACATTCTTTCCGTCCTTCCCTTCCTCTCTCTCTCTTTCACCCCTCTCTCCACCACTCTCTCTCTCTCTCTCTGGAGCCGTACGGATGGGGAGCCTTTACGGCCAAACTCGCGCCGCAGCCCCTCTACATCCGCGGATCGATATTTCGCTCGGTCTGGGGAACGGTTCCCAACGCCACTTGGTCCGCACCAAAGTCTGCCTTTCCAGTCATTCTCTATGTGGAAAGGAAAGGGGGAGACGGGAGGAGGGGGAGATGGGAGGAGGGGGAGATGATGGGAGGAGGGGTGGGGGGAAGGGAGTAGGGTAGGAGGTAGGGGGGATAGGGTGGTTTACTTGAGGGAGACCAACTCTCTAATCATATATATATATATATATATATATATATATATATAGTATATATATATACATAATATACATATATATGTATAATATATTTATATAATTATATATATATATATATATATATATAGACGACAACCATTTTCCAATGGAAAACAAGAAAAGACAAAGACTTTTCTCTCTGAAAGAAAGAGAAAGTAAGAGAGAGAGAGAGAGAGAGAGAGAGAGAGAGAGAGAGAGAGAGAGAGAGAGAGAGAGAGAGAGAGAGAGAGGGAGACGGAGTAATAGAAAGGTAGGGGAGAGGAAGAGAGAGCAAAAAAAGAGATAGAGAGAGAGAGAGGAAGAGAGAGGGAGAAAGAGAGAGAGAGAGAGAGAGAGAGAGAGAGAGAGAGAGAGAGAGAGAGAGAGAGAGAGAGAGGAAGAGAGAAAGAGGTACAAAGCAAATTAGGTATATAAGGAACAAGAACACTAAACACTGAAATAAAGAAAAATAGAGAAATGCAGATAAAGATAGAACGGTAGACATATTTTAATAAAAGAGATAGGTATGCATTCAAAAATATAGTTGGACGGACAGCTACATAGAAAAATGGTCAGATGAAGAGAGAGACAAACAGACAGGCGGATAGCTTATGTGCTAGGTCCAACTCTATATACACACTCCCAACGCTCAACCATACACCCATACACTCCTATCCTCTCCCTCCCCCTCCCATCCGAACGGGTAGTGAGGGAGTTGGCGGGAAGAGGGAGTGGGGGAGTGGAGAAGGTATGGAAAATCATATGGGGGTTGTAGGAGGTTATAGGAGTAAGGGAAGCACTATGATGATATACGTTCTATAAAAAAGTATATATCTGCAAAAGAGATCATACGGCACCATAGAAGCTGCCGTAGAAAACCATAGAATTGAGGCCTGGAATCAACAGCAGCGCATAAGCTTGACGTTCCCGGCTGTGCAGAGGAGGATGTCGAGGAGAGGGGAAGTGGCCTCTCTGTATGAAATTTTCAATATAGAGGTTAAAATTCAGGAGAAAATAGTACCTTGGAATATGACGAGGGAGAAGGATGTTTGATGGTAATGAAAATATAATATAAATGTTAGATTAAAGGGAGATATGGAAGTTGAAGGGAAATGTTTGAGGAAGAGAAATAAGCGGATATATGGCGTGACCTTGTGTACACAGACACGCGCGTACATACACACAGACACACACTCCTTCAACGAAATAAAATCACCTGTTAACAGCTAGTAAATTGGAACAAAATCATGTTGAAAAAACAGAACCGAATAAGAACGGAGTTGAACCTTTAATAAACAAATGTGGAGTTGGGGACGCTGTTTCCTGCAGCAAATAAAATCGCCTGAGATCAGCAACAGTGACGTGTCTGGGTCACGTGACTTTACAGATGCCAGAATCCTCCAGAACGTTCATTTTAAACAGAAAATCAAATAAGAATTCAAATAAGAAAATAAGAAATATGTAAATCAATGATAAATGAATAAATAGATGAAAAATAATGAAACCATAAATTCATAAATTGACAAATGGCAGAATAAAAAATAAATAAACAAAATGTAGATAAATGCACCATATAAATAAATGCACAAGTTAAATGCCATAGCAAAAAATAAATCAATCAATCAAATAAATAAATAGAAAAAAGATAAACAAAATAAGCAAAAAATCAAACAAACAAAATAAGATAATAAATGAGACTGAACAAACGAATAGAAATGATGGAAAACAAAACAGATAAAGAAATAAAGAGTAATAAAAAATACTATTCATGGTGGATAGTTATCAAAGGATCAATAACGGGCACAACTTGTGGTGGTCGGAGAGAGTCAGCTCCGACGTAAAGTTAAAACCCCGAGGGGCTGGCACTCCGTCTCCGGACGAAGAGCTCTGTCAATTTTTTTTTTTTTTTTTTTTTTTTTTTACTTATGGTTTCCAACCGGCGACTGCTCGCTTTCTCCCATTACTTCCGGATGACGGCATAGCAACAGTTCTACATTGATACAATACAAAGAGAAGACCAACAGATTACTGTGGGGCCTTGGGTATCCAGCCAGTAACTTGAGACAATTATAATAATTAATGTAATTATTTTCATTTCTATTATATTTCTTCTTCTTCTTCTTCTTTTTATAATTATCACTATTGATATTATTATACTATTATTACATATTATCATTATATTACAATTATCATTATTACTATTATCATTATTACCGTCGTCATTATTATCATCATCATTATTATTATTACTATTCTTATACTATCAATATTATTATAATTATTACTGTCATTACTGTTATTATTATAATTTCATTTATCTATTGATTTATCTATTTCATTTGTCTATTTTTTCAACTACATCCTGGCAAGGTCGCCACTCTTTGGTCTGGATGCCGGACCCGGAGCCCCGGACCCGCCGCTTCAGTCACGTCACTGACCGAACACTGTCCTCCTTCATGATGAGTCATCCGTGACGTCACACTCGAGGTCACGTGATGTCACACTCGAGGTCACGTGAAGTCACACTCGAGGACACTTGGCTGTCATGAGGGTGACATGTTGAGAATGACTCGAAAGTTGAGTGGACGGTGACGACAAAAAAGAGGGGGATAACAAGAGGATGAAGAGGAAGAGGAGGAGGAGGGAAAGGAACAAGAAGAGAATAAATAGGAAGAGGAGAAAAAAGAGGAATAAGATGGGAAGAAGATAGACGGGGAGGAAGGGGGTAAAGAAGGGGAGGAGAAAGAAGAGGAGGAAGAGAAAGAAGCGAGGGAGGAAAAAAAAGAGGAAGAAAAGAGAGACAAAGAAGAAGAGAAAGTGAAGGAAACACAGAGAGAGGAGGGAGAGGAGAAGGAGAAAGTGGAGGAACAGGAGGAGGAGGAGGAGGAGTAGGAGGAGGAAGGGGGAGGAGTCATATGGAGGGAGGGAGGGAGGGAGGGAGGGAAGAACTTCATCATTCGTTTGTCATCTTTCTCTCTCTCTCTCTCTCTCTCTCTCTCTCATTCCTCTTCTCTCCCTGCCTTTCTCTCATTCCTCTTTCTCTCCATCTCTACCCTTTATCTCTCCGAAATACCATGTGGGATGCAAAAAGGAAAAATAAACAATCTCGGAGATGTTGTATGGGAAAGAAAACTTTATATATTACTAAGAACTGAATACGTACAAACTCATCGAATATATTACAACTTAGAAACATCGACATCGCTGAATATAAAGGACTCAAACAAAATAGATAATTTCCAACGTTGTATTCATATATTACATGGAATTTAATCTATTAAGTTTTTAGACATAATGCCACATCGATACAGCTGAATATGAACGACGTGAAAAAGAAAATATTTTCCAACGGCTTGCATTGCAAAAAAATGGAACTGCGAGGTCGACAGCGACTTGACGCAATGTCGTCTCACTTTTACCACCTTTCAGTTTACTTCTCTCGTATATTGTTTTATTATTTTCCGTCCTGTAGAAGCCTTGTATATTTGATCACAACAAGCTTCTTTTATTATTGTTTTCTTTGTTGTGTTGTGACTTTACTATAATGGTGTCTTTAAATTTATTTCCTGACTCTTCGATTGGAATCTTGAAAGTCAAACTTATTTCCATCCTATGACGCGTTGAACAATTGCACCATTTCGAACGATGACTTTGGCTTGGACGGGACAATATTTAGCATTCCTAGTATGAACAAAACAATCTAGCTAATGGTGACCCTAAACTAAATGGATTAAACTTAATTAACCCTTTCGACCTGGTGGGATTGATTATATATTTTGTTTGGTGCAGGACAATCGGAAACAAAATACGGTTGACTCTGAAAACGAATGGACGTGCGTGGTTAGTCGGCCGTTACTATAGCAACCATTCTTTAGGTTTTTCTCTTTTTTTTCAATATTCTAACAGACGGTTCCCGTCCTTTTCAACATAAAAACGATTAAATAAAAATAGATAAATCAAAAAGAGAAATAAAACGATTCAGCACAATGGATTAAGAATACAAATCAAATTGATAGACTTACTTAAAGCTACAAAATCCCCGGGTCCAGACGAAAAATTTCCGATTGGTGAATGTGAAATATGAAATCTGCGAACAGTTAACGTATCTAGTATGTCGATAGACACTGGATTCGTGCTTATTTCTTGAAGGAAATGAAAACGTTGCTCCTGTTCTTAAAAATGGTAACGAATCTTCTATGAACAACTACAGGCCAATCAGCTCGACGTCGGTTATAGGTAAAATGCTGGAATAATCTTAAATATAGTAAAGGACTCACATTGAGAGTCATAATTTAAATCGAGACTCACACCATGGGTTTACTGAGGGAAAAGTCATGTGTAAATAGTTTTTTATCATTTTACACTAATGTCTACAAGGCAGCAAATAACAGTGATAGTTACGATATTATTTACCTTGACCTTAGCAAAGCGTATGGCAAGGTGCCCTACGAAAGGTTACTAAATAAAGTAAAAATCTATGTTATAGGAAGAAAAGTGTTTGAATGGATTAGAGCATGGATTACTAACAGAAAACAGCGGGCCATCATTAACAGTCTAAGATCCAAATGGGGGTAGTGCTACTAGTGGAGTTCCCCAGGACTCGGTTTTGGGTCCTTTGTTATTTACTATGCATATAAACGACTTGGACTATGGGATTAATGGTGATGTTAGTAAGTTTGCTGATGATACTAAAATAGGACGTCATATTAGGCTCGGGGAAGACGGCAGAATACTGCTAGAAGATCTTAACAAATTGTTTGCACGGTCGGTGAAATGGCCAATGAACTTCAATATTTCAAATTGCAGTGTGTTAAACGTAAGTTTGCACGACCCATAAAACAAATATAGCTTAGATAACACCATTTTAGAGAAAACAGAATGTAAAAAAGACTTGGGAGTGTTAGTGAGTCCTGACCTTATATCCAGGAAACAGTGCATTAATGCCAGTTAATAGGGCATTAGGATTTATTGCTAGGACTGTTACAAACATAAGTGCAGATGTAGCTATTAAACCCTATCTCGCGATAGTTAGACCCATCCTCGACTATGCGGTATTTTTTGTTTACGTTCTATAGAATGGATACTAATTCACTAAAATCAGTATAGAGGAGAATGACCAAAATGATACATGGGCTCAGAAATTTACCGTACGAAGACAGGCTTAGACACTTTAACTTACACTCTCTGGAAAGACGTAGAGTGCGGGGTGATCTAATAGTGGTATTTAAATGGATGAAGGGCTTTAACAAGGGGGATGTCAACAAGGTCATCATATTAAGACTGAAGCGCAGGACTCGTGCTAATGAATTTCATTTGGACATATTTAGATTTAAGGAGGAAATTAACTTGGACTGGTTTACCAAAAGCGTGATTAGCGAATGTAATAGAATTAGTAACCAAGCAGTAAGTGTTGAAACTATTTATTGTTCTAAGAGAAGGTTAGATAACTTTATGGATGGAGATGATAGGTGGTAATGGACATGGAACTGCCCAGTGTAGGCCTTAAGGTCTCTTGCTGTCTCCTCCATTTTTATGTTCTTATGTACGTGATATTTAAAAGTCGTCTGAGACGTCCATCAATGCGAGTTAACTTAATTCAGTGTATAATTTTTGTGGTCTTATTTTTTTTTTCGTATAATCTTATAACATAATATTCTGTCTTCTTTTCTAATGGTTCTAAAGAATATTCTTTGCATATAGTTATGAGTGAATTAATGTCGGCATTTTTTGTGAAATATTATTTTCAAAATATATGAAAAAAAATGCTCAAATTAATGTGATGGAAGACGCATTTTTTTGAGTCGTTGATAGAAAAAAACTGATATTAAAAAAAAGTATATCAATACACCCAATCAAAAGTGAATAAATAAAAAACAATTAGATAAATATATGAATAAATGAATAAATAAATAAGATTATATAATAAAAAGTCGGACAATTATAAAGCTGTTTACAACGGGACAAATAATCCAGCTATTTTATTCACAGTAATGACTAACACTCACAGCAAATACAACAACAAAAAAAACCTCTTGTATGATTTGTTTATCCTATTTCCCTAGCCTCCCCCTCCCCCTCCCCCTCCTCTCCCTCTTCCTCTTTCCCTTACCTTTCCCTATAGAAACTCATTTCCTACCCCGTGTTCCCTAACAACCATTCTTTCCTTTTCCTTCATCCTCCCAACCCCCCCGACGCTCCCTCCCTCCCTCCCTCCCTCCCTCCCTCCACGGACATAAACATCACAACAAGATGGCCTCGCTAAGTGAATATGCAGGCAATAAAAAACTCAAAACTTTCTTAATGGAAGGAAAAAATGACGCAATTACTGTCTGGGGGGAAGAGGGGAAGAGAGAGAGGGGAAAAGAGAGTAGGGAAGAGAGGAGAAGAGAGAGAAAAAAAAAGAGAGAGAGAGAGAGAGAGAGAGAGAGAGAGAGAGAGAGAGAGAGAGAGAGAGAGAGAGAGAGAGAGAGAGAGAGAGAGAGGAAGAGAGAAAGGGAGACAGGATGGGGGATAGGGAGAGATAGGGAAGAATGAGGGAAGGAAAGAAGGGAACTGATTGAAGTGAAAGAACGAAGAGGACGTGAACAAAATAACAAATAATATAATAAATATGTAAATAAACAAATAGAAAAATAAAACAAATAAACTGAAAAATAAGTAGATAATAAACAAAATAGCAAATAAACAAATGACGTACGAATAGAAAATAATCACAAAAGACGTGAAAAGGACATGAATAAAATAACAAATAATATAACAGATATACAAACAAACAAATAGAAAAATAAAACAAATAAACTGAAAAATAAGTAGACAATATACAAAATAGCAAATAAACAAATGACATACGAATACACAAAAACCACAATAGACGTAGAATTCCGATACATTAACTCAGCTTCTAAGGTTATTGAATCTATTAGAATGGGATTTAGTTCTCTTATTGAAGGATCCGATCTCTTCTGATTGGAGGTCATCCACTATCTTATAGATGACGTCACTGTGACGTCAATACCCCCCCTCCCATACAGATCTCCCTATTTTCATTAATTGGTATCATTACGAATAATTGGGTCAAACAAGTCTTTAAGAAGCCAAAGGCGGTCTTATGGGCCTGTTTCATAAGGTTCAAAGTCTGCCATGTTAAGCGATGTACGATGTTATAATTAATCTAGCATATTAGTGAATATGCTAGATAGTTGGGTTACAAAGGATTACAAAGGCGGAGCATGCCGACAGGAGACCTTTTGATCCATATCTAGGTCGGATGCAAAAAAAAAAAAAAAAAAAAAAAAAAAAATAATTAATAATAAAATAAATAAAAACTGTAATAATGTAAATAACAAATTAAATACATAAATAAATGCATAGGTATAGTTAAAATAATAAACAAACAGGTAAATAATAAATAATAATAAATTGATATATAACTAATAATAAATGAAAATCAGACAGACAAATGATAACAAAACAAAAACAAATAATATAAGATAAATTATAATCATTACAGCATCTTACTTAGGTATTTATCTAAATGATTCTTAAAGCTTCGAACTGAACTACATTGCACTACCTGTGCAGGAAGTTTATTCCATTCATTAACTACACGGTTGGCAAAGTTGTTTCTACCTACTTCCAAATTGAATCTATTTCCGGACAGTTTGAGACCATTGTTTCTTGTCTGATTCTCATTCAATGTGAAAATTTTGTCACTTTTGATGTTGTCAATTCCCTTTAAAATCTTAAAGACCTGTATCAAGTCACCTCTGAGTCTACGCTTTTTCACACACACACACATACACACACACACACACACACACACACACACACACACACACACACATATATATATATATATATTACAGGTGAAAAATGTAATCACACATTTGTCAATAACGTAGAAACCACTGTTGGAGTAGAAAAGACTGGAAACGGGGAATCTATATATTTCGATTGCAAACTGCAATCCTCTTCAGTAGATACAAATAAGAGAGAGGGCGTACTGTTTAAGTAGCACCCTTAACAAAAGAAAGGGGAACATGGGAAGATATCTCTACCCTATTCTCACTCCGTATGTGAGGTCAGGAGGCAAATGAGCTTTCACTAGGTTGGAGATGAAGAGTCCGGACATTATGTCCGGGGACCATTGGCCTTTGAAATATTCATGTTGGGCTGAAATTCAATGATCGTAGATTCTACCATTTTTCTCCTGAACTGCGGACCAGAGTCACACAGCATTGTTTTATGATAGGAGACTAACGTTTTTTCATGAAAGGCATACCCATCCATCACGCCTTCCGTACCTGAAGGCACTTTTACTTCCCCTTATCTGTCGCCAGTCGATTTTATTCATTTCCGCGACGCTCCCTTCTGTGCCAGGTGGCGCCACCTGACTGGCAGATGGCACGATTGAGCTGAGGGACTTCAGCGTCGCAAAGGGTTTCTCTCTCTCTCTCTCTCTCTC
>NC_134785.1:13634292-13636792 GCF_046742065.1 Oratosquilla oratoria
ATCAAAGGGCTACAAAGGATTACAAAGGAGGAGCATGCCGACAGGAGACCTTTTGGTCCATAACTAGGTCGGATGCAAAACAAATGTAAATAATAATGGTAAATGAATAAATAAATAAATAAATAAATAAAGATTATGATATAAATAATACTAAATAAAACAAATAGATGTATAAGTATAGTTAAATAATAAACAAACAGGTAAATAGTAAATAACAATAAATTGACAGATAAATAATAATAAATGAAAATCGAACAAATAATAAACAAACAGATAAATTATAACAAATAAAAATAAACATCCCTTTCACGGCCATGTAAATCAAGCCGTGAGTCTATGATGAGGATGTGCTGTGCCTTGCTGCATTGCTTCTTCATAAATTTCTCAATAACAAAATCTAATATATACAACCCATAGATCTTAGATGAGAGGGAAACATAGGGTGGTGAATAGGAGTGGAATGAGTGTGATTGGTTGCGTGCCTTTGAATTGGCTACCCTCCCTATAAGGGGGAAAAAGCCTTTAGTAGATACATACCTCACCATTAAATGCTTTTTTCTAGTCAGACTATTTATCAAACTTTATCAAATATGTTATAGTCCTATATGAGAAAAATTACTTTAAATATTTTCTTTCTAATTTTCCAAATCAAAACAAGAGTTATGTTCTCTTTTCAAAAAAAAAAAAAAAAAAAAAAAAAAAAAAAAAAAAAAAAAAACCAGAAATTTGTCCACTCCTACGTTTCATTTCTGTTGTTATTCTTTCCTCAATTTTAATTCTCTCCCAGTCTGGCCAATATAACATTTGTCACGCTGCTTGCACAACATTTAATAAACACATCCTTCCTTGCTTCCAGGGAATTTTCAATTATGAGCTTTCTGTGTTTGAGTTCTTGAAGGCTGCTTCAATGTTGGAATTCCTAAGAATATAAAAGTCTTATGAGATTCTCGTGGAAGGGAAGGGTAGAACCTGAAGGTTTTTGGAATTT
The DNA here is from genome assembly GCF_046742065.1 of Oratosquilla oratoria. Classification (NCBI taxonomy): domain Eukaryota; kingdom Metazoa; phylum Arthropoda; class Malacostraca; order Stomatopoda; family Squillidae; genus Oratosquilla; species Oratosquilla oratoria. The sequence goes on from NC_134785.1 coordinate 13,635,281, forward strand.
GTTTTAGTTTTTGCTGACTTCACTTACACACACACGCACACACACACACACACACACACACACACACACACACACACACACACACACACACACATGTGTATGTATATATATATATATATATACAGTATATATGTATGCCCGTATGTAAGTATAAAAACAGAGATAGATTTCAAAGTTTTACTGAAACCTAAGGGAAAAAAAAAAAAATACGCGAAAAAAATAAGTCAAAGCTTCAAAGTACATTCGAATCACATTTGAAGCTTCATCAAAAGGTTCACGGTTCAGCCAAAGGTGTTATGAAGCCCCAAAAAGAAAACGGAAGGTTTAGAAGAAAACGAAGAGAAGAAAATTGAGGAAAGAGGAGAAGGACAGACGGAGAGGGAAGGGAAGAAAGAAAGAAAGAGACAAAGAGAAATAAAATAGAAAAGGGAAATGAAAAAAGGATTGATGATGAAGGAGGGGAGGGAGGGAGGGAGAGGGGTAATGGAAGATGAAACTGATTAAAGAAAATGAAGAGGGGAGGAAAGGGAAGGGAAGGGAAGGGGAAAGAAATGATGGAAAACTGGAAAGAGGGAAGGGGGAGAAGGAAGGGGAGACGGACGGGGGGGGGGAAGGGGGAGGAAGGGGAAAGGGAGAAAGACAAGAAGAGGAAATATCTCATGTTTTGTTGGCAATGAATAGCACTTATGTCCCTAAAGACAATAGACTTTTTATTTATTTATTTATTTATTTTATTTTTTATAGACAATGGTTGTATATGGATGATATGATCCTTGAGGTGGAATGGGTGGGGGGATGGGGGAGAAGGGGAGAGGGAGTATGTATGAGAAAAATTTGACGCAGGCCGAAGGTATTTCTCCCCGTCTTCTCCTTTTCTGCATGACGGAACGGAGAGGGGGGGTCGCCAATTTAATGAAGCGGCCTTGCTGTGGATGTGCTGTGTCTTGCGACACTGCTTCTGACCCAGGGCAGTGGACAGGATACAGGGATGACCCGTCATCCAGGAGGTGCCAAGATATGAGGGAGGGAAGAGGGTGGAGGGGGGTGGAGTGTGATAGGGATGGATTGGGTGGGAGTGGATTTTATGCCATTGTTTTTTGGCTACCTCCCTTGTAAGGGGGAAAAAGCCTTTGGTCTATGTATGTATGTGTGCATTTTTTCTATTTTTTTTTAGATTAGTGTCCGGTCATAACAATATTGCATGACTCTGGGCCGTAGGGGTGGTATTCTCATACAGAAGGGGGAAGAGGAAGAGGGTGAGTGGCCTATAATACACGGAAAGAAGTAATTCAACGTTGCAGATTAGAAATTTGCCTATAATGAAGAAAAAGATGGGGTAGAGGAGGAGGAGAAGAAGATGAAGAAGAAGAAGAAGAAGAAGAAGAAGAAGAAGAAGAAGAAGAAGAAGAAAAAGAAGAAGAAGAAGAAGAAGAAAAAAAAAAGAAGAAGAAGAAGAAGAAGAAGAAGAAGAAGAAGAAGAAGGGGATGACGGGGAAGGAGGAGGAAGAGTAG
>NC_134785.1:13641792-13654292 GCF_046742065.1 Oratosquilla oratoria
ATGGCGCCGTGATTTCGCGAGCCCGGTTCGAATCCGGGGACGACAGTCGGAATTATTTTATACACACACACACACACACACACACACACACACACACACACACACACACACACACACACACACACACATATATATATATATATATATATATATATATATATATATATATATATATATATATATATATATATAAGTATATATGTGTGTGTGTGTGTATGTTTTAGTTTTGTACCAAAGATGTAATAAGCGTTAGAGCATAATTATTGTTGATACTGCTGTTACTACTGCTATTGTTTTCATTGTTACTACAAATCTAATCCATTTAGTAATCATCATTCAGAGGATAAGTACCTCGTCTTCGTTACCGAAGGACTACCATAAGCAAAATGTATGTATGTATAGATATGTGACCTAATCTAACCTAACCCATCCTATTCCGATCCAACCCGTCCCCGAGCCGACTCGACCGAAGCAGATGCAACGTCAACCTAATGGTACCGAACTCAATCCTAACCGCGTTATCGGATGAGCAAGAAGTTAAACAAAACAGACGTCCACCCAATAAGTGTTAGCAACTTTTCCGAATCACACTTTGAACGTAACATCGCGATCGTGGGCGTGCGTCGCGGGTGTGGGCGGGGTCGCGGGGGAGGGTGGGGGTGGGGGGTGGGGGGTGGGGAGCAATGCTAGCAATCATACGGGCACTTTAGTTGGGTTATTTCGGCCCGACGGCCAAGCCATTTACACAATCCATTGACCTGTAATTGCCCATTGTGATCATGGGTTTCGCTGCCTATTATGGCTCCCGTTCTCATACGCCCATGGAGTCGGGGGCAATGCCCCCCCCTTAAGCTGTGCGCTTGTGATTCACCATGGTCTTGGATCACGTGCTGGACTTGTCATCGACAGCTGTTTCCCTTCCGGAAGAGAGCTCAGAGCTCATATATCACCGATCTAGGGGTAATGATGTGACCTTACACGCACACACACACACCCAACTCCCCGCCCACGAGAGTTGGAGTAACGACTCGCAGCGCAGCGATACTGAAATTATTTCAGCCCTTGGCAGGATTCAAACCCGGACCGCCGTTGTGGCGGCCGGGAACTCTAACCACAGCGCCATCGAGTAGTGCACATATGTTTTACAGCTAGCTTACAAAGTAAAAAAAAAGTGCTCACACAAAATGAAATCTAATTATTTCGATTAAAGATATTATTCGTATAATTTCGTAATAACGAATTTAAAGAAATGTGACCTGATAGTTTGTCAATGACCTTTGAAATACAAGTGTATAATGTCATAATTTCACATGAAGTTTATGAGATCGTTTGTACCCAATTCGGCGGTCAGTAAGGTAACTCGCATGGATGAGCACATACTTTGCAAAGAAAGGAAAAAAAGAAAAAAAAAAAAATTGCTCACAAGCTAATTTCTGCCCTCACTCACAGTCAAAAATTCGAGGGAACATTGGCTGGTGACGGGTCTGTTTTTCCTAATTTGGCGAAGTATTTTCGCGCTGAGGTATAAGAAAGAGGGCCATGTTGTACAATACATCATACAAGAAATATAGGATGTTTTATATATATTTAAGATAGAGGACTTGCCACATATTGTATAAAATATTGTATAAGATACGTATAACATATTGCATAAGAAAGGGAACAAATTGTATAATACATCATACAAGAATCAGAGCATATTTTTGATATGTATAAGATAGAGGACGTATGATATAGGAAAGAAGGACATGTATAATATACTCGCACTGTATGTGTATACACTGTACAAGAAAATGTATGCGCATAATATATTTTATAAGGAGGGGTACTTGTTGTATAATATATTATACAAGAAAAGCTGCATATTTTTATATAATTTATCAAAAAGGAGATATATATCACATATTGTATATTGTATAACACTGTGTAATGCGGGAGACAAGTATAACATATTGTATCGGAAAAATAAAATATATTGTATTAGTAAGGGCGAGATCTACACGTACGATCCATTGGACTGAAAATGTTGTTGTTGTTGTTGTTGGGATCTGTAATTGACCAGCGCTTCTATATCCCTTTTAATGACGTCATTCCAGTTGACGTCACTTCATTCTATTCAGTCAAGGAAAAACTTCTTTGCCAAAGAACAGAACATAAGAAGGGAGGAGACTGCAAGAGACCATAGGTCCTACACTAGGCAGTTCCATGTCCCTTGCCACCTCCCATCCCTATCCATAAATCTATCTAATCTTCTTTTATGACAACCAATAATTTCCGCGCTCATTACACTGTTAATAAGTCTATTCCATTCGTCACTCTGTTAATTAGCCAATTCTCGCTTATTTCCGATTAAATGAAGCGGCCTTACTGCGGATGTGCTGTGTCTTGCTGCATTGCTTCTGACCCAGGGCAATGGGGCAAGATGCAGGGATGACCCGTCATCCAGGAGGAGCCAAGATAAGAGGGGGGAGGGGGGTGAATGGGAGTGGAGTATGTGGGGATGAAATGGTTTGAAGTGGATTTATACCTTTGACTTTGTCTACCTCCCTTGCAAGGGGAAAAAACCCTTGGTATATGTATGGACGTATATATGTATGTATGTGTATATGCATGCATGTATGTATGTATGTATGTATATATGTATGTAAAACTAAATTTATCCAAAGACGCCATAGTTGTGTTTAAATCTAGGAGACCCGATCTGCTCGGCCTTCGATGGTCTACTCCAAGCCTAAGAACCTTCTGGATGCCGTAATATTCAGCTACCCCTCCGACCCTCATGAAATTAATTCATATCTAATTGGCAGTTGCCGATAAGCCAACCTAAAGAAACACAATGCGATTGTGGAATATTTTTTGTTTATTTGTTTGTTATTGTCAGTCTGTTTATTGTTATTTACTTGATTTTCATTTATTATTAGTTATATGTCATTTTATTATTATTTACTATTTACCTGCTTATTTACTATTCAACTATACCTATGCGTTTATTTATTTATTTATTATCATTCATATTATTGTAATTTTTATTTATTCATTCATTTATTTATTTATCATTATTATATATATTTTTTCGCATCCGGCCTAGTTATGGACCGAAAGGTCTCCTGTCGGCATGCTCCGCCTTTGTAATCCTTTGTAGTACGACATTTCGATTGTTTCACCTTTATCGAGTAAATGGTCACTTGTCCATCGGTAGGGAACAAATATCCCCATGCACAAAATGACACACAACTCGTGGCGCAGTTGGTAGAGTTACCGGCTACTACTACGGCGGTCCGGGTTCAACTCCCGCCCAGGGCTGAAATAATTTCAGTATCGTTGCACTGCGGGTTGGTACTCCAACTCTCGTGGGCGGGGAGTTGGGTGTGTGTAAGGTCACAGCATTACCCATAGATCGGTCATATATGAGCTCTGAGCTCTCTTCCGGGAGGGAAATAGCTGTCGATCACGGGTCCAACACGTGATCCAAGACCATGGTGAATCACACAGGTAATTGGTCCCTTTCTTTCTTTAACCTTTCGTAGGCTCCAATGACCTTCCAACCGTTCCCTCATGGTCTTTCTCTTTATTTTTAGATAAGTACACTGAAAACCCACTATCGGAGAAATAATATCAGAAGTACAGGAGATCCGTATATTTCGACTACTATCTGTAGTCCTCTTCATTCTGCTGAAGAGGACTACAGATAGTAGTCGAAATATACGGATCTCCTGTACTTCTGATATTTCTCCGATAGTGGGTTTTAAGTGTATATTTACAAATGTGTTATAACATTACAGTTTCCCTTTTAGATATGTGCACCATAACCATGTGCATCTGTAACAATCGAAACGTCGTATTAATGAAGATTCCGTCATCATGTGGCGTTCCTTTAGATAGGTTAATTTACTTCGTCCCCTCCCTTGGGATCTGGAATTATAGATACAAGAATCCGAGTAGGGTACGACCGCGCTACGTCATCTATCGACGACATGATGCAACTGTGTCCATAGTTCCCGATTCAAGACTCTATGAATCTCAGAGGAGGAGTCGAGGTAGGGGAAGCGAGGTGAATTAAGCAACTGGCTGTGTATCACTTCCTGCTGGGGGACGTCGAGGAAAACAAAAAAGAAGTTCTTGGTCGATATTTCGGGGTCGCGAAGAAAACCCAAAATTTCACGATGAAAACTCAAAATTTCGCGAAGAATTTCCGAAATAGAATTCGGGCTCAGAGGAGTCGACGTAGTGGAAGCGAAGTGAATTAAATAGCTGGCTGTGTATCACTTCCTGCTGGGGGACGTCGAGGAAAACAAAGAAGAAGTTCGTAGTCGATATTTCGGGGTCGCTAAGAAAACTCAAAATTTCGCGAAGAAAACTCAAAATTTTGCAAAGACTTTCCGAAATAGAATTCGGGCTCAGAGGAGGAGTCGAAGTGGGGAAATCGAAGTGAATTAAGCAGTTGGGTCTGTGTCACTTCCTGCTGGAGGACGTTGAGGAAAAGAAAGAAGAAGTTCTTGGTCGATGCGGAAGACCCTCGAACTCGTACTTCGAAGTCGCAAAGAAAACTCGAAATTTTGCGAAGAGTTTCCGAAATAGAATTCGGTCTGGTGATTGCGGAGACCAAGCTGAGGATGTATGTATGCGCGCACGCAAACTCATATTCTCACACACACACACACACACACACACACACACACACACACACACACACACACACACACACACACACACACACACACAAAACTCTAACAGAAGCGCCATGAAATGTATCATCATAAGACGTCTCATTATCCCTTTCCGACCAAGGTCAGGTGACGTCACACTTTCGGATTTATGACGTCACCAACCAAATCATGACGTCACACCTCAGCATCACGTCAATTGAGTTGACCCGTTACGTCACACACGTAACAGACGAGCGGGTCTCGAGTTCGATTCTCGACCGCGGACGTCTAGTATATCTGAGCAGTAAAAAGGAGATCAATAGAGTCACACAGACCTTGCGACACGCAAGAACTGCAGTTATTATCACGTGTTACATCCCCCAATATCTTACATCAGCATCCCTGTAACTGTCACGTGATGGTGTGACGTAACCATCTCACGTCACCGGATGATCCGTCACGCAGAGTTTTAATGATCTGCCTAGGTCATCCTGTCAATGCAACCAGCGCTTCTATCCTACGAAGAATCTATTTATATACAGAGAGTTTTCCCCCTTATAAGGGGGTAGCCAAGTCAGAGACACGTACCCACTCCCACCCATCTCACTCCCCTCCCCCTCTCCCATCTCAGCTCCTCATGGATGACGGGTCATCCCTGCATCCGCCAACTGCCCTGGGTCAAACGCAATGCAGTAAGACACAGTACATCCACAGCAAGGCCGCTTCACTCAATCGGCGACCCCCCCACTCTCCGTTCCCTCATGCAGAAGAATGACAGAAGTTAAAAGTGATCACCATGAGTTGAACTTAATCTTCAAATATACAAGAAAAGACACGTGACTCTGGTCCGTGGGGGCGTCTCCAAAAACCCTAAGATTTGATCTAGTCAAAGGAAACTTCCTTCGGGCACTTTACATATTTTTTTTAGACGAATTCATTCGTATTTTTTATGTAAATTGGATTTTAAAAATCTGGCTGGTGGTAGACAGTCTTGTTTGGCTTGAGGTTAGCAGCCCCTCCCCCTCCGAGAGAAGACCTTAAGTCCTTAAACCAGCGTTTCTCAACCAGGGTTCCCCGGAACCTAAGGTTCCGCAAAAGGTCCCTAAGGGTTCCGCGAGAACAAGTGAGATAATCTAATGCACTTTTGATTTTTTATCTAATTTCATATACGTAATATAATTAAACACGCACGACATATTCTTGGTTATTGTAATAATGTAATATAGACACCATCCTGTCTAATCTATTATTACGATGAAAATAAAATGAGAAAAATATGGTATGTGTGTGTTTTTTTTGTGTTTTTTTTGGCAGGGATTCCTTGAGACATGCAATTTATTTTAAAGGTTACGCAAGGTTAAAAAAGTTTGAGAAACGCTGCCTTTAGCCCTTTCGCTAAGCTTTAACCATTTATTCTGTTTGTCGCCAAGTGATTTTATTCAAAGAGACCAGGACTCGTAGTCATGGATCCAAATTGGACAAATTTAGATTCAAGAAGGAAATAGGTAAGAACTGGTTGACCAACACAATGGTTAACGAATGGAATAGACTTAGTAACGATGTAGTGAGCGCTCAAAGTATTGCTTGTTTTAAGATAAGATTAGATAACTTTGTGGATAGGGATGAAAGGTGGTAAGGGACATGGAACTGCCTAGTGTAGGCCTTATGGTCTCTTGCAGTCTCCTCCATTCTTATGTTATGACGTCACGGTGGCGTCGTCGGCGACAAAGACGACAACGACGACGACAACGACGACGAAATCTGTGTAGTAAACAAACAAACAACCACAAAAGCCCCTCGAATATATTCAACAAATCCTTTGAATATTTTTCATTCTTCTACTCTCTCTTCTATATCTGGTGTCCTCTCTTTCTCACTCTCTCTCTCTTTCTCTCTTTATCTAACTCTACCTCGCTATTTCTCTCTATCTTTGTATCTCTCTACGGCTCCATCTCCTAGGGACGATATTGTTTCTCCATGATAGAAGTGCTTATTATTTTCGACGAAAGACTCTCTATCTCTCTCTCCCTCTCTCTTTTTCTCTCTTTCTCCCTCTCTCTTTCTCTCTCTCTCTCTCTCTCTCTCTCTCTCACACACACACAGGGGACACTCTCCTCTATCCTACTTACATGAGTACCACCGCAGTCTTCGAAATATTCCCATTTGTATTCAATTAGCCCACCCCACGTTTCCTCAGCAATCGATACTGACACCCGTGCCTGTGGTGGCTCCAGCTCCCCCACTTCCTTGTGCTAACGTCATCTTAGCTCTCATTTCCGTACCACAGCTTCAAGACAGTGGCGCTCTATGTAGTTCTCTTGACTTGTGAATGGAGGAGATTACAGTGCCCAGGTCCGTCTTTTAAAATAACCGATAGTTTCAGCGTTCACTACATTGTTGCTAAGTATATCAACAGTGTTCTTGTCCTTAATAATTAAAGATTTTAGTCTGTTAAGGGGGTACACGGGTCCCTTCTCCTTCTCCCCCTTCCTGATTTAAAACTGGGGTCTTGAGTGATCAGACTACAGTTCAATCTGGGGTCCGGCGTTCAATTGATATGAAATTGTATGTTTGGCTCAGAATAATCTATACAAAGTGACAACGAAAGCGGATGGGGGGAGAGGCTGAGTGGGGGGAGGGGGAGAAGAGGAGAGGGGGAGAAGGGGGAAGAGGGGGAGAGGGGAAGAGGGGGAGAGGGGAAGAGGGTGAGAAGGGAAGAGGGGGAGAAGGGAAGAGGGTCAGTGGGGAAGAGGGGGGAATGGAAGAGGGGGAGAGGGGGGAGAGGGGAAGAGGTGGAGAAGGGGGAAGAGGGGGACAAGAGAGACTAAATATTCCTCGTAATGAGAGACCTCCCCCCCCCACTCCCCGCCTCGCCGCCAGTGATTCGCAGAGCCTTTGGGTCTCAAGTTTTCCAGTTGGAAGTTTCAATAACCGAATTACAAAGGCAGAGAGGGTGATTAAGGTCCCTGGGTTCAGACACGCTGGTGTAGCGGTGCCCTCTCCCTCTCTCCCTTCTCTCTCCCCTCTCTCTCCCTCCCTCCCTCTCCTTTTCTTCCTCCTCCTCCTCCTTCCCAATGCAGTGGGGGTACTTTAATATTCTTCGTTTTTGTTTAGTAACACGATTGAGGAAGCTCGCTGGGTGAGCGGGTTAGGGCGTCGTTACTTGCGGCGAAGGTCGAGGGGATGGCGGTTCGAATCCTGCCACCGGCGAAGTTGAACCAAAGGCATGGGGCATTAAATTCCGCGCTACAAAGTCCTCTGTGAGGGGCACCGTCCTGGCCTTCCGAAAGGGGGGGGGAGTTTGTGACGTTAAACCATATCATTATCATTAGCACGATTGAGCTTATCAGCTGAATAAAATAAGCCGGTGTACACAAACACACACACACACACACACATACATACATACACACACACACACACGTACACGCACACACACACCACTTGTCCTCCATAGGCTCTCCACAGTCCCTCCACATCTGAATAATACAGAACGTTGGGCAACTCCGCTGGGCATCGTCATAGATCACCGACCTTGCCTCATCGAACACAGTGGCAACACGCCACGTCACGTGATGACGTCACACGCCACGACATGCATGACGTTACATATGACGTCGTGTGTGTGACGTCATAAGGTCGTCCTTGATCCTTGAGTGATGTTACGTGAGCAGCTAACGGGTCCGTCATCGATCACAGTGGCACGTCTTTTATCGATCAGGATGTGGTGCGAGTTCTTGTGGTGGTGGTGATGGTGGTGATGATGATGATGGTGGTGGTGGCAATGACTTTGGTGGTGATGACGGTGGTGATGATTGTGGTGATTGTGATGATGGTGGTGGTGGTGATTGTGGTGGTTATGATTGTGGTGATGGTGGTGGCAATGACTGTGGTGGTGATGATTGTGGTGATGGTGTCATGATGATGGTGGTTGTGTGACAATTGTGGTGGTGATGGTGGTGGTCATGATTGTATTGCTGATTGTGGTGATGATGGTAGTGGTGATGATTGTGGTGATGATGGAAGTCATACTGGTTAAGATGATAATATGTTTGTGGTGTTAGTGACAACGCTCTCAGAGGCGACAGTCCCAACGATGACAATAACGACAACAACATTGGTGTTGATGGTGATGATAATGATGACTGACGGTGACAAGACTGATGGTGATACTGACGAGACAAACGACAACAGCTACAACACCACTGACTTAAAACAACAATGGTGAAAGTGATGTTGGTGAAAGTGATGTTGACGGTAAAGTGGTGTTGACGGTAAAGTGGTGTTGACGGTAAAGTGGTGTTGACGGTAAAGTGGTGTTGGTGAAAATGGTGTTGACGGTAAAGTGGTGTTGACGGTAAAGTGGTGTTGACGGTAAAGTGGTGTTGACGGTGAAAGTGGTGTTGATGGTGATAACGTAGGTGGCGGTTGCCATGGTAACGGTGTTAGTGGGTGTCTGATTACTTCATTTCCGGGCACAGTTAATCCCATTAGACCATTCCGAAATGTGGTCGGTCTTATTCGACCTCGCCAGACCAGGACTCACAAGCCCAATCCTCCTTTCGTATGTGCGTGCGTACGTGTGTGCGTACGTGTGTGTGTGTGTGTGTGTATGTGTGTGTGTTTGTTCGCGTGTAAGTAAGCATATGTGTGTGTATATGTGCGTATGAGTATAGGTGCATGCTTGTATATATGCATGTGTGTGTGTGTGCGTGCGTTTGTGTGTGTGTGTGTGTGTGTGTGTGGTGTGTGTGTGTGTGTGTGTGTGTGTGTGTGTGTGTGTGTGTGTGTGTGTGTGTGTGTGTGTGTGTGTGTATGCGTGTCTTCGGCGTAAGTAAGCATGTGTGTGTATACGTGCTTGTATATATGCTTGTGTGTAGATGTGATGTCTGTATATGTGCGTGTGTATATATGTGCGTGTATGGGTATATGTGCCTATGTACACATGTGCGTGTGTGTACATGTACGTGAGTACATATGTGTGTGTGTATGCGTATGTACATTCGCGTGTATGCATATCTGCATGTTTACTTATACGTGTGTGTCTGTGTGTATATGTGCACCCGTATATATGCATATGTGTATGTTTGTGTGCATGGTCATGTATGTGTGTGTGTTCAAAGAAATACAAAGAAAAATACACAAAAGACAAATGGCGTCGCAAGTTTCTCACACATTCGAGGTTCCGACTAATTAAGTTTCTATTTCCAGGGTATGAAATCTTAGACAGGGTCGAGAAAAATAGTGTCTGGCCTTCCTTTGAATAGGATCTTCAGTCACACTCACACACACACACACACACACACACACACACACACACACACACACACACACACACACACACACACACACATATACAAAAAAAAAAAAAAAAATCACCCGAAAATTAAAAAAGTAAAATATATAAACAAATATATAAATGAATAAATACATAAATAAAGACAAACAGATCAACAATAATAGCAGTAATAATAATAATAATACATACATACATATACCAAGGCTTTTTTCCCTTTACTAGGGAGGTAACCAAAAAGTAAAAGGCATAAAATCATTCCCACCCATTCCATCCCTGAAAACACTCCACACCCCTCCACCCTCCCTTCCATAGAAGAATAAAAGGAGATAAATTAACAAATGTAAAAAATAAACAAAACAAACAAAACAAATGAAATAAATAATCAAAATGAACAAAAAAAATTCCCATAAATCACTTGTCTATTATACGCGCCCATAGGAAATTTACAATTTACATTTTTCTTTTCTTTTTTGCATCCGACCCAGTTATGGACCAAAAGGTCTCCTGCCGGCATGCTCCTCGTTTGTAATCCTTTGTAATATTATAGGACATTTCTATAGCTTTGTATTAGGTTACCATCTATTTTGTAGACCTAAGTACTCTATACTTCAATTTCCATCTATTTTGTAGGTCTTAGTACTCTATACTTCAATTTCCATCTATTTTGTAGGTCTTAGTACTGTATACTTCAATTCCCCACAGAACACCATCTTTGATTGAAGTAATGTCTTTATTAATTGACGCTGAATGAAGTAAAATTGAATTATTATGTTTTAATATTATATACATAAGCTTATCAACCACAGCGCTTAAATATTGAATAATTTCATACTTCAATATCATCTCCAGATGATGATTTTATTTATCATACATATAACATAAATCATAAGAATGAAGGAGACTGCAAGAGACCATAAGGCCTACACTAGGTAGTGTCATGGTTACTAAGTCTATTCCTTTCGTTACCCGCTCTGTTAATAAACCAGTTCTTCTCTATTTAATTCTTTAAAGAATAGAGACGTTATCACGCCTCACAGGGATAAAGAAAACTTAGAACAGTCCAGTGGCAAGGTCATCATATTAAGACACCAGAGCAGGACTCGTAGTAATGGATTCAAATTGGGCAAATTTAGATTTGAGAAAGAAATAGGCAAGAATTGGTTTACCAACAAAGTGGTTAACGAATGGAAATTATTTATTTACCAATTAATGGACGATGAAACAATTGGCTGTTTTAAAAGAAGGTTTGATAACTTTATGGATGGGAATGATTGGTGATAATGGACATGAAACTACTTAGTGTAGGCCTTATGGTCTCTAGCAGTCTCCTTTATTCTTATGTTTTTATGATACCAAGCCATCTAATTCAACTGAGAGGAGTCGCCGGTTCTCAAAGACCTGAAGAAGGATCAAACTGTCTAGTGTAGGTCTTATGGTCTATAGCAGTCTCCTTTATTCTTATGTTTTCATGATACCAAGCCATCTAATTCAACTAAGAAGAGTCTCCGGTTCTCAAAGACCTGAAGAAGGACCAAACTGCCTAGTGTAAGCCTTATGGTCTCTAGCAGTCTCCTTTATTCTTATGTTTTCATGATACCAAGCCATCTAATTCAACTAAGAAGAGTCTCCGGTTCTCAAAGACCTGAAGAAGGACCAAACTGCCTAGTGTAAGCCTTATGGTCTCTAGCAGTCTCCTTTATTCTTATGTCTTCATGATACCAAGCCATCTAATTCAACTGAGAGGAGTCTCCGGTTCTCAAAGACCTGAAGAGAGATCAAACTGTCTAGTGAAGGCCTTATGGTCTCTAGCAGTCTCCTTTATTCTTATGTTTGTATGATACCAAGCCATCTAATTCAACTGAGAGGAGTCTCCGGTTCTCAAAGACCTGAAGAAGGATCAAACTGTCTAGTGTAGGCCTTATGGTCTCTAGCAGTCTCCTTTATTCTTATGTTTTTATGATACCAAGCCATCTAATTCAACTGAGAGGAGTCTCCGGTTCTCAAAGACCTGAAGAGAGATCAAACGAAGCGAAGATGAAGAGAGAGTGAGGGTCAGTTTTTGGATCTGGAGTGAAGATCTTTCCCAGAAGATCTGACCGTTCTAGTTGTCTTTCTTACACGTTCGTTCCAGAGTCTGCCTGTTTCCAGAAAAAACATTCCTATCACTCCTAGATAACCTTTTTCCTTATAAGTACACTTAATTCTACAGATACTAACGCGTTACTTGAAAGACCATGTCTACTTATGATATACAACGCTTTGCTTCTGTCTAGGTTGTTCTTCCACTTATATGCTCAAGTTGCCAACATCGCTTTGAGGCTTTTCTTGGTCTCAATACAGAGAAGAAACTTGATCAAGTTTCCTGTCGTTAATAATATATACTAACCCGTGTCCCCTGTCCCCCCGGGTCGTGGAGGACCCTATATCTACAAGGAGCCAAGATAAAAGGAAAATGATTGACAGGCGGGAGTGGAACGGGTAGATGCAAGCAATTACAAGAAGGAAGAAACCTTTTGATATATACTTTATGTATACATGTATATATATATATATAT
>NC_134785.1:13661792-13664292 GCF_046742065.1 Oratosquilla oratoria
ACCACCGCCACCACCACCACCACCTCCACTACCACCACCATCATCATCATCAACCTTATCGTTATCATTACCATAATGATATCATTATCGTTTATCATCATCATTATTATCTTTATTTGGATTATCCATGTTGCTGTCGTCGTCGTTATCAACTACGTCTTTGTTGTCGTCGTCGTCATCGTCGTCGTCGTAGTCGTCGTCATTATCGCCATCTCCTCTGTCGTCTCTTTTATCTTCAAGATGTAGAAATCCACAGAGATGAGTGACGTCACGCTATTATCGCCATCTCCCATGCCCCTCATTAATCAGCAAAAATAAAAAAATAAAAAAATAAAAAAAGGTTCTTTTCCTGAAAATATTCTATTTCAAGTGTGGCGGGGATTGTGGGTCGGAGGGACAAATGAAGAGAGGGAAGGAGGGAAGGAGGAAAGGAAGGAGGGAAGGAGGGAAGGAAGGAGGACGGAAGGTAGTGAAAGAAGGAGTGAAGGAAGGAGGAAGGAAGAGATGATTTTGGGAGAGAAGGAGGGAAACAGGTTGGGGAAGGTGAGAGGGAAGGAGAGAAGGAGGCAGGGAAGGAGGGAAGGAGGAAGGGAAGGAGGGAAGGAGGAAATGAAGGAGGGAAGGAGGAAGGGAAGGAGGGAAGGAAGGTCGACGGAAGGCAGTGAAAGAAGGAGTGAAGGAAGGAGGAAGGGAGAGATGATTTTGGGAGAGAAGGAGGGAAGCAGGTTTGGGAAGGAGGAAGGGAAGGAGGGAAGGAGGAAGGGAAGGAGGAAGGGAAGGAGGAAGGGAAGGAGAGAAGGAGGAAGGAAGGCAGTGAAAGAAGGAAGGAGGAAGGGAAGGAGAGAAGCAGGAGGGGGAAGGTGAGAGAGAAGGAGGGAAGGAGGAAGGGAAGGAGGGAAGGAGGAAAGGAAGAAGTGAAGGAAGGAGGAAGGGAAGGAGAGATGGTTTTAGGTAGAGAAGGAGGGAAGGAGGTGGGGAGGGAAGGTGAGAGGAAAGGAGGGAAGGAGGAAGTGAAGGAGGGAAGTAAGGCGAAACGAAACAACTTCAGATAGCTCTTACTTTAAGGTTCCTTAACCTGTTACCCGCTACCTTACATCATCTGGCAACGATCCACCCACACCGCCCCTCGTGAGTACCCTGCCCCTGCAGGCTCTTATACTTGTTGCAGAGGAAACAGCTATTAGGGAAATTATTTTAATGATCTTCTTAATGCAGAGCGGCCCTTACTTGGCCAGGGCCACACTTCAGAGGCCATTTCAGGGCCCACTTCAGGGCCCACTTCAGGGTTCTCCACGCTACTTTACTCCACCATTTCCTCCCACACTCCTCTTCCTCCTCCTACTCCCTCCACTCCCCACTAACACTCCTCTCTCCTTTTCCCGTCCACATCTACTCTTCATCTTCTTCATTCTCCTCCTCCTCCTCCTCTTCCTCCTCCTCCTTCCCATTACGCCTCTTCTCACTTCCCTCTTCTTCTTCTCTCTCTCTCTCTCTCTCTCTCACATGTACACCCACACCCACCCACCCACGCACACATATATAATACACATACACACACACACACACACACACACACACACACACACACACACACACACACACACACACAAAGGATTACAAAGGCGGAGCATACCGACAGGAGACCTTTTGATCCATATCTAGGTCGGATGCGAAAAAAAAAATCATATTAATAATAAAATAATAAATAAAAACTATGATAATGTAAATAACAAATAAAATACATAAATAAATGCATAGGTATAGTTAAATAATAAACAAACAGGTAAATAGTAAATAATAATAAATTGACATATAACTAATAATAAATAAAAATCAGACAGACAAATGATAACAAAACAAAAACAAATAATATAAGATAGATTATAATCATTACAGCATCTTACTTAGGTATTTATCTAAATGATTCTTAAAGCTTTGAACTGAACTACATTGCACTACCTGTGCAGGAAGTTTATTCCATTCATTAACTACACGGTTGGCAAAGTTGTTTCTACCTACTTCCAAATTGAATCTATTTCCGGACAGTTTGAGACCATTGTTTCTTGTCTGATTCTCATTCAATGTAAAAATTTGGTCACTTTTGATGTTGTCAATTCCCTTTAGAATTTTAAAGACCTGTATCAAGTCACCTCTGAGTCTACTCTTTTTTAGGGAAAACAGATTCATATGTTTTAGTCGATTTTCGTATGATTTATTTTTGATATTTGGAATCAGTTTTGTGGCTCGCCGTTGTACTCTTTCCAATCTGTCAATGTCTTTAATGAGATTCGGTGACCATACGGAAACAGCATATTCCAAATGTGGACGAACTAACGATTTATATAGCTTGTTAATGAGTGATGGACTTTTGAAATCAAAAGATCGCGCAATCAGTCCTAGAATCTTATTCGCTTTCTCAGAGGCTGAAATACACTGCTTGGATGATTTGAGGTCGTTACTGATAATTACGCCGAGATCTTTTTCACTATCCACTTTTGTT
>NC_134785.1:13669292-13679292 GCF_046742065.1 Oratosquilla oratoria
TACAGTTGCGTAGTGCCATCCTAACTACAGTTGGAGAATGCCATCCTAACTACAGTTGGAGAGTGTCATCCTATAGTTGCGTAATACCATCCTAACTATAGTTGCGTAGTGCCATCCTAACTACAGTTGCGTAGTGCCATCCTAACTACAGTTGAAGAATATCATCCTGACTACAGTTGGAAAGTGTCATCCTATAGTTGCGTAATACCATCCTAAAAATAGTTGCGTAGTGCCATCCTAACTACAGTTGCGTAGTGCCATCCTAACTACAGTTGGGGAATGCCATCCTAACTACAGTTGGGGAGTATGTGTTCCAGCTAAAGAGGTTTGGTGGCATTGTGGCTGCGGGAAGCATCTCGCGTGCCAGAAAGACCTCAAGGCCATTCGTTGGGTCACGGAAGAATCTTTGTAGAAGAGAACAAACATGATGATTGGAACGCTCGAGAATTGCTATGTCTCCAAGATCCTGGTCGTGATCTAAGACTCCAAATACTCTTCAAATACTCTCCAAATATGCTTCAAATACTCTCCAAATACTCTTCAATTTACGAACGATTTACGTTCCGAACGGCTGTTCGTAACCCGAAGGGTTCGTAAGTCGATATTCAACATGATTTTAAAGATACTCGAATCTGTATAAGCAAATCTGATATAAAGTTAATACATGTTTTCTTACCCAAAAACATATTACTAATAATACATAAAACGAAAATAAATCGTAATACTAATACTTTAATGTTGGATTTCTTACCTTTGAAACTGGTAAAATAGGCTTAAGGCTTTGTTCGTATGTCTGAAAGTTCGTAAGCCGAGGCGCGTCTATACTAGAGTAGTGGTTCTCGTTTTTAATCAATTTTCTTTGTTTGTTTTCGCTCTGTCCCTGTATGTCATTCATCCCCAATCCATTTAGAACTTTGTTTTCCTCATCATTAATTCAATCTGTGTACAGTCCAGTTCTCAAACTTTTTTATTTATTTATTTATTTATTTACTTATTTATTTATTGTAATGTGCCTGTTAAAATGACATTCTCAAGCCAATTAGAAATTTGTCTTCCTCATAAATGATGCACTGTCCTAAAGATTACGTAGATTGTAGAAAATGTAGTTTGTAGAAAGATCGATATCCCAACTGTATGGAATCCCTCCCCACCACGTAACACTAAAATTCACAGAGAATTGAATGAACACACTTCTACTTCGAGTTTTTAGCCAATTTATAGAAAACAAAGATTAAAGGTAAAGATTCCTTGCCCTAGATGCTTCGTCAATGCCCTATGGTCTCCCTGAGGCGTCTTGAAGTGCCGGTAGTTGAAAGAAAATACTGAATAATGTCTCTGATTCTTGAGAGGATGGATAAAAAAAAAAAAAAAAAAAAAAAAAAAAAAAAAAAAAAAAAAAAAAAAAAAAAAAAAAAAAAAAAAAAAAAAAAAAAAAAAAAAAAAAAAAAAAAAAAAAAACAAGGAGGTAGCTAAACAGCAACACATAGTAACCATCACTAACAGTTCCAGAGATGGTGGAACAGTACATGGACCCACCTCCTCGTCACTGGAGATAACTGCATGACTCAAATGCCTCCTGCCCTTCCTAGTCTGAATCAGATACCGAAGAGATGGGCTGGTGGTCCTGGAAACGTAGGGGAGGAAGAGGAAGGGGGGAAGGGGAGGGAGGGAAGAGGGGGGAAAGGGGGACGAGGGAAAGGACGGAAGGGGGTAAGAGGGAAGGGGGAAGGAGGGAGGAGGGGAAAGGGGGACGGGGGAAAGGACGTAAGAGGGACGGGAAGAGGCTGGGAAGGGGGAAGGAGGGAAGAGGGGAAAGGGGGACGAGGGAAAGGACGGAAGGGGGGAAAGGGGTAAGAGGGAAGGGGGAAGGAGAGAGGATGGAAAAGGGGGACGGTGGAAAGGACGGAAGAGGGACGGGAAGATACTGGGAAGGGGGAAGGAGGGAGGAGGGGAAAGGGGGACGGGGGAAAGGACGGAAGGGGGTAAGAGGGAAGGGGGAAGGAGGGAGGAGAGGAAAGGGGGACGGGGGAAAGGAGGGAAGAGGGACGGGAAGATGGGGGAAAGAGGGAAAGGGGGACCGGGGGGAAGGGGGAAGGGAGAGGGGAGAAGGGGAATGAGGGAAGGGGGAAAGGGGAGCCTTAACCCTGTGGCATCACTTATTCCCCAGAACTCCCGTGTCCAGGGTCTGCAGGGATGCCATGGACGGCAAACACGTGACCCAGTGCGGAGTTCGTACACTTTTGTATGGTTTCAGAAGTACTGAACTTAGAACCACTGACTCAGAGGGTCCATTTTAGGGTTAGATTCTAATTACGAGCAACCTCTCTTGTGGGGATTGGTTTCTCGAAATGGAATCGAATAATTATTAAATCCTTTTTAATGGGGTTTCATGCCTCTTAATGGGGTTGGATTCGGATCAGAATCCTCTAAAAAGAACCCATCTACCCCTTAAGAGGGATTCAAACCTTTTAAGAGGGATTGAAACTAATGAAGGCTGAGTCACACCAAAGCAAGTCCTTACCACGTCAGCAAATGGTCACCGCCACGTCCTAAATCTTCTACGCTCTCGCTACGTCAAATTTGGAGCAGAATCAAAACTGGTCCCCGCCCATGCCCTCTTTGCAGTCCACACTGCGTCCACACTACGTCCTCATCACGTCCCCACTGCGTCCTCATCACGTCCCCACTGCGTCCTCACCACGTTCCCACTGCGTCCTCACCACGTTCCCACTGCGTCCTCACCACGTGCCCACTGCTGCGTCCATACGGCATCCTCACCATGTCCCCACTGCTCCCCAACTGCGTCCTCACCAACGTCCCCACTGCGTCCTCACCACGTCTCTACTGCGCCCCCACTGCGTCCTCACCACGCCCCCAATGCGTCCTCACCACGTCTCCACTGCGCCCACACTGCGTCCTCACCACGTCCCTACTGCGCCCCCACTTCGTCCCCACTGCTCTCCCACTGCGTCCTCACCAGGTCTCCGCTGCGCCCCCAATGCGTCCTCACCACGCCTCCCCTGCGCCCCCACTACGTCCTCACCACGTCCCCACTGCGCCCCCAATGCGTCTTCACCACGTCTCCACTACGCCCCCACTGCGTCCTCACCACGTCCCCACTGCGTCCTCACCACGCCCCCACTACGCCCTCACCACGTCTCCACCACGCACACACTGCGTCCTCACCACGTCCCTATTGCGCCACCACTGCTCTCCCACTGCGTCCTCACCACGTCTCCACTGCGCCCCCAATGCGTCTTCACCACATCACTGCGCCCCCACTGCGTCCTCACCAAGTCCCCACTGCGCCCCAATGCGTCCTCACCACGTCTCCACTACGCCCCCAATGTGTCCTCACCACGTCCCCACTGCGCCCCAACTGCGTCCTCACCACGACCCCACTGCGCCCCCACTGCGTCCTCACCACGTCCCCACTACGCCCCCAATGCGTTTGACAGACATGTTTGACAAACGTGTTTGACAACCAAATACTCCATTCATACAGTCAAACATCACTTCAAACACTTGTTTGACAAACCAGGTTTGACAAACCGTTTAACCGTGTGGGCTGAGTTTTGGCGTCGAATGCTGATTTTTATGAGTTTGTTTCTTAACCCGGGTGAGTTAACTGGCGGTGAAGTTGGAAAATGATAAGAAAAAAATAATATTTGAAAAGTAAATAAATAGACAAATATATAAATAAGCACATTAGTAAATAAACAAATAAATAAATAATGAGTAAACAGGTAGATAAACCTATACCAATAAATCAAATTAATATAAAAAACAGCAACATAAAGATAGACAAAAAAAAATGAAAAAAGTGAATTCAGTGACCTGACTTGACCTAAGGATCTATGATACCTCATTCAAATGAATAAGATCATCGGAGTCTATATTATTCGCAAACCCAATTTCACATTAACCTCTGGATGTGTTCTCATTTCGAAAAAGAAGCAAAAAAAAAAAAAAAAAAAAAGACGAAGAATTTTTGAAAAGACACCTTTAAGTTAGGGAAGACTTTACTAAGCTTTTTTCCAGTAACCTTATACGCAAGGCTTAAACACTTTTCCAAGAAAGGCAAGAAGGTTATTAGTGGCCCATAGTGTTTTCGCTCTCTCTCCCTCTCTCTCTCACGATAGCTCTCTTGCTCCCTTCCTCCCTCTCTCTCCATCTCAGGCTCTCTCTCTCTCTCCATCCCAGGCTCTCTCTCTCTCTCTCTCTTTTTCCTCGTACCCATCTACCTCCATCTTTTTCGCTTTTTTCTTCGTTCCTGCTCTCTCTCCATCTCTTTTTCTCTTTCCCTATTCCCTGCTCTCTCTCTTCCTTTCCCTATACCCTGCTCTCTCTTTCCTTTTCTTTATACCCTGCTCTCTTTCTCTCTTTCATTATACCCTGCTCTCTTTCTCTCTTTACCTATACCTTGATCTCTCTCTGCCTCTCTCTTTCCTTATACCACTCTCTGCACTCTCTCTTTCCTTATACTCTGCTCTCTTTCTCTCTTTACCTATACCCTAATCTCTCTCTCTTTACCTATACCCTAATTCTCTCTCTCTCTCGTGACAACCTTAATATTGCCAATTAATCTGGAGAACCTCTCTTCTTGACTTGGCTTTGATTTGGCCCGTGCCTTGCCTTGCCTTGCCTTGCCTTGCCTTCAGGGCCCACAGGGCACGGGTCCTCCTCCTCCTCCTCCTCCTCCTCCTCCTCCTTCTCCTCTTCCTCCTCCTCCTCTTCCTCCTACATCGGTTGGTTTGACCTACATCAGCAACTTCCTGTCGTGCTTTGGTACAAATGGAAGTTGATCTCAGCAGCCTTTCTTGTAGCTCTTCTTCTTTTTCTTCGTCTTCTTCGTCGTCGTCTTCTTTGTCTTCGCCCTCTTCTTTTTCTTCGTCTTCGCCTTCGTCTTCTTCTTTCTTCTTCTTCATCTTCTTCATCATTTTCTTCTTCTTCTTCATCTTTTTCGTCTTCTTTGTTTTCTTCTTTGTCTTCGCCCTTGTCTTCTTTCTTCTTCTTCATCTTCTT
Source organism: Oratosquilla oratoria (assembly GCF_046742065.1). NCBI lineage: Eukaryota > Metazoa > Arthropoda > Malacostraca > Stomatopoda > Squillidae > Oratosquilla > Oratosquilla oratoria. The sequence continues at coordinate 13,674,318 of NC_134785.1, forward strand.
CGTCGTCTTCGTCATCTTCTTCTCCTTCTTCTTCTTCTTCTTCTTCTTTGTCTTCCTCGTTTTCTTTTTTGTCTCCGCCCTTGTCTTCTTCTTTCTTCTTCTTCGTCTTCTTCTTCTTCGTCTTCTTCTTATTCTTCTTCTTCTTCATCTTCATATTCTTCTTCTTCTTGTTTTTCGTCTTCTTCTTTGTCTTTTTCATTTTCGTCTTTTTCTTAGCATTTCTTCTTCTTCTTCGTCTTCGCCCTCGTCTTCTTCTTCCTCTTCTTCTTCTTCGTCTTCTGTTTTCCTTCCTCTTTGTCTTCTTTTTTCTTCTTCGTCTTCTTTTTCTATTCCTCCTCTTCCTCCTCCTTGTTGTTGTTCTTCTTTCTTCTTCGAAGCGCGATGCTCCACCTCCAAACCTTTCTTTAAGTTCCAGATAATCCATAACTTTCATATCATATTCATATCATATTTCACAAGTTTCATATTGTTTCATTTATGTATCATGAACGGGAACTTGGTATAAAAAGAACAAATGAAGTTTTATCAAAGAGGAATCAACTCAAAGAATTGCTCTTTCAGAATCTCTGTCAATTTCTCGTAGTACGAAAAATTTACTAATCTTTTTTAATTGGTACACTTTTAGTCGCATATATGCGAGAGTTTCTTGTCAGGTGCAAACTCACCTCGACATATTCCACTCCCACGCAGTGGGAAGTGAGAAACCTCTAGTAGGGACAAAGCCCTGTCAGGATGGTATGCTTTTTTTTTTTTTTTGTCGACGTCGGATCACTTCCCCACCTGGGTAGGACTGTCGGGAACCAACACAGCCAGCCCACAACGGGTCCCGAGGATCGAACTCACCACTACCTGTATCTGAATTCAGTACATTATCCACTGGGCTATCACGCCGCTGTCCATAGACAATCAAAGCCAATTTTACAAAAGACCACAACATAGATCCAATAAAGATTTTTTCCGCTAACAAATTAAAGCAAAATTCTAACAATCATTTGCCTTTTAGTAACCCCCAAAACGTCACATCTGGGTATTAAAAAAAAAAAAAAAAAAAAAAAAAAAAAAAAAAATGCTTGTTAGTGTAGACCAATTCAAGGCTAATCAAATTGAACATCATCCAAGTGAAGACCGTTTCCAACATCACCAACATCCAACTTTCAGACGATGAGCAGCGTCTGAAAGTTGGACGAAAACGTCCAACAAAGTTGCAGGTATTTCCTGCAACTTTGCTGAACGTTGCCGATTTTGTCGAATCCAGCGAGGGAACCCCTTACCAGCCGACTCCCCCTCCCCCACCCACGTTATACAAAATGACTGTAAAATATCAATCACATTAGTAATATTATCACAATAATTGCTATCGGATTTTTTGCCTATTTCCTTCTCAAATCTAAATTGGACAAATTAAGAAGGAAATAGGCAAGAACAGATTTACCAACAGAGTACCCCAATTTAAAAAGAAAGATATCTTAAAAATATATATATATATATGTATATATATATATATATATATATATATATATATAATATATATATATATATATATATATATTATATATATATATATATATATATATATATATATATTGATAGCCTAGTTGGTAAGTCACTACCGCACTTGTTATGAGGATGCTGAGTTCTAGTCTTTGGCAGTACCGCATTTTAATTTCTGCATGTCGGCCTTTGATGGCTTAGAATTAAGGTGCATTGTGGTTGTTAAAAAATGTAGCTCTAATCACTGGGACACATTCAGTGTTGTACAAATACATACATATATATATATATATATATATATATATATATATATATATATATACACAAAAATAATATATAAATAAATATATAAAATGAATAGCTACATAAACATATATATGAATGATTAAGACAAAATAGAACGAAATCAAAATAAGTCAATAAATAATAATAACGATGATAAAAAAAACCAGCGTTATGATTCTCATAACAATAATAATGTTTGACTAATGACAACGATATTACGTTCAAGTACAACCATACTATATATACTGATGACGGTGATGCTAAAAACAGACACACTAAAAACAGCGATGTTGAAAGCAGTGACACATCAAAAGCAGAAATATCAAAAGCAATAAGAGACTAAGCAACGGCACCAAATTCGATGGCGCCCAATTCAATGGTGCCAAAATCAATGGCACCGAAAGCCACGGTGTCAAAATCAACGGCACCAAGATCAATAGTGCCAAAATTTATGGTGTCGAAAACACATCGGCGCTAAAATTAATGGCGTCAGAAATCAACGTCGCCAAAATCATTGGTGTCGAAATCAGCTCTAAATGTTACGGTTTATACCTTCAATCCTGCCACACCCCCTCCCTACACTGGTGGCGTAGTCGAAAGCTTGCTGGTCTCACTTTCATTTATTTGTGGGTTCGAATCTCGCACTCCTCTCCGATTCCCATTCTCAGTGACCCTGGTCCAACAACAGTCCATGCACAAGAAGCAAAGGTGACGGCTTCGGCCGTAGCTACTCAGCGCCTCCTGGCGTATGCTCCTCGCCCTTTCTCCTTGGGGAGACTAAAAAGTCAATAAATACGACATCGCTCCATAGGTCAACTCAGGTCATCCCTGGTGCCAGCTGATTTCATTCACTTCCTCCCCTTCCCCTCGCGCGGAAGCCCTCAGAATCAGGTAGTCGTGAGTTCGATTCCCGGGGCCCACTGCGTGCTTCTTGCGTTGGTTCCCGACAGCCCTGGCCTGGCAGGGAGGCGACCCAAGCATCGGCCACAAAAAAAAAAAAAAAAAAAAAAAAAAGTTTCCCCTACCAGAGGTTTCTCACTTCCCACTGCCCGGGAATGAGATGGGCAGATTTTTTGAAGTTCCCCCCCAGCCCTCCCGTCCTTTCCTCAGTGAGGCGATGCACTCGGACCGACCTGGCTGGCTGGCTGGCTGACACTCTGGGTCGAGCGGCCCCCCATACTCCCGTCAGATCATTCCGTTCGATAATTGAAAATCTATTACGGGCGCTACGTGGATCTGGCTACTACATTACATTACATACATGAATACACACACACACACACACACACACACACACACACACACACACACACACACACATATATATATATATATATATATATATATATATATATAATTATATGTATACACATACATACATATATATATATATATATATATATATATATATATATATATATATATATATATATATATTAGTGAACTTAGGGAGCAGGTTTTCATTAATACATTTTCTATTAAAAATCACTGCATACTCTGCGTTGGTGATCTTCTTCTTAAGACTTTCTATTTTCCTGAGTATTTTCTTCTCTGAAGCAGGGAGAGAAAATATCACATTTCCGAACGAGTCCATATTTGGAAATAAAAATCAACATTTAACGACGTTTCGCCTATACATTAGGCATCTTCTGGTAAATTTATTGAAGAATCTTTTTACAAAAATATAAATACAGAAAAATACAGAAAAAGAGACATAAAGGAGAGGTCAATTGGTAACACGCGTCATGTTCTGTTGGTGACGCGGGATGCTCCGAAGAGTTCTAAAGTGCCGCACATATTTTGTTGAATATTTATTAATGGCATATGGTCTCTAATAAAAACAGCCTCTAAACATTTCAGTTTCTTTCTGTTAGTATCCTTGACCAAAATTGAGGTGCTTTTATTTAGCTGGTCCCGTGTAATGCTGGTATTATGGGATTTTGTCACGTGGGTTTTTATCGCGCCATTTTGCATACGTTGTGTGAGCCTCTGAGTTAAAGTTTGTGTGGTATGGCCTATATACTCTTCTTGGCAAAGCACACCGTCTTTGTATAAATCACAAGAGTATTTGTATACCACATTATTTTTCTTTAGTTTATCCGTGGTAGCTGTCATGTTATTTTTCATCACCAGCGATGATGTTCTAGGGTTACGGTAAAAGATTATAAGGTTTATTTTGTCCTCTTCTTTTCTAGGCTTACAATTTTTGTGGATAATGTCTTTTAAAGCTTTTTCATCTTGTTTGTACGCTGATGACATTGTATTTTGATAATAAATGTTTATATTATTTTTCTTATTCTCTAACTCTTTATTCTTGGTGTTGGCTTTCTCCATATTACTTTTAATTTCCTTATCGATGTCCCTCACACACACACACACACACACACACACACACACACACACACACACACACACACACACACACACACACACACACACACATATATATATATATATATATATATATATATATACATATACAGTATATACATATATATACACACACACGCACACACATATATATATATACATACATATATTATATATACATATATATATATATATTTATATATATGTATGTATATATATATATATATATATATATATTTATACATATATGTATATCAGATAATCTTTATGACCGTCGCGCACAGGATTCGAACCTGCTGCTTTGGGACCGATGAGGCTCCATTGCCGCTCGTCTTAGACCACTCGATCACTGATGATTTAAAACTGTGTAAACTCAGAACCTAACTGGTTCCCGAGATTGGAGTAGTCCTTATCTGCAACCTAAATTCCCGTTTTCACCACACAGTCAATCACACTCGTGGGAGGGGGTAAGGACCGGAAGGAATGACTTTCACGCTTATCGCCATTGTAACCATATGAGAAATTCGCTAGTGAACAGCGACATCAATCAGATATTTTTTTATGGCCGTCGCGCACAGGATTCGAACCTGCTGCTTTGGGACCGAAGAGGCTCCACCGCCGCTCGCCTTATTCCCACACACACACACACACACACACACACACACACACACACACACACACACACACACACACACACACACACACACAGTTTTCCTCATAGAGTTTTGGACACTTGGAACAAACTGGACAATGAAATAGTATGCGCAAAAACCATTCATGAGTTTAAATACAAACTAGACACTGCGAGATACAAAGGCGGGACATCACG
>NC_134785.1:13681792-13684292 GCF_046742065.1 Oratosquilla oratoria
GTCTCGTTTAATTGAAGTTACTCATTCTTCCGCAAGGTGGCAGCACGGACTCTTTATTCTGTGCCCAGAGAGCATTTTCATCTATTTCTCGCATCACTTTGTTTATAAAAAAAAAAACATAATATATCATTCATGTTTCAACTTAAAAAGGAAATGCTAGCTAAACCTCAACTTTTATGATTTAGCCTGATGCCATACACATCAAAAGGAAACGAGGAATATTCTTTTTTATCCATGGTTTTCCCATTTATATGAAAAAGAATACAAATCAATTATGTTAATACCAAATTTTCCGACATACGAAGCACACTACACCTCCCATCAAACGTGTCATAATCTAATATCCTCCCACGAGGGGGAGGAGGAGGAGAGGAAGAGGAGGAGGAGAGAAAGAGGAGGAGGAGAGGAAGAGGAAGAAGAGGTGAGAGATGTTGATCCTATGCACGTAGCCAGGCATTATGAAAGCCTACATCCCATCCACATTAAGACATATGTGAGTTTCTAATTATGTGAATACGTAACCTCGTCTGCATCAGGAACTTGGAAAGCTTCGCATACCTTGATGGTGTATAACAGGATTGTGGAGGATCATGTAAAAAAATAAAAATAAATAAAGTCCTCAGAAAGATTGGCTTCGCCCATAGTGTTATGGACTCAACAAGAGTGTATGGCGTTGTTGATATATATACAGAATTATTAACATTCGAATCGTAACCAAATATGAACTTATATCCTGGGAGGGGTTCGACTTAAATCAACAGTCCATATACCCGTTTTTTACGATTCCTAGCATTTGATCGAGGATTTCGTTTGCTTCGCCGTTGCAGCTTACGGAACAAATCACTAGTTGCAGTTAAGTGTTTCATATAATCAAATCTACCTGGGCTGTAGATTTTACTGGACCCTCTCCCACGATACAAGTTCGTATCTGGTTCCCATGGTTGTAGACGCTCTGCGTAGCAAGATGTACGCGGAACTCAACCTTCCCCATCCCCGTTAAGTACCCCCAGAATTATAAGACAATCTACCCTCTACTCTCATTCATCTGACAACGAATACAGGATGATAATATATCAAGACAAATTCAACATACATTGGTCCTGCCATGGATATTATAAAATGCTTCAAATTAAAATTAATTCATTAAACAGAATTATTAAAGTCACAAGCCATTTACAATAATACTACACGTGCAGGAATGAAATAGTAGTTAGCTTAATGTCACCCAGGACTGAGCTTTATTCACCAAAGTATTACCCTGAGTGAACTTCCAGGATGTAAGATACAAGTGAGTAATACGCTCTCGCTCTGTTGGTTGTCAGGCCGGACGACCCTTCACCGCTTTCACTATGCCTCTCCAGATGGTTCTATTCTCTGTCAATTCTTTCCAGTCCTCTCTTGGTGCCACCCTCTCCACGTCCTTCCTTATTCCATCCATCCATCTGTACCTGGGTCTCCCTAATAGTCGCGTGCCCTCTACTACTCCTTCCATCACCTTCTTTGGTAGTCTGTCTGCCTCCATTCGGGCGCAGTGTCCAGCCCACCTTGCTCTTTCTCCCCGTACTTTATCCTGAATGTAAGGTTGTCCGGTCTGACCTCTGATTTCCCTGTCATGTCTTCGTCTCCATTTCCCTTCTTCTTCATCATATATTGGGTAATAGAGCACTACAATCGACTTCCTAGTGGTCCTTCAGTCAACTATCCATCACCATGTGCGTAAAAGACGCACCCGCGCAAAAGACACACCCCTATTTCACAAGGATATTTTGTGGAAATAAGAATTAGTATGATTCATCATACATTTATTGAAAGGTACTTTAATGTAGTTTTGTAGCGAGAATGTATGAATCTGAATATGAAGTAATATTGTGAAAGACACAAGGCAAGTTTTGATATATTAAAAAACTCGTCTTATACGCAATTTTTGATATGTTAAAAAATCGTCTTATACGCCGGCAAATACGGTACAAATCAGATGGTATCAAACTAGATTTATACATTTCTAGTTCGAGTTTGACTCTGCAACGCCTGGATTTGATTATTTAAAACAGCTTCGCCAACCGTGTAGTTAATGAATGGAATAAACTTCCTGCAGAGGCAGTGCAATGTAGTTCAGTTCGAAGCTTTAAGATTCGTTTAGATAAACACCTAAGCAAGATACTGTAATGACTGCCATTTATTTTATATTATTTGTTTATTTTTTTGTTATTATTTGTCTGTTTATTATCATTTGCTTGATTTTCATTAATCATTAGTAATCTGTCAATATATTATTTACTATTTACCAGTTCGCTTGTTATTTAACTATACCTATGCATTTATTGATTTTATTTATCATTATTTATATTATCATAATTTTTATATACTTTTTATTTATGTATCATTATAATTTTTTTCTGCCTCCGACCTAGTTATGGACCAAAAGGTCTCCTGTCGGCATGTTCCGCCTTTGTAATCCTTTGTAACATATTGTCACTAATGATTTATTCTACACACACAC